>NC_064636.1:53920681-54242027 GCF_023864275.1 Schistocerca cancellata
GACCGATCAGGAAAACCACACATAATTTAGAAGCAATGAGGAGTGCTGGATTAGCAATTTTTTTTCCACAAACTATCTACTGACCAAACATCAATGCACAAAATCTGTGTCCGAAAGACGATTGGTGTAAGTTCAACAACAAAAATGAGACGAATGCAGTTTTATGTTACAATAACGGAAATAATGGCAGAATTGAAGTGCTGAAGAGAGTTGGCATAGATCATGGTGTGTTTACAAGAAATGCATTTTACACCATCGACGAGAGCAGGGTCAAGAAAGCTAAGAGATCAGTGTCTTACCTGCAAATACAGGCCAAGCAGATTAGAGGAGGAGAGAAGATAAACCTGGAGAATGAGGAGTATCGGTATGGAGGATTTTGAAATTGAGGTAAGCTCATTACATGTACAAGTGTGACAAGAAAATCTTTGAACCTCATTTTACTTGTTTTACATGTTTTACGTTATTATAAGTCTTTTCTCAAAAAGTATATGCGCTAATGATATGAAATTTTCAGGAACTGTCTGCAACGTGTTTCTGTCTCCCTGGAACTAAAAAATACGCGATCCTGCAATTACATTCTGATTTGTAGATGACTGTATGTAGAAAAAAGTTAACTTTGGATGTGCAAAACTAAAAACTCTGTTAATGATACAAATACCATAAATTAATAACTGTAGTTTAGTGTTGTTATAACCTTCTCAGGACACAACAATAAAATTTTCCTATTATCTGCAAATTTAGAGTTTGACTTATGGCTTTTTATAAAAAGACAATAAAAAATTAAAAACTCAAATTTCTGGCAAAATATTAATCCTGAATATTTTATTTTCTTTTTGCGTTAAAACACAGCTGTTTTTTTTTTTACACATGAAAAATTTTAGATTTGTACATTAATAAATATGGCTGTAATGGCTTTTTAAATAAATGTTTACGTTTTCCGTTACATCCCCCCTTAAGTGGAATGATCACATAAAACAGATAATAGCGATAGTAGATTTCGGACTGAGAGTAACAGGAAGAGTCTTAAGGAAATGTAACTTGTCCACAATGGATGTGGCTTGTAAGGCGATCGTTCGACTTATTCTCAGACTGATTCTTGAGTACTGGGAGCCTTACCGGGTGGGACTGGTAGAAGAGGTAGATAACATCCAAAGAAAAGTCGCGCGTTTCGTCATGGGACCGTTTACTCGACGCGAGAGCTTTACCGAGATGTCGGTAAAGTGTAGTGCCTTATGTTTCAAGGAAAGAGAAGTTTGTTAATGCAATTTCGAGAGATTAGTTTTCGGGAAGAGTCGGAAAACATATTACTTCCTCGCACATGCATCTCTCATAATGAGCAAGATGAGAAAATTCGAGAAACTGGAGCCAATTCAGAGGCTTGCGGACAATGATTCTTCCCTCGCGTAATTCGCGGGTAACGCAGGGTGGGGTGATGAGTTAGTTGTACCAGAAGAACCCTACGCCACACACCATCAGGTGGCTTGCACAGAGTGAGGCAGATGCAGATGTACCGAACGATCAGTCTAATAAGGCTTGACTGCGAGACATTGTCGCGAATTACTTGTAGAACTAACTCTTCGAGCTACATCTACATCTACATGACTACTCTGCAATTCACATTTAAGTGCTTGGCAGAGGGTTCGTCGAACCACAATCATACTATCTCTCTACCATTCCACTCCCGAACAGCGCGCGGGAAAAACGAACACCTAAACCTTTCTGTTCGAGCTCTGATTTCTCTTATTTTATTTTGATGATCATCCCTACCTATGTAGGTTGGGCTCAACAAAATATTTTCGCATTCGGAAGAGAAAGTTGGTGACTGAAATTTCGTAAATAGATCCCGCCGCGACGAAAAACGTCTTTGCTGTAATGACTTCCATCCCAATTCGTGTATCATATCTGCCACACTCTCTCCCCTACTACGTGATAATACAAAACGAGCTGCCCTTTTTTGCACCCTTTCGATGTCCTCCGTCAATCCCACCTGGTAAAGATCCCACACCGCGCAGCAATATTCTAACAGAGGACGAACGAGTGCAGTGTAAGCTGTCTCTTTAGTGGACTTGTTGCATCTTCTAAGAGTCCTGCCAATGAAACACAACCTTTGGCTCGCCTTCCCCACAATATTATCTATGTGGTCTTTCCAACTGAAGTTGTTCGTAATTTTAACACCCAGGTACTTAGTTGAATTGACAGCCTTGAGAATTGTACTATTTATCGAGTAATCGAATTCCAACGGATTTCTTTTGGAACTCGTGTGGATCACCTCACACTCTTCGTTATTTAGCGTCAACTGCCACCTGCCACACCATACAGCAATCTTTTCTAAATCGCTTTGCAACTGATACTGGTCTTCGGATGACCTTACTAGACGGTAAATTACAGCGTCATCTGCGAACAACCTAAGAGAACTGCTCAGATTGTCACCCAGGTCATTTATATAGATCAGGAACAGCAGAGGTCCCAGGACGCTTCCCTGGGGAACACCTGATATTTCAGTTTTACTCGATGATTTGCCGTCTATTACTACGAACTGTGACCTTCCTGACAGGAAATCACGAATTCAGTCGCACAACTGAGATGATACCCCATAGGCCCGCAGCTTGATTAGAAGTCGCTTGTGAGGAACGGTGTGAAAAGTTTTCTGGAAATCTAGAAATACGGAATCAACTTGAGATCCCCTGTCGATAGCGGCCATTACTTCGTGCGAATAAAGAGCTAGCTGCGTTGCACAAGAATGATGTTTTCTGATTCCATGCTGATTACGTATCAATAGATCGTTCCCTTCGAGGTGATTCTTAATGTTTGAATACTGTATATGCTCCAAAACCCTACTGCAAACCGACGTCTGTAGTTCGATGGACTACTCCTACTACCCTTCTTAAACACTGGTTCGACCTGCGCAATTTTCCAATCTGTAGGTACACATCTATCGGTGAGCGACCGGTTGTATATGAGTGCTAAGTAGGGAGCTATTGTATCAGCGTAATCTGAAAGGAAGAAAAGGCAAAGCTACATTTAAAGTCCCTGTGCACCGTGGTGACAGAAGTCATGGGGTGGCAATATTCACATACACAGATGGCGGCAGTGCGGTGTTCACACTGTATAAAAGACCAGTGCATTGGCGGAGCTATCGTTTGTACTCAGGTGAATCATGTGAAAAGTTTCCGTCGTGATTATGGCTGCACGGTGGGAGTTAACAGAGTTTCAAAGTGGAGTCATAGCTGGGGCTACAAGCACGGAAATTGTTAGGGAGCTCAATATCCTGAGATCCACAGTGGCAAGACTGTCCCGAGAACACCAGACTTCAGGCACTGCCTCTCACCGCAGACAGCGCAGTGGCCAGCGACCTTCACTTACCGACCGAGAGCAGCGGCGTTTGGGTAGAGTTGTCGGTGCTGACAGACAAGCAGCACTGCGTGAAATAACCGCAGGAATCAATGTGGGACGTACGATGAAGTTATCCGTTAGCACAGTGCGGGGAAGTTTTGCGGTAATGGGCTATGGCAGCAGAGAAACGACGCGAGTGCCTTTGATAGCAGCACGACGACTCCTCACCGACTCTCGTCTGTTGTATCTGAGACGACTGGGAAACTCTGGCCTGCTCAGATCAGTACCTGTTTCAGTTGTAACAGCTGAGGGTAGGATTCGAGTGTGGCGCAGACCCCACAATACCATGGATCAAATTGGCAACTGCGCAAGCTGGCGTTGGTCTCATAATGGTGTTCACCTTGTTTACATGGAAGGGACTAGGTGCTCATTTTCAACTGAACCGATCAGTAGCTGGAAATTGGTATGTTAGGCTACTTGCAGACCATTTGCCGCCATTCATGGACTTCACATTCCTAAATTACAATCGAATTTTTATGGACAACAACCCCCAACCTCATAGGGTCAGAGTTGTTCGTGATGTTTTAATTTCACAGAATGGGAATATGATTAGTGAGACTGAACAGTCCAAATTTGTAGGTGTTTCGATAGATAATAAGCCCATGTTCAAGATTTTTTTCAAATAATTAATGCTGCCATTTTTACTGTTCGGATGGTATCTGAAGTGAGTCATCGTTCGACACGAAAATTAGTCTGCTTATTATCATTCGCTTATTTCGTATGGTATTATACTTTGGGGTAACTCTTCCCATTCTAAAAGGATATTTTTGGCTCAGAAACGGGCGGTTCTGGCAATAAGTGTTGTAAGTTCACGAACGTCTTCTCGACCCCGTTCAAGAGTCTGGGTGTTTTGAGATTGGCTCTTCAATATACAGGCTGGTCCATTGATGGTGACTGGGCCAAATATCTCACGAAATAGACATCAAACGAAAAAACTACAAAGAACGAAAATCGTCTAGCTTGAATGGGGAAACCAGATGGCGCTATGGTTGGCCCACTATATGGCGCTGCCATAGGTCAAACGGATATCAATAGCGTTTTTTAAACAGGGACGCCCTTCTTTTAACACATATTCGTGTAGAACGTAAAGAAATATGAATGTTTTAGTTGGACCACTTTTTTCGCTTTGTGATAAATGGCGCTGTAATAGTCACAAACGTATAAGTACACGGGTATCACGTAACATTCCGCCAATGCGGACGGTATTTGCTTCGTGATGCATTACCCGTGTTAAAATGGACCGTTTAGCAAAAGGTCGATATCGTGTTGATGTATGTCAATTGTGATCAAAATTCCCAACGGGCGTGTGCTATATATGCTGCTCGGTATCCTGGATGACATCATCCAAGTGTCCGGACCGCTCACCGGATAGTTATATTATTTAAAGAAACAGGAACTGTTCAGCCACATGTGAAACGTCAGCCAGGACCTGCAACAAATAATAACGCCCAAGTAGGTGTTTTAGCTGCTGTCGCGGATAATACGCACATCAGTAGCAGACAAATTCCACGAGAATCGGGAATCTCAAAAACGTCAGTGTTGAGAATGCTACATCAACATCGATTGCACCCGCACCATATTTCTATGCACCAGGAATTGGATGGCGACGACTTTGAACGTCGTGTACAGTTCTGCCACTGGGCACAAGAGAAATGACGGGACAATGACAGATTTTTTTGCACGCGTTCTAATTAACAACGAAGCGTCATTCACCAACAGCGGTAACGTAAACCGGCATAATATGCACTATTGGGTAACGGAAAATCCATGATGGCTGCGACAAGTAGAACATCAGCGACCTTGGCGGGTTAAAGTATGGTGCGCCATTATACGAGGAAGGATAATTGGCCCCCATTTTATCGATGGCAATCTAAATGGTGCAGTGTATGCTGATTTCCTACGTAACGGTCTACCGATGTTACTACAAGATGTTTCACTGCATGACAGAATAACGATGTACTTCCAACATGATGTCCGGTATATAGCTCGCGTGCGGTTGAAGCGGTATTGAATAGCATATTTCATGTCAGGTTGATAGGGCGTCGAAGCACCATACCGTAGCCCGCACGTTCACCGGATCTGACGTCCGCGGATTTCTTTCTGTGTGGAAAGTTGAAGGATATTTGCTATCGTGATGCATCGGCAACGCCTGACAACATGCGTCAGCGCATTGTCAATGCATGTGCGAACATTACGGAAGGCGAACTGCTCGCTGTTGAGAGGAATGTCGTTACACGTGTTGCCAAATGCATTGAGATTGACGGACATCATTTTGAGCATTTATTGCATTAATGTGGTATTTACAGGTAATCGCGCTGTAACAGCATGCGTTCTTAGAAATGGTAAGTTCACAAAGGTACATGTATCACATTGGAACAACCGAAATAAAATGTTCAAACGTACCTAGGTTCTGTATTTTAATTTAAAAAACCTACCTGTTACCAACTGTTCGTCTAAAATTGTGAGCCATATGTTTGTGACTATTACAGCGTCATCTATCACAAAGCGAAAAAAGTGGTCCAACTAAAACATTCATATTTCTTTACGTGCTACACGAATATGTAAGAAAAGTGGGGGTTCCTATTTTTTAAAAAACGCGGTTGATATCCGTTTGACCTATGGCAGCGCCATCTAGCGGGCCAACCATAGCGCCATCTGATTTTCCCCTTCAAGCTAGACGAGTTTCGTTCTTTGTAGTTTTTTTGTTTGACGCTTATTTCGTGAGATATTTGGCCCGGTCACGATGAATGGACCACCCTGTATATACATATTCCTTACTGTCATTTCTTGTTAACAATATTAGCTTATTCCCAAGAATTAGCAGCTTTCACTCAGCCAGTCCTAGGCCGAAATCCAGTCTGCATTTGGGTCGCACTTCCTTAACTCTTGTGCAGAAACGTGTACAGTATAATGCGGCATCTATTTTCGGTGAGCTACTATAAGAATTAAAAATCTTTGCAGTAACACACGCGGGTTCAAATCGAAACTCAGGAGTTCCCTCGTGGGACACTCCTTCTGTTCTGTCGAGGAGTTCCTTGAAGAATTAAGCTGATTCCTACTTTATATTCTTGCCACCGTGTACTTGCACTTATGAGTTTACTTACTTTGGGCTCACGAACATTTTATTTTATCTGTTACTACATTTATGATGTAATTTCATGTACTGACACGTCCCGTGACCTTGGAGATTTGCTTCTCAATTTGGCCCTACGGACCTAGTCGTGTAAATAAATAAAATATAATAAACATTCAGGACATGATTTCGTAGACTTTCCCGGCGTAATAACTGCTGATACTCTTCACGGGTTTGCAGCCGGATCATGTCGTCGTCCAGACACAATATTTCGGCGGACCGGCTGGCCGCCATCTTCAGGTGAGTTAATGCTCGTGCACTGCCTCGCTGGAACTGAATTGCAGCCACAACGACGGAAACCTTTATACGCCACGGACAGAGCACCGCGCTTGCGCGAGATGATGGGTCGCGCCTCTTGGCAGCAAGTAGACACGCAGCGCTCCGGTGGGAGAAGACGGCAGAAACGATAAATCGCAACAGCACTGGTTGCAACATGCTGTGAAGCTATGTGAAGCCGAGGGTAGCCATCTCAATCCGACCAAAACATTGCTGCTGTAAGCTTGTGTGCATAGGCTTCTCGCTCGCTTTTGGAAGTATTTTGCGCTATTATGGTGACTTGTGTGGTGTTCGGATGTACGAATCGTTCTCATTGTGATGCGAAATCGAAGGGAATAACATTTCATGTGTAAGTTGTCTCGTTAAGTGTGATTTTACAACTTCATTGTGAATGAACGTGTGCTACATCGGTACTTGTACTATAGCGTGTTTTTCTCCTGTACGATTTTACATTTCCTAAAAATGAAAGTCGGAAAGCTCTGTGGGAGAATGCCGTGAGGAGGAAGAATTGGCGTGCGTCTAAATGGAGCACTATATGTTCTCAGCATTTCCGAGAAGCGGACATAGACCGAACTTCCCTTTCAACGGTAATGCTCCGAGAAAATGCTGTACCATCAGTTTTCCCTACACACCCAAAACAGATATGTTAATTCAAAGAATTAAATTCTTAGTTTTCAAGTTCACGTTTCAGTATAATATGTACGTATGATCGATAATAGAAGTGTTGAGTAACTCACTTTGTCTTCATCATGTACCAAATTAAAAGCTAACACTGCATTAACTGGCGTAAAGTATAGGCCTAAACAGGACACTGTGTAGATTTGCCATTCCATGTACCATATTTCAGTAAATATTGGTGGCAATGAACAGTGTTTCCCAGTAGTGTAACGTAACTGAAATGTTGCAGTACGTATTACAAACACGATGTATTTATGGGGCTTTGGAGGGAGGGTATAGCTAACTTAGTTTTCAGTTTCTATTATTTAGTTTGTGATACGCGTTTATTACTGAATTAACAAAATTGTATCGTTTACATTGAAGGCTAGCTATTCGTAATATTACATTAAAAACTATTTTTAATCAGAAGAAACGCGGAATTTCGCCTTTACGAGATTTTATTTTAAACAAAAACTTTGAAACAACCAATCTGATGACGCTACATGCGTATATGGTGCAATTAGCGACTGTAATACATGCAGCGCTATAGCACACTGGCAATGTTTTGGTCAGAGTGTCATGGCAGCGAGCCACGCCCCCATAGCTTCAAAACGTAGTACGGCTGGGATACGTAGCGCCATCTCCCCTTATTCTTACCTCCATGAGTTGGAAGAATGCAATGATCGAAAAGAAGACCGTTGTTGTTTAATGTCGGACAAAATGGGATTCCATATCTTACTTAGAGGAAAACCTTTATCCCTGTTAATAATATTACTGGATAATCTTATTTCAGTGGATTCTTTTAAGAACACATTCCCAATAGCGAGAAGCAGGAGAGATCAATTGCGTCTTGTCATACATCATCCTGTGTCCTTCGTTAAGGCAGTGTTCCGCCACTGCCGACTTCTCAGGCTGGAACACTCGAGTATGCCGATGATGTTCCACACACCGGTCCTGAATAGTTCACCAATATACTTTTTTCCACAGTAACATGGAATTTCATAAACCCTGGGCCTCCTCAAGCCCAGATTATGTTTAACTGAGCCAAGAAGGGCTCTAGTCATGGCCACCAGCGTAAAAACACGTTTAATATTGTATTTTCTTAAAATACTTGAAATTTTGGATGATATACTTCCCGCAAAGGGTAAATAAGCAACAGCTTCAAAAGTATCCTCTACTGGCTCGCGCGACGGACCCAACTGAAGAGCACAGCATACTTGTTCCGCATATCCATTATGTTTAAAAACAATCTTCAAGTGATCAAGTTCTTCTTTGAAATGTTCGTCGTCAGAAATGGCATAAGCTCTTTTGACCAGAGTTCGCAAAACTCCACCACGTTGGTGTGGTGGATGACAGCTGGTCGCATGAAGATGGCGGTAAGTATGAGTGGGTTTCCTATACACACTATGTACAAAAGTCCCATCATCCTGTCTTTGCACTAAAACATCAAGAAATGGAAGTTTACCATCACTTTCAATTTCCATAGTAAATTTAATACTTGGGTGTAGACAGTTAAAATGATCTAAGAAACGATTAAGAACATCAATTCCATGTGGGCAAACCATAAAAATGTCATCAACGTATCTCAAAAAACACTTTGGTTTAAGAAGCGAAGTTTTGAGTGCCATGTCCTTAAAGCAGGGGCGGGCAAACGTTGCACGCGGCTCATGAGCGCACAGCGCTGCACGTGTGCTGCTCGCGTGCAGGCGTCGAATGGGACAGTGGTGACAGCTGGCAGGTTGCGGCAGTGTAGTGCCAGGCTAAGCTGTGGATGTTGAAGCGAAGCGACCACTACGTAGTGAATGTTGTATTTCAAGAACCGGAAAATGCAGAGTAAATCAAGGAAACAGAGAAGTGGAGATTTGCTATCTTTCAAAAAGGAATGGGAGAATCATTTTTTCTTTGTGCAAAAACGTGAAAATTCGAAATGTATAATATGTGACAGTATTCGCGCTGGTCAGCGGAAGTTTAATATTGAACGCCATTATAATAAATTTCAATATGTTCCCGTACTTAGTGCAATAAAAGAGGAAATTCTCAAGCGATTTGGGGATACATCATACTTATCCCAAGGTTTTGAATAGTTCTCGAGACAATTTGCTGTTTCTGTAGATGTTATTCATCCCAGTTTGCAAATGGAATTAATAGATCTACACTGTAGATTCTACAGCGTAATTCTACTATGAGAGACAAGTTCCTTTTGGCAAGACGTGAAATAGATTTTTACCACAACTTTCCGCAGCAAGAGTTTCCTCGTCTCCATCGTGAAGCCGCGAAGATAATATGTTTGGCTTGACATACGTTTGCGAGAGATTTTTTTTCTGTTATGAAAATTAATAAGTCTCGGTTAAGAGCAAACATCAGTAACGAAAATTTACGTAACTGTTTGCGTTTGTCTGTATGTAGAAATTTTGTTCCAGACATTAAACGTATTGTAAACTCCACCTGTGATAATTAAACAAAACGTATCGTAGGTAATAGGTACTCTTTCAAACCATGATTACTTTCAAGCACTCCTACTAACCTTATTCCTTCATTCAATAAAGCAGGCCAGGAAACAAAACGCATTACAGAGGAAGAAGCGGAGAGACGGTATGGTGGGGAGGGGAGAGAAGCGGGTGGCCAGCTTGCCCCTGTGTGCACGCAGAACACCTGTTAACTGCACGCGTGCAAGTGCACCGCACACGTGCAGGATTCCTGCCAGCCCCTGCCTTAAAGTCTTCCATAAAAAGGTTGGCGACTATGGGGGAGAGTGGACTCCCCATAGCCACGCCGTCAGTTTGCTCTTTTTAATGATGTATATTTTGTCCGACATTACACAACAACGGTCTTCTTTTCGATCACTGCATTCTTCCAACTAGTGCTGTTGCGATTTATCGTTTCCGCCGTCTTCTCCCACCGGCGCGCTTCATGTCTAGTTGCAGCCAGGAGGTGCTGCCCATCATCTGGCGCACGTGCGGTTCTCTGTCCGTCGTGTATAAAGGTTTCCGCCGTTGTGGCTGGAATTTAGTTCCGGCGAGGCGGTGCACTAGCATTAAGGGGCTCCGGAAAGGCTCAAAATCATGAAAAGTTCAATTTTTACTTTTTTGCGTTTTCTGAATCTGCAGACTATTACCTTTTAATAGATATATAATTTATTCAATTCCGAAGACTAAAACTATTTTTAAATTTTTTTTGAAATGTGTTCTACATGGGGGTGTCCCACTGTGGCGCTGTTAAACTGCTGTCAAATGGTGTTATTATTAACGTCCGTGTTCATGTGCTACATTTTAGTGATGTGAGATAAAGTATGTGTTGTGGCTAACCTATTTTCAGAGACTTAGCAGCACCTGAACTGTTGAAAAAGTGTATTCACGGAAAAACTCAAAACCCCAATGAAAGTGTAAATAGTGTTATATGGTCGAGAATCCCCAAGACTGTATTTGTTGGAATAGAAACACTTCGCTTTGGTGTGTATGATGCTGTTGCGACTTTCAATGATGGCAACATTGTAAGGTGCAAGGTATGTGTTATTATGGGAATGAAGATAGGTTCTAACATGGTACGAGCGATGCTTGCTTTAGACAAGGAACACCTTCGGGCTGCAGACAGGGCTGTAAAGAGTCTAGAAATACAAGCAAGAGTAAACAGGAGGAGGAACAAGAGGAAGCTGGAGGAGGAGTTTGCAGAGGATGAAGATAATCCATCCTATGGACCTGGAATGCACTAAAAAGTTAATCCAATCTTCGTCGCTCGATTCCCAAAACTTTTATTTTCTCATACTAATTACATGTTTTCTAAGGATCTTCCAAACATATTTGTTTCAAACTTTCAGTAAATGTTACACAGTACCTTCTGCATAATTTAACACAGCCTTTTTCCAAAAAACTGTATATTTTTGAATATATAAATAAAAAATTGCAAAAAAATGTTGTGAATTTTCATTACAATTGAAAAAAAAATCATCTTTAATAACTGAACTAAAATTTTGTAAAATCCCTGTGTTAAGTTGTAGCCCATATTCCAATAAATAATCTGTAAAAATTTCAACTCCCTACCTCAAATACTTTGTGAGGAAAGATGTAATTTATAAGCGTTATTTTAACATTGCAAGTATAGGGCGTTCCGGAGCCCCTTAACTCAGCTGGAGATGGCGGCCAGCTGGTCCGCCGAAATATTGTGTCTGGACGACGACATGATCCGGCTGCAAACCCGTGAAGAGTATCAACATTCAGGACAATTAGAGCTGATGGTTTAGACACCTATCGTGCAAGTACGGGATGGAATCGAGAGGTCACTTCGTATACAAAACCTTGCGCTGTCAAAAGTTTCGCAGTTTTACAAGATGCGAAGTTTGTTTTGTTTGCCGATGATACAAACATTGCAATAAATAACAAATCAAGTGTAGTCTTAGAAAGATCAGCCAATAAAATATTTGTGGACATTGATCACTGGTTCCTAGCCAATTCTTTGTCACTAAACTTTGAAAAAACACACTACATGCAGTTCAGAACTTGTAAGGGGTGTCCCAAGAGTATATATCTAACATACGATGAGAAGAAGATAGAAGAAGTGGACAGTGTTAAATTCTTGGGATTACAGCTTGATAATAAATTCAACTGGGAGGAGCACACCACAGAACTGCTGAAGCGCCTTAACAAATCTCTGTTTGCAATGCGAATTTTGTCAGACATAGGGGATATAAAAATGAAAAAGCTGGCATACTATGCTTACTTTCATTCCATAATGTCATATGGGATTATTTTTTGGGGTAATTCATCAAGCCAAGCTAAAGTTTTCCGGGCACAAAAACGTGCAGTAAGAATTATACGTGGTGTGAACTCAAGAACATCCTGCAGAAGCCTGTTTAGGGAACTAGGGATACTAACTACAGCTTCCCAATATATTTATTCCTTAATGAAATTTGTCATTAAAAATATATCACTTTTTCAAACCAACAGCTCAATTCATGGAATCAATACTAGAAATAAGAATAATCTTCACAAGGATTTAAAGTCACTTAGTCTTGTACAAAAAGGTGTGCATTATTCAGGAACACACATTTTCAATAACTTACCAGCAGCCATAAAAAGCTTAACAACCAATGAAATTCAGTTTAATAGAAGCCTAAAGGATTTATTGGTGGCCAACTCCTTCTACTCCATTGATGAATTTCTTAGTAAAACCAACTGATTTGTATATAAGTACAACATAACTTCTGCACAATTTCAGTGCAGTAATGTGTTCACTGAAAATGTGTGTGTGTGTGTGTGTGTGTGTGTGTGTGTGTAAGTGTGTAAGTATAATCTAACTTCTGCACCGTTTCAGTGCAGTAATGTGTTCATTGTAAATAAGTATTACAGTAGTTGTATTACATGTTTATTACCTTATAAATAAATAAAAAACTTTTTTATTTTTAATTCACTGCATTAGTATTTGTAAAATGACTCTTAATGTTCATTAAAAAATGACGATCATTCCACTTGGGACCTGTGGAATGCTACATTAGCTTATTTGTTTTAGTTGTAAATATTTGTCATGTATTGTTGTTCTTCTGACATGTTCCACATCCTGGAGGACCTCCTCACTACGGATCAATTGGAATGAAAGTAAATCTAATCTAATCTACGAGGGCAGTTCAATAAGTAATGCAACACATTTTTTTTCTCGGCCAATTTTGGTTGAAAAAACCGGAAATTTCTTGTGGAATATTTTCAAACATTCCCGCTTCGTCTCGTATAGTTTCATTGACTTCCGACAGGTGGCAGCGCTGTACAGAGCTGTTAAAATGGCGTCTGTAACGGATGTGCGTTGCAAACAATGGGCAGTGGTCGAGTTTCTTTTGGCGGAAAACCAGGGCACCTCAGATATTCATAGGCGCTTGCAGAATGTCTACGGTGATCTGGCAGTGGACAAAAGCACGGTGAGTCGTTGGGCAAAGTGTGTGTCATCATCGCCGCAAGGTCAAGCAAGACTGTCTGATCTCCCGCGTGCGGGCCGGCCGTGCACAGCTGTGACTCCTGCAATGGCGGAGCGTGCAAACACACTCGTTCGAGATGATCGACGGATCACCATCAAACAACTCAGTGCTCAACTTGACATCTCTGTTGGTAGTGCTGTCATAATTGTTCACAAAAATCTGAACGAACTTTTCCTTCTTCATGACAACGCAAGACCTCACACAAGTCTTCGCACCCGAGAGGAGCTCACAAACCTTCAGTGGACTGTTCTTCCTCATGCACCCTACAGCCCCGATCTCGCACCGTCGGATTTCCATATGTTTGGCGCAATGAAGGACGCAATCCGTGGGAGGCACTACGCGGATGATGAAGAAGTTATTGATGCAGTACGACGTTGGCTCCGACATCGACCAGTGGAATGGTACCGTGCAGGCATACAGGCCCTCATTTCAAGGTGGCGTAAGGCCGTAGCATTGAATGGAGATAACGTTGAAAAATAGTGTTGTGTAGCTAAAAGATTGGGGAATAACCTGGTGTATTTCAGTGCTGAATAAAACAACCCCTGTTTCAGAAAAAAAATGTGTTGCATTACTTATTGAACTGCCCTCGTAATCTAGTTATGGAATGCTGTAGAGGCGGAATGATTTGGTATTTCTCCAGGGGGCTTCCAGCGACTCGTTGACTGCACGCCACGTCGGGCTGCCGCACCACGCCAGGAGGAAGGAGGTCCGACACGATACGAGGAGGTGTCTGGTGACTTTGGTCACGTCGGTGTAGATTTAAAGAAAGATTTTCACGGTGCTAATTGACATGCACTCTGCGAGTTTTGAAGGTAGCAGAGATAAAATACGGCCAGTGAGAGGTTATTTACAAATTCTACAGGAAACAGACTGCGGTTGTAGGAGTTCGAGGAAGAGGAAGGGAAGCGTCCGTGTTGTGAGAGATTGCGCACGATGTCGGACACGTGGGGAGGACGTGGTTCGCGGTGAGCGTGGGGAGGATGCTAAGTTCACCGGACTTGGATACGATGTGACGTCATTATGACGTATACACGCTACACCGAAAACGATAGAAACCGTATATCGACTATTCGAGTTTTGTGAACTTTCGAGAGGTTGTGACAGGGTAGCGCTGTGCTCTGTGCCATTCGTTTAAATGTGTTTTGCGTTCCTTGCGTTTAATTCGTGTATTGTACTGTGTGTGTGTGTCCTGTGCGTTGTTTTTCGTTGCTCGTCTCTAATTATGTGTTCAGCATTCGAGAGACTAATGAGAGAAAAGCTGAAAAGAGTTCAGCATCGATGACGACGGGCAATTGCGTGGTTATTCTGAATCTCAAGCGGAAATTGATGTACTTCTGACCCAGCTGAAGTGCGTCGGTTATTCGTACTCGGTGAGAAGAAGCACTCAGCAGCCAAAATCTTTAGATGCGTCAAGACACTAACCTTTCGTCAAGATTACATTGAGAAATCCACTTCCCCTCGTATTTCATCTCCGGTCGACGATTTTTCTTCAACAATGCCTCGTATTTTGCTTTTTAAGTTCGAAATTCAATCATTCTACACACCAGTCATTACTGGACACTAAGGTACCTGTCTCTGCGGTCCGAGTGTGAAATTACTTGGAATTATGGTTGATAAAAGACTATCATGGGATCGACATATAAATTACTTAGCTAACAAACTTGCACGAGTTCTCTTTCAGCTATATAAATTAAGAAAAAAAAAGTCAGCAAGAGTATGCTGCTACAATCTAATATGTACTGACAAGACCAATTCGATGAAACCATACTAAAATATTGATAATAAATAAATATTATTTTCGGCGTAAGCATTCAATACAACAATCACACAATCTACTCTGGTCGGGACATAAGAAGACTTCACTTTTTTACGAAACGTGTTGTCTGTGGTGTTTTCAAGGCCACGGTCAGGAATATTTCTATTAATATCCAGCTCTTTTATTTTGGCGAAATACATATACGCTGCCGCACTGAGCTGTTATCAGAATCGAACGTGTCAAAACAAACCACTAGCTGACGACAGTTTAGAATCTCGAACGTTCGTAAAAGTCGATAGGTGTGTTAATCGACTAAAGCGTATATAAGTCATAATGACGTCACATCATATCCAAGTTGGGTGAACTTGGCATCCTCCTGAGCGGGGGCGGGGGGCCGGGGCAGAGGGGCGGCTGCGGAAGGTCCAGGCGGGGGGCGGCGTATAAAAGGCGGGGCTCGCCACCGGCCGCCACTGCAGCGGTGGAGCGGGCGAGGCCGGTGAGTGTCTTGGCTTTCCTTCCATCAGTGCGCGGTTTGCTGTGTCTGTCACTCCACTCACCTTCACAGTCTCTCGTTCTCTGTGTCACCCACACTCGATAGCTGCGAAGTCGAGGAAACCGAAGAAAAAAAACGCTGTTTTCTTTTTCTCGACTTTTTCCCACGAGCTGTAGCGCAACAACTCTTCTGATGCATCCTGCCCCGGTACGTGTCGGTTATGCCACTTCAGCCCCCTACTGCTGCTCACAGTGTAACTGAACGGGACCCGGTCTGGCAGAATTTCCTTCGGGCGGCCACACTAACTTTGATAGACTTCTCTCGATACCTACTTGTTCGAATCCACCCAAAATTGCAACATACGTAAGTTGTCATATTTTATGCGTATTACTTACAGGGGATAGGCAAAGTAATATGGACACCTGCACTTACTTGGTAACGGTTTGTTAATAAGGGACTGGACTCCCATTTGTCCGTAATACAGCTGCGATTCTTCTTGGAATACGTACTTTGAATGCGGTCAGGTGATTGGGTATCACTTGTGTCATACGCCCGTACGCGAGATTTCCACACTGCTAAACATCCCTAGCTCCACAGCTTCCGCTGTGATAGTGAAGTGGAAACGTGAAGGGACACGTACAGCACAATATGTGGACGACTGGTTGCAACTTCCCATATGGTAATTCCATCTACTGTTGTCATAGTAGTTATATTCCGCAGCTCGTGGTGTTGTGGTAGCGTTCTCGCTTCCCGCGCACGGGGTCCCGGGTTCGATTCCCGGCGGGGTCGGGCATTATCTCTGCCTCGTGATGACTGGGTGTTGTGTGTCTTTCATCATCATTGACGCGCAATGTCGCCGAAGTGGCGTCAGCTACAAAGAACCTGCAGTACAGTGGCCGAACTTCCCCCCATGGGGCCTCCCGGCCAACAATGCCATACGATCATTTCATTTCGTAGTAGTTATTATGGTTTGGCCAGTATCCTTTATCATTGCCATAATAACTTTCTTATGTAATTTCGATGGACTGCAATCAATATGGTTCCAGATGGGTGACATAATACACTAGTTTTTTTTCTTGTCCTACCACGATTATACCACTGCCGGTGCAGTGGAGGAGGTTGTGCTATACTGCTATCGTGGTAATTATTCAGTTTAGCATCCTCTCGTATCAGCTCAACTGATTGCAGCACACGCATGAAGTGTTCCAGATCAGTTTCAGATTTCTCGACGGATTTGTTCCTAAGATGCAGTAGTTGACTGGCTTTTGATACTCTTCGAATGTCACAGTTAGATAGGTCTCATCCCAGTATCGTGTTTCATTTATGTATTTTTCAAAGTACTTGCAGCGGATAGAATGTCTGCTACTTAAGGATTCCGGATTGAGGACCTCCATTCGACGTCTTTCCTGAACACAGCAAGACCAACATTTAGCTAAAATCTCTTGCTCGAATTGCTCGTAATCTTGACAATTCACTGCAGTCTCTGTGACCCAAAGTGCGACCTCGACCTGTATGAAACATGAGATGAAGTGAATTCTTCGTTGGTCAGTCTATGATGTCGTTAGTACTCCGTTAAAATACTTTATGAAAACAATGCAGTGGAGACTTTTTGTTTCTTCGATATCTGCGTGATTACACTATCTATTCACAATAAAGTGCCTTCAAGTTGTCTCTCTACCGTTCTACTCTCACACAGCGTGCGCGAAAAAAGAGCATTTAAATTTTTCTGTGCGAACCCTGATTTTATCGTGGTGCTCATTTCTCCCTATGTAGGTGGGTGCCAACAGAATGTTTTCGCAATCGGAGGAGAAAACTGGTGACTGAAATTTAATGAGAAGATCCTGGCGCAACGAAAACGCCTTTGTTTTAACGACTGCCACTGCAGTTCACGTATCATGTCTTGTGGCACTATCTCCACTATTTCGCGATGATACAAATAGAGCTGCTCTTCTTTGTACTTTTTCGGTGTCATCTGTCAGTCCCATCTGATGTGAATCCCACACCGCACAGCAATATTCCAAAATATGACGGACAAGGGTGACGTAAGCGGTCTCTTTGGTAGGCTTGTTGCACCTTCTACGCGTTCTGCCAATGAATCGCAAGCACACCCCCATCCCTTGCTCCCTTTTGGCGAATCTTCAGCTCATACAGCACTTCCATTTGAGAAAAATAAAAATAAACTGAAGTTGATATCAATATGACCGCAACTAATATAGGTATGAAATAAGACTATGCGCCATTTAGAGAACACTTTTTCACAATTAATTTGGAGTAAGGAAGAATTACAGTGTCTTAAACTGTTTCAGATATTACCTAGCTGATTTAGGCAGTGTCTATTGGGCAGAACAGTGTGATATATATCTTGTAAGAAACTGAATCATAAATAGTGTGAAACATTAATCTACTCTAGCTAATTTACATTAAATTATGCTAACTGAAATAACTTGCAACTATATTCGTTACAGGTTGTTCTGCACGGTACAAATTTTTTGAAAGTTGTTTACCTGGCGTGTTAACTTTTTCCTGGCACTGTGTGTTGCTGAAGCATTTTGTGGTTCATCTGCATTTTTGTGGCGATAGTCACAGATTCCAGCCACAGTAGCCTGGCCTCTAATACAGGTAAAAATTTGTTTTTTTTCAGATCGTATAAGTTCGGGTAGAATTAATAACAATTTTATATTAAGTGCGTTCAGTGTTTTCATAAAGATTTCCATCAATTTCATTTGCAGGCTCTGATTCTGAAGTCGCAGCGTATAGTTTAAGAGCGGACAGTGGAGGTAAGTGTTTTTTTTTCCATTATTCCTGAACACTTTTCATGGCTCAAGAACTTCATCTGATGCCAGCTTATTTCATTGTGGTAGTCTTACTAAGTGTTTAACAACGTCTTTAAGTCACAGTGTAATCATGTGAGTCTATTGCCTATCACAGTACCCAGAATCACAAACATTCATAACTCTTGGTGCGCTGTTTATTTATGTGTTGTATACGTGTTCCATAGATCCTTACAGTGATAATCGTAGCCTAGCTTAGGAGGGCATCAGTTCTATTTTCACGAAATGTTTTAATGACGCATCATTAGGCATCTCAAGAAGAAGAAATGTTGTGCTGTATATCTTACTTAGTTTTTGCGAGATACACTGAGGGTGCAGTGTCCACTTTTGAAACGCTAGAGTAGAGGGTGACACAAACCGGCAAAGTGCAAAATTCGAGTAACTCGCGCGGTTATTTACCGACATTCACATATACACTCCTGGAAATGGAAAAAAGAACACATTGACACCGGTGTGTCAGACCCACCATACTTGCTCCGGACACTGCGAGAGGGCTGTACAAGCAATGATCACACGCACGGCACAGCGGACACACCAGGAACCGCGGTGTTGGCCGTCGAATGGCGCTAGCTGCGCAGCATTTGTGCACCGCCGCCGTCAGTGTCAGCCACATTGCCGTGGCATACGGAGCTCCATCGCAGTCTTTAACACTGGTAGCATGCCGCGACAGCGTGGACGTGAACCGTATGTGCAGTTGACGGACTTTGAGCGAGGGCGTATAGTGGGCATGCGGGAGGCCGGGTGGACGTACCGCCGAATTGCTCAACACGTGGGGCGTGAGGTCTCCACAGTACATCGATGTTGTCGCCAGTGGTCGGCGGAAGGTGCACGTGCCCGTCGACCTGGGACCGGACCGCAGCGACGCACGGATGCACGCCAAGACCGTAGGATCCTACGCAGTGCCGTAGGGGACCGCACCGCCACTTCCCAGCAAATTAGGGACACTGTTGCTCCTGGGGTATCGGCGAGGACCATTCGCAACCGTCTCCATGAAGCTGGGCTACGGTCCCGCACACCGTTAGGCCGTCTTCCGCTCACGCCCCAACATTGTGCAGCCCGCCTCCAGTGGTGTCGCGACAGGCGTGAATGGAGGGACGAATGGAGACGTGTCGTCTTCAGCGATGAGAGTCGCTTCTGCCTCGGTGCCAATGATGGTCGTATGCGTGTTTGGCGCCGTGCAGGTGAGCGCCACAATCAGGACTGCATACGACCGAGGCACACAGGGCCAACACCCGGCATCATGGTGTGGGGAGCGATCTCCTACACTGGCCGTACACCACTGGTGATCGTCGAGGGGACACTGAATAGTGCACGGTACATCCAAACCGTCATCGAACCCATCGTTCTACCATTCCTAGACCGGCAAGGGAACTTGCTGTTCCAACAGGACAATGCACGTCCGCATGTATCCCGTGCCACCCAACGTGCTCTGGAAGGTGTAAGTCAACTACCCTGGCCAGCAAGATCTCCGGATCTGTCCCCCATTGAGCATGTTTGGGACTGGATGAAGCGTCATCTCACGCGGTCTGCACGTCCAGCACGAACGCTGGTCCAACTGAGGCGCCAGGTGGAAATGGCATGGCAAGCCGTTCCACAGGACTACATCCAGCATCTCTACGATCGTCTCCATGGGAGAATAGCAGCCTGCATTGCTGCGAAAGGTGGATATACAGTATACTAGTGCCGACATTGTGCATGCTCTGTTGCCTGTGTCTATGTGCCTGTGGTTCTGTCAGTGTGATCATGTGATGTATCTGACCCCAGGAATGTGTCAATAATGTTTCCCCTTCCTGGGACAATGAATTCACGGTGTTCTTATTTCAATTTCCAGGAGTGTATAATCTTACTTTTCTTGGTATCTGAATAAAGTGACATATGTCAGATAAACTCGCCTCTGAAACTTAGATCCACATACTTCACCTTTTTTTGTTGATTGTATCAAATCTTCTGCTTGTGGCGCGATATAGTGTGTATTTTGTTATGTTGCATGCCGCATGAAACGTATTTCGTGCCGCAGCATCAGCTGTCATCGAAATTTGTACTCGATACGATACTAGCAGTGGTATCCTCGTTCAAAGATCCTTTCACCCCCAATTCCAGTGTATATTAATATGTATAAATGCGAATTTTTGTGAATTTCTGGAAGGCATGACAGTTTTTCATGACAAATTCCGCAAAAATTCGGCGTTTGTGACGTAGTTATTGTGGAAAAGCTGTAACTAACAGACCGTGTTGCACTCAGCTCTCCCCTTCAACAGGAACGTATACTGTCTCCATATATCGCAAATTGCAATTTTTGAGTTTGACAGCGCTCAAAATCTCAAAAAATTTGAAGCAAATTAGGAAAGGTTATGCTAGGTCTTTCTGCGACGTTAATCTAAATCTCGTTTTGCGCTCCGATAGCCTCGTTATGCGCTCCGATTGCTTCAATTCTTACTGGGAATTATCAGTAGTGTCAGCTACATTGATTGAGAAATTAAAAAACAATCAAAAGGCTTATTTTAATGTTATTTGTTTACTATTACGTAAACATTAGGTCAGACTGTAATGGTACATGAATTGCGTAACCATTACGGCAGCTCAACTCAACCTCTCGATACCAGCAATATTCTACTGTGTTTCTGGAAAGTAGTTAACATATTTCTGAGACAACATTCAGATGTAATTTCATTAATGTAGAGATACTTTGATACATCGATATGTTCATATTGCAATGATATTATTCTTATGTGTATTCTTTGTCACTATGATCTTGTAACTCTGATTTTTGGGCGCGTAAGCAATAAGCAGTTAGAGAGTCGGACCTTGAGAAAGTCAAGTCTTGGACGTCATGTTGGAAAGACGCATAACGTAGTCAGCTTACAAAATGTGAACTTTAACAGTGAGGAAGATGTTTTCAAGTATGTTTTGTGATTTACGTGATACTGCAACAAAAGTAATAAAAGAAGTGTAACTTAAATTCGGAGTGCTAATTATTTTTTTACATCACCATTGTGCTAACTTTCGAAGGTTTAATCTTCAAGAATCGTTTGTGAAACACATCTATAAAACTTTTGAATATAGCAGAATAAAACCTAGGCCTCTTTGCATCTGAGCTTGGAATCACCATCACCTAGGTTTTCGTCAGTTGAGCCATGATTTTACAACGAGACCAGCGTGGGAAACACGAAAAGATGAGTGCCTAGTATATTCATTATTACACGAAATGACTTTATTAACTGTGCTCTAATGACACCTGCCACATAATAACTTTGGTGTTGCCCGAAAATGCAGTATTTAGCAGCGTGAGCAACACCACAATCATTATTAAATTTTACCGAGCGAGGTGGCGCAGTGGCTAGCACACTAGACTCGCATTCGGGAGGATGACGGTCCAATCCCGCGTCCGGCCATCTTGATTTCGGTTTTCCATGATTTCCCTAAATCACTCTAGGCAAATCCCGGGATGGTTCCTCTAAAAAGGGCACGGCCGACTTCCTTCCCCATCCTTTCCTAATTCGATGAGACCGATGACCACGCTGTCTGGTCTCCTTCCCCAAACAACCAAACCAAACCATTATTAAATTTTGACCTTTGTTGTGGTAGGGTTGTTAGAAGACGCAATGAAGCACCACTCTTAACGTTGTTTTTGGACATGGGCAGAGGTAGTTAACGTTTGTAGCAGGTGGAATACGCTCTGACTACTGTCAAATGATTGGAAGCTGCTGAACATTATACCCATCCTCCTTGCCAACAAAGTCGAGACGTTTCCCACTGACTATCCCGTGACTTTTGTCACAGCGGGGAGGGTATGGTCTAAGGGCAAAGTGCTGCAGAGTGACTCTGTCGACTCTACGCTTCCGAATCTTTGACAGTGGAACCAGTTCAGAGGGATAAGGAGACCGCAGCTGCGGACCTGGCCGCCCTTCTGGACGCCGGGGACAGCGCTGTGGTGACGCTGGTGGCAGGCGACACGCGTCTGGTGGCGCACCGGGCTGTCCTGGCTGCCAGGAGCACCGTGCTCGCCTCCATGTTGCGGAACACCACGCTGGAGGCCAGCAGGGGCCACGTTGCCATCTCGGGCGTGGAGGGTCCAGTGCTGCGCCAGCTGCTGGCCTACATGGACACACTCCGTGCCCCGCAGCTGCACAGCATGGCGCCACAGCTGCTGGCCACCGCTGACAGATACGGACTGTCCGCCCTGAAGGCGGAGTGTGAGCAGCTGGTGGCCGCACAGGTGTCTGGGGGGGCCGCAGCGGCCGCAGCTGTGCTCCAAGTCAGGCGCTCCTCTGACAGCCTCAGGCAGGCCGTGGTTGACTTCGTAAAGGCTCACCTGCTCCACGTGATTGGAGGGACTCTGCACAGCCAGCGTGAAGATCAGGTGGAAGCGAGCCGCCTGCTGTCTGTTCCATCAGCAAAAACCAGGTAAGTTTGGGACAACTCATGTTGTCGAATTCTGTATGTATGCTATGTGATCAAAAGTATCCGGACAATTGGCCGAAAATGACTTACAAGTTCGTGGCACCCTCCATCGGTAATGCTGGAATTCAATATGTTGTTGGCGCACCCTTAGCCTTGACGACAGCTTCCACTCTCGCAGGCATATATTCAATCAGGTGCTGGAAGGTTTCTTGGGGAATGACACCAAGTCAGCATTACAAAACATCCCAAAAGTGTCAGTTGACTCATGATATGTGCTGGACTTTTCTCCACTCATTTCTATAACTCAAGTAGGAGGTGTTTTTTGGGACAAGGGCGCTGTATTTGCTTTTTGGAAGAGCCACGGTCAAATCTCATGCTGCTTGTTTTGCGTGTAGCTGTCTATAGCGATATTAAAGGCTGTCTAGCGAATTCGAGTGCTTCGCTAGTCCATCCACAGCAGCTACTAATCAGTATCTACCGTCCTCAAAACTGATATGACCACCAAATAGATCCTTAGTTAAATATAATACAAGTCCTCCTTACAAGTCTGGTGTGCAGCTTTATTTTTCAGCTATTTTTAAATGTTTATTCAGTTTTTAACTAGAGTTCTTGCCTTCGAGATAACGTTGTCTGCATTGTCTGACTTATTTCTCGTCTCGTAAGCCACTCAAACCTGATCTCTCCTGCTCATTGTAGTGTAACACGAAAATGAATATTCGAAACAAAATACATATCACCAGCAGTCTTTTCAAGATATCCTATGACACACACTTTAAACATATTCTGTCTGCAGTATTCAAATGCATATTTCAGAAATGCTCTTGATAACTTAAATCGGATAATGTTATAATTCCTAACCATCATCTTCTTCACTGCCACATGTTACCATATATTATATGGTAATTGTATGTTTTCTCATCAAAACATCAACTTCAAACGCAGCTTTTCATTCACATCACCTGTGTGTGTACAAACAGCTTAATTTTATGTCAATGGTAAATTCGTAGACGACTTTGCTAGATTAAGTAACCAAAACACACATTACCACACGACCACAAGAAATCTGTCAAATCTGTTAATTACAATACATTGAACAAGATACTCATTGTATTACATGGTCAAACGATTACTGCCATAAAACATTGCTCCTACATGTGGCATGGTTAATAAAACTCTTAAAATATTTGCATTTTTTCCTTTTCCCATGACTACATCTCCTTGATCATCGGCTGCATTCGTAAATTCTACATCTACTTTCACTCCTACCACAGTTGTTTCCATTTGTCAACACATTACCTACAAATGTCTGAAAATATTCCAACTGTGTTCCTGGATTGCACTGAGATAATAAATACCTGTCATATATTTCAAAATGTTACAATCTAAATAAAGCAGTAAAATTAAATTACTAACCACAGGCATATGATTATTACACACACACACACACACACACACACACACACACACACACACACACTTCACTTTACAGACATTTTCTTCTACTACTTCTCCTCTCTGGCCAAAATCACATTTGTCTTTAATCAATTTCTATGTGAAATCATAAATTACTGATTATTTACAAAAATACACTTTTTCTACTGACTTATCTTATTCATTATCTTTACCACTATTTTCAATGACTTATCGAACATTTGATTGTAACGAGAACAATAGTCCCTACGAATTATACTGTGAACTTTTTTATTAATTTTTATATTCTAATGAAGAGTGGGAAGTGGGCAAAGACATTGTTCGTTTCCTTTGACATAATCAGGTTAATTGAGAAAACTTTTATGTGAATTGGGGAATACTTTAGTTTGAATTTTTATAGCCTACTTTGACCACGAAAAATCTGACAAATATGGACAATTGGGGTATCAAATATAAAAGTGTGAGGTGCAGGTTTCAAAAAAAACGTAATTACTTGAAGAAAAAATCAAGCTAGTTAAGAAAAATGTGATTCATCATTTCAAGGGGAACTGAAATATTTTATTATTAGATGCTACTAGCTGTGTAAATAAAGTGTCGGAATCTTAATCCCTTCAAGTCCTAGCCATGTTCCACATATATAGTTAACTGGTGTTACGTGTGACTGTTAAAAAGGCTTCCTTCGAATCAAGTTATACATTTAGGTTCTTTCGAGAACACAAGGGCCTAGGAACTAAATAGAGATATCAAAAACTTCTTCTCTTCAAAGTCTGGCTATTTCGTGCATAAAAAGTAGCACTGGTGTAGTATTTAACTGTCAAAATGCCTTACTTCTAAGCAAGTATTAAATTCAGGACACTTGGAGAATGGAAGACGCTAGGAGAAAAGGGATTCATGATGAGCGATCTGAGTGGCCGAATCATTTTCTCGAGTTATTCATAATGTTCTTCAAACTAGTTGTGAACAATTGTGAGCCAATAATGTCATATCATTGATTAGGAACATGAAGTCCAAGTAGCTGAACACGAGCATTTCCAGTCAATGGTTTAGTCTAATGAGAGAGGCCAATCTGTTCCATGTAAAAACTGCCCACGCCATTATGAAGTGACTTGTTGCGGACTTGGCTCCATAGCTCTGTGAGGTCTGCGTCACACTCAAACTGCACTATCAGCTCTTACCAACCTAAATCGGAACTCATCTGACTGGGGCTCAGTTTTTCAGTCGCTCGGGGTCCAACTCATATGGAAACAAGCCCAGGAGAGTGGCTTCAGCTGACGTGCTGTTATCAAAGGCACCCATGTCGGGCGTCTGCTTGCACAGCCCATTAATGCCAGTTTTAAAGAGGTTGAAAAAAAATCAGCCAACCAGTTGGAAAACAAAGGTTTATTAGCCCCTGACCTAGGTTTCGATGTTTCTAAATATGTCTTCGGTGTATATATACTGGGTAATCAAAAAGTCAGTATAAATTTGAAAACTGCATAAATCACGGAATAATGTAGATACAGAGGTACAAATTTACACACATGCTTGGAATGACTTGGGGTTTTATTAGAACAAAAAAAAATACAAAAGTTCAGAAAATGTCCGACAGATGGCGCTTCATCTGATCAGAACAGCAATAATTAGCATAACAAAGTAAGACAAAGCAAAGATGATGTTCTTTACAGTAAATGCTCAATATGTCCACCAAAATTCCTCAACAATAGCTATAGTAGAGGAATAATGTTGTGAACAGCACTGTAAAGCATGTCCAGAGTTATGGTGAGGCATTGGTGTCGGTTGTTGTCTTTCAGCGTCCCTAGGAATGTCGGTCGATCACAATACACTTGCGACTTCAGGTAACCCCAAAGCCAATAATCGCACGGACTGAGGTCTAGGGATCTGGGAGGCCAAGCACAACGAAAGTGGCGGCTGAGCACACGATCATCACCAAACGACGCGCACAAGAGATCTTTCACGAGCCTAGCAATATGGGGTGGAGCGCCATCCTGCATAAACATCGTACGTTCCAGCAGGTGTTTATCAGCCAGGCTGGGGATGATGCGATTCTGTAACATATCGGCGTACCTCTCACCCGTCACGGTAGCAATTTTGCTGTCCAGCGCCATCTGTCGGACATTTTGTGAACTTTGTGGTTTTTTTTTTTTGTTCTAATAAAACCACATGTCATTCCAAGCATCTGTGCCAATTTTTACATCTCTGTCTACATTATTCCATGGTTTATTAAGTTTTCAAATTTATACTGACTATTTGATCTCCCGGTATATATGCATGTCTGTATTCCATTACTTTTGTCACCTCAGCGTATTTTATTCAAACTGTTCTTTCGCACACTAACCTACTGGTATTGGAAACTTGTGAGAAGTTGTGTTTAAAGTGATTACTTTAATGACTGGTCATTCATATTGCGAATCGGCTATTTCCTGTGGCAGTGTGTGCTCTATTGTCAGTGTGCTGACAGACCCTCAGCAATACTGCCCTCTGTCCTCTACGTGGACGCACTTTGCCACGCATTGTCCCTGTGTGCAGCTCGCCAGCCACTGCAGACAGCCAGACGACCCCCACCACTCAGCCGCTCAGCGACCACACCTGGAGTCCCAACGCAGCCGCACAGACCACGCCTGCCCCCCCACACACCCCAACCTGACAGCGTTGACATCGCTCTGCTGCGGTGAGTTGCGTCACTACTCGTGTGTCTCTTCCATATTCACAACACACCTTATTGGGGATTTCACAAAGTGTTATGTTCGTGAAATGGTATGTCGCCTTACTGTTATCTCCTCTTTAAATCATATGAACATTTAAGTGTGTATGTTTGTTCAACATCCCATTCTAAATTACTGGAGCGATTTCAAGCAAACGTGACACGTGCAACACTTCCTGCCCGGTTTGAAGCACTGTGGAGGTAACAACCACCTACATCTCGAAGGGGTGAGGATTGGAATATTATTGAAGCACATCGCCACATGCCCGAATACCCAGTGTAGGAGACGTTTGTGGCTGCTTAAAAATCGGATTCAGAGTCTCTCTTTTAACGGTCAAAAACACTGAGGCATACAAGTGCCCATGCAACAGAACGGAGACTTCCAGTAAGTTGGCCATCCAGAATACGTGTCACACGGGAGCAGGAGTTTTGTAGCACTGGAAGTGTTGGTGAGGCAAGCAGATTCCGAAAAATCCACAACAATGCTGCCAGTACTTGCTAGGCTAAAGATCTTACAATGCCACTGGTCCTATCAATATGCATCTGGTTGCCGCTCTAACAGTAGTAGTGATAGAAAAACGTCTGGGCCTCAACCATGTCGATTGCTCTATGCAAAAGTGCCTGATTCCACAGCCCAGACTTTCACTCACATCTTTAGTGTTGTTTGAATCTGTAGATGTGACTTTGATCTCTTTCACTGCTCTGTGTGTGTCAAAAGTAAGTAGCACCATTGGAAGTGTTTAGTGTGAAATGGTGGGTCCTTGTGGACCAGTGGACACGCCAAAGACAGGCGAAGGTGCAATGTCTCCGACAAGACCACGCCTGGGAAAGCAGCATGCGGCTCAAAACAACGTCCTTCGCACAGTTATCAGAATTGTAATATCCGTTCTTAAAATATGAAATATTTGATTTTCAGTTGGAAGGGCGACATTAGCAACTCCATGTGCATGCGGTATTTATATAGAAAGAAAGTGAGTACTTAATCGATTGATGGATTAATCAGGAATGATATCACATTTGGCACGAAAATAACATGAATTATCCTAAATTTTCACTACCTTAAAGATACTTTGCTACATTTTATTGCTGGACACCGTTTTTAATATCAGTATTTTAATATATTTGTTCTGCTGATTGTAGTGAGCCAGTTGCATGCAAATGATATGGTGAATTTCTGAGGACTTACATCAATCGTTAGAGTTCTATGCTGTGTTTAGGGAGTCAAGATTTACTTGGAGCAAAATTAATCATGGTAATCTGGACAAGTGCATGAGTCATTGATTCACTCTCATATCCATCCAGGTTTTCCTGTTGCCTTCAGATATATTGCAACAAAAAGACTCTACGTTCATTGGGTATGTATGTATGTATGTGTGTGTGTGTGTGTGTGTAAAATTGATTGCAGGTGCATGTGTTTGTAATTATGCAAGCACATTTATCTGTACAAATGAGGACTTGCACAAGAGAATGAGTTTCTGTATATATGCAGTGGAGTCAAGTTACTGCTACAAAAATATTTCAGCCAAATTGTTTCTTGGTAAAGAGTTGGTTTCTGCGTTTGGTTAGGTTGTTTCAAGATATCTGCCAACGACTTTTTTTACAATGACAGGAAATACACACATAAAAAAACGTTTTGTATCGCCTCAGTTCAGAGAGTTCCGGAACCTGTAGATCAACATAAACAACATTTCCGCCCTTTTTATTGCTCATGAAAACCACACATTGCATCTTGTACCACCCTACAGCGAGACCTTTAGAGGTGGTGGTCCAGATTGCTGTACACACTGGTACCTCTAATACCCAGTAGCATGTCCTCTTGCATTGATGAATGCCTGTATGTGGCATACTATCCACAAGTTCATCAAGGCACTGTTGTTCCAGATTGTCCCACTCCTTAACAGCGATTCGGCATAGATCCCTCAGAGTGGTTTGTGGGTCACATCGGAACCTCCACCTTGCTGCACTCCCTGGATAGTTTTAGGGCATTCAGCCTGACTGGGTTGCCTCCAAACATGTCTCCAACGATTGTCCAGTTGAAGGCATTTGCAATACACAACTGTGAATACAACGTGATGCCAATCCATTCGGCATGTTTTTGGACCCATCTGTACCGCGCTACATGGTGTCATAGTTGCAAAGATGGACCACGCCATGGATATCAGGAGTGAAGTTGCGCATCATCTGACCTTTGTGCGCATGTTGGGTCGTAAGGCGACGTCCTGTGGCTGCGCGACAAGCATTATTCAACATGGTGGCATTGCTGTCAGGGTTCCTCCGAGACATAATCCATAGGTAGCAGTCATCCACTGCACTTGGACGACCTGAGCGAGGGATGTCACCGATAGTTCCTGTCTCTGTGTATCTCCTCCATGTTCGAACAACATAGCTTTGATTATCTCCAGGACGCCTGGACACTTTCCTTGTTGAGAAGCCGTCCTGGCACATAGTAACAACGCGAACGCGATCTCACCACGGTATAAACCATCTAGGCATGGTTGAACAACAGACAATATGAGCCATGTACTTCCTGGTGGAATGACTGGAACTGATCGGCTGTAGGACCCCCTCTTTCCAATAGGTGCTGCTCATGCGTGGTTGTTTACGTCTTTGGGCGGGTTTAGTGACATCTCTGACCAGTCAAAGGGACTATGACTGTGATACAATATCCACAGTCAAGGTCTATTTCAGGAGTTCTTGAAACTGGGGTGATGCATAACTTTTTTTGATGTGTGTACTTAAATACCTGGAGATGTGATTAGTATTTTATGTTCTGTTTGCAACTGTCAGAACGGGTTGATGCACACAGGAGAGTATGACTGGGTGCATGAATTATCTCTTTCGGTAGAGGCAACACTACTGAACTGCAGCATTTTGTGGTCAAGTGATGTCGCTGTTGGGGAATCGATGCGACAAAATTGTGAGACTCGATTTCATGAGAGAAGCAACGTAGGAATTATAATGGAGATAGAATTAAGACTTTGAGAGTGTTGTGTTTGACTTCATACACAATGGTAAGGGGAGGTGGGCTGCAGGGTGGTGAGGCAACTGTTGCCATAAGAAAGCTGGACAGGAGCAGAAATGATTAGTGAGCAAATAAACACAACAAACAGAAGATTCCTTTTACTTGTATTTCTTTTCTCTCTCTCTCTCTTCTAGGGTCACCAGTTTACTGACTAGTTTCATGCGACCCACCACGAGTTCCTCTCCCGTGCTAACCTCTTCATCTCAGAGTAGCGCTTGCAACTTACATCCTCAATTACCTTCTGGATGTATTCGAATCTCTGTCTCCCTGGACAGGATTTGCCTTCTACATTCCTCTCCAGTACCATGGAAGTCATACACTCATGTCTCAACAGATGCGATATCATCCTGTCCCTCCTCCTTATTAGTGTTGCTCACATATTCCTCTCCTCTCCGATTCTGCACAGAGCCTCCTCATTCTTTACCCTATCAGTCCACCTAATCGGCTATTTCCTGTGGCAGTGTGTGCTCTATTGTCAGTGTGCTGACAGACCCTCAGCAATACTGCCCTCTGGCCTCCACGTGGACACACTTTGCCACGCATTGTCCCTGTGTGCAGCTCGCCGGCTACTGCCGACAGCTGGACGACCCCCACCACTCAGCCACTCAGCGACCACAGCTGGAGTCCCGATGCAGCCGCACCGACCACGCCTGCCCCCCACACTCCCCCACCTGACAGCTTTGACATTGCTCTCCTGCGGTGAGTTGCATCACTACTCGTGTGTCTCTTCCACATTCACAACACACTTTATTGGGAATTTCACAACGTGTTATGGTCATGAAATGGTATGTCACTTTACTGTATCTCCTCTTTAAATCTTATGAATTTTTAAGTGCGGAATGTTTGTTCAACATCCCATTCTAAATTACTGGAGCGATTTCAAGCAAATGTGACACATGCAACACTTCCTGTCTGGAATGAAGCACTGTGGAGGCAACAACCACCTACATCTCGAAGGGGTGAGGATGGGTATGTTATTGAAGCACACCGCCACATGCGCTAATACCCAGATTACATTCATCCAGTATTTGAGAATGAGATTACTTAGTAACTCGAAATAAACTTTAAAACATAATTTCATACCTATTTCCTCTTGGATCCCCACTGGCACCTACGAAATGATGGAAGGATATTGCAGCGGCTGTGTTACCCCAAATTACGATGTAATGTGGCTTGGGACATGCATTCATATCCGGAGGAATGCGACATAGTAATTCGGAGTAACACCAACATTGCAATATCGCATTCATCCATCGATACTGGGCAAACGCCTTTCAAGTAAAATGTCTCCCCTGTATGGGAATATACATAATGTACGCACGAGAACAGGTTGTAGACGCATGGTTGACAGCATATAAAAGTTCGCGTCGTGCTCAGATAGCGTAATGGTAGGGCGACTGTCGTGATAAGTGGGACGTACGGATTCGAGTCCTGGTCCGGTACAAATCTTCACTGTCGTCATTCCGTTGTACAGTTCATGATTATCCATATTTGCAAATGCAAACACATATCATGAGAGGAAGAATATTTATCGTTCTCTAAATTTTCGCTGATCATGCAGAAAAACTGCCGTTTCTCGTATGACGTTTTTATTTATTACTTTATTACTACAAACTCCGTTCCTAACGCATTTTGCATACTGCATTCACACATAACGGAAAACGTCGCTGAAAAAACATATCATTGTACAGCACATACTGCAGGGTAGATGATGTAATAAATACTGCCATGCGCAAAATTCTACCGTTCCCGGCGTGATGTTTCACTATATCACTAACTCTATTCGCAACACATTTTGCAGACAGTATCCACGTACCAGATATGTTCAAAAAGTAATTGAAAATTTTATTTTCACGTTGTTTATACATCCAATTTTCAAAATTTTCTTACGATGTTAGTACACATGTCTGTGATGTGTTCTTCAGGGTGTATACGTGGACAAGGAAAAAAATCCCGGATTTCCTGGTTGAAAATACACTTTCTCCCGGATGAAAATACACTTTTTCCGTGTTAAAAGACAGTATACTTTTCCTCGGCACTGTAAAACTTATCAATTCTTAGAATGTTTATGGTTTTCTACACAGACGTAGAATTTGCCGGCACTTTAAAAAACGAAACCCAGGGGAAAAAAACACGTTTTGGAAAGATCTTTGATGAGCAGCAACATGTAACGCTGCATTTCTTCGTTTTACGGAGGTATAAATTCGAATTGCACCAAACACTGCATGTTACTCTCCGAAGCAATGAAATCGAGATTGCGACGCGCTTTTGTAAGCCAGTCATAGCTCATGTCACGTTATCTCGACAGCTGATGACAGCACAGGACACGAAGTGTAGTCAACCAATAGCAGGATCACTCTTAAGTTCCCTAAATCGTTTCAGGCAAATGCCGGGATGGTTCCTTTGACAGGGCACGGCCGATTTCCTTCCCTATCTTTCCCTAACCCGAGCTTGTGCTCCGTCTCTAATGACCTCGTTGTCGACGGGACGTTAAAAAAACACTTTTAAGTAGCGCGAAAACACAAAAAGCAAAGTTAATGGTTTAAATTAATATACAGTTTTGCTAGAAGAAAAACAAAGCTTTCACAAATAATATTGGTCTCTAAGATTAATAAGCTCCATGAGAAGCTATGCTTCCACATATAATGCTGATTATTTTGCGCGTGCTACACTTTAAGATACAGCACACAAATGTGCCAGTAAAATTTTTAATAACGACGTAAATGTCTGATCTTCTTGGGCTCGAAATTCTTCTAGATGGTCGTCCTCAAAGAGTTAATCTTTAAATGAGAGTCAAACGCTCTGTGATTTCAGAAATTCATCGTACATTCTCGCACACAGTTCATCTTGCGTAAAAGGAAATTTACTTTGAAAGTAACACTTTTCAAACCACCATTCGTAATATTTTCCCGTGACCTGTTAGAAATTGGTTCGTTTCAGCAGTTGCCAGAGAGCGCCAGATAACAGGCGTCACTGCGCCTGCGCAGCTACGATGACGCAGGAAGCCCGCATATTCGTACGTGTAAAACATTAAAAGATCTTGCATTATGTCATAAAAGAAACAAGTCATGGAAGGATACTTCAGGAGCATCGGAATTTCGTGAACTGTACTAAAATGCATAATTCGGCTTAGAGTTCACAATCGTATGTCCAGATTCGGATGTAAGTTTTCTTGAGTACCAGTACTGTATCATCTCATGTTTGGTTCTTTATTATGGCATTATGTCATACAAGCTAGAAGATGGAAAACGTGCACTTGAAATGCTGCGAACAGTTGAAACTAGCCAAGAGTGTGAAATTAAACACTTCGTTTCAAATAAATTGACTGCCTCAGTGCAAAATATTAATGAAAGTCAAATCTCTTTAGCAAACCGACAAAAATAACTTCATCGTTCTGCAAGGTGATTAATGCTTGACTGTCAGAAAGGTGGAAATAAAACCTGAAACTAACAACATATTTTAGCTTTCCGTAACTATGCGAACTTATTTTAATTCATTTGGTAGGTCCCGGCCACAGAAATCCGTTTAGTTTTCATTTAATGTAAGAGCAATAAACGAAGAGGAACCAGCAAAATCACTAAACGTAAGCACAGGTCACATGGAGACTAACCACCTCCCCGCTACAACTCAGACTGCTCTGTGCATCAGCCCTGGATCTACGATATTTCCGAACCGGGGCAATAACAGATAGTGGCGCCCAGCCACACATCTGTAGCCAGAAGCGGAAGAAGGTACTACTCATAGGCGACTCAACTGCGCATGCGCAAGAGCCCGCCCGCAACTGCTCAAATGAATCAAATGTACAGCTTAAGGTAAATACTGCGTGCAGAGGCATAACTTTGTTGGTTCACCAGCTTGCGTCCACTGTGAACTCAGGTGGCCTTGAGTAATCTTGCCCTCAAATTTGTCACTTGACTAATCATCCACCATAGACTTGATTGTCATCCTAAATAGTACTGAACTTTCAACTGGAATCGGACGATTTTCGTAGTACTGACCAACATCATAACGTATGTGTAGGAGAAATTTTGTAAAGAAACTTCCAATTAAACTTTCATAGTATTGTGCTTTCTGAAAGTATTTGTATGGAGTGTAGCCATGTATGGAAGTGAAACATGGACGGTAAATAGTTTGGACAAGAAGAGAATAGAAGCTTTTGAAATGTGGTGCTACAGAAGAATGCTGAAGATTAGATGGGTAGATCACATAACTAATGAGGAAGTATTGAATAGGATTGGGGAGAAGAGGAGCTTGTGGCACAACTTGAGTAGAAGAAGGGCTCGGTTGGTAGGACATGTTCTGAGGCATCAAGGGATCACCAATTTAGTATTGGAGGGCAGCGTGGAGGGTAAAAATCGTAGGGGGAGACCAAGAGATGAATACACTAAGCAGATTCAGAAGGATGTAGGTTGCAGTAGGTACTGGGAGATGAAGAAGCTTGCACAGGATAGAGTAGCATGGAGAGCTGCATCAAACCAGTCTCAGGACTGAAGACCACAACAACAACAACAACAACAGTATTGTGCTTAGGAATAATGTTCTTTCAGAGAGTTAATATTTAACATTGTTATATATAAAATTATTTTCCTTTTTGATGTTGGCAAGATGCGTTATCCATTGCACTGTTTTTATGTTGTCAATTAGAAAACTGTTTTAAAGCTGTAATTTGGTGAGAAATAGGGCGACATTAAAGTTGTCATTTCTCCTCACACAGATGTTCTCCATTCTAGAATGAAAAAAAAAAGAAACAAACCCCCACCCTTACAAGTGGAAATAACCTGTTTGATAATGGAGATTGATCACCGCAATTATTTATAATCTATTCTGACAATTTGCAAAGTAGCCATTTTTCGAAATATTAAGAACACGATTGGCTCTCATTCCCTGGGAGTGGTGTACAGTTCACGTGCTGTGTGAATTGCTTAGTTTTCTGACAGGACTGGCCAAAACTGTTTTCCAGTTGCCATGAGCCATAGTTCAGCAGACTGACTGCTGAGGTTCGGCTTCTTGTGTTGCAGCCTCTGCAGCTGCTCTGCTGACATGGCACTGGCCTGAAAAAAAAATTCACTGAAGGTGGGCAGAAGGGAAATATGGGAAGATGGAAAATTTGCTGCTGCACCCTGTAATGTGTATGTTTCGAGGTTGTTGTACCATTCTTTTTAACTGACAATAGACTTTGTAACATGACTTCTCATGATGTGGTGTGTATATTGGTACCAGCGTTCAATTGTAATTTAACACAGTAGCTACAGAACTATGTGTACTGCAGACGTGTGTAAATTTATTCTGGGATAAGAACTGAAGTGGTGAGAATGTTGCTAAACATGTCACACTGTAACCACAGTTACCTGTTTTTGCACCATCTGCACAGAAAGCAGTAAATTTATTCTTAGACCTGAAGTGAAACTGCATTCTCATTACAGACTTTCTAAAGCAAAATTTTCGCGATGGAGAAATTTACAGTAGTTTTAGGCACCACCAAACATACTCCTACCAAGCATTTTTCAATAATTATATACACTATGTGTGGTGTCACCGCCAGACACCACACTTGCTAGGTGGTAGCTTTAAATCGGCCGCGGTGTATTAGTACATGTCGGACCCGCGTGTCGCCACTGTCAGTAATTGCAGACCGAGCGCCACCACACGGCAGGTCTAGAGAGACTTACTAGCACTCGCCCCAGTTGTACGGACGACTTGCTAGCGACTACACTGACGAAGCCTTTCTCCCATTTGCCGAGAGACAGAATAGCCTTCAGCTAAGTCCATGGCTACGACATAGCAAGGCGCCATTAACCATTTCTAGAGAGAGTCTCACTTGTATCATCAAGAATGCTGTATACAAATGACGGATTAAAGTTAAGTATTCCAGAAGCTACGTACTTTTCTTTATAGCATTCATTACGTATCCTGTTTCAGACCTAAGCAAGCCTGCGTGAGTTGACGCGTGCATTTCGGCCTCCTTCTCTAAAAACAGTGTCGGCACGTCTGCCGACACTTCACTGTGTAATCAAAAGTATCCCGACACCCCCAAAACATACGTTTTTCATATTAGGTGCATTGTGCTGCCATCTACTGCTAGGTAGAATTAGATTTTCACTCTGCAGCGGAGTGTGCACTGATATGAAACTTCCTGGGAGGTTAAAACTGTGTGCTGGACCGAGACTCGAACTCCGGACGTTTGCCTTTCGGGGGCAAGTGCTCTACCATCTGAGCTACCCAAGCACGACTCATACCAGCTAGTCTGTATCATTAACCTCAGTAGCCATTAGACATCGTGAGAGCAGAATGGGGCCATAGTGTTTATTGTTAATCGACTATTTTTCGATTTTTATCTAGTTTTCAAGAATGGAAGCTGGAATCTTTTTACTTTTCATTATACAGCTGTTTTTATCGTTATGCTATCCATCTGGTGTTACTACAGGAGTTATACACACCGTCTAAGAATGTATACAAAAACTTACTGCTCGATTTTTTGTAGTCTTTATTCTACAAACAACGAAAAGTACTGTTAAAAAGGTTTATTTATTTTAGTCCACAGACATGTGCGGGACTCTCAGGTTTATCACAGCACGTCTATCACGTGCTGCTGGTCGTACTGTCCGGCGATGTCCAGTGGGGTTTTCCCATTGTTATCTACGGCCCCCGCCTCCAGCAGCGCCGTCGCCGCTTCCGTCTCGTCATTGAACGCTGCAGAGTGCGACGGCGTCCACCCGTCCACATCCCTGGCGTCGGGGTCGGCGGAGGACGCCGCCAGCGCCCTGACGACAACCGGGCTGCCGCCCCACGCAGCCAAGTGCAGCGGCGTCTGCTGGAACTCGTCCCTCGCTCCCACGTCCGCACCTGCCGCCAGCAGGCGCCTCGCCATCTCCTCGTATCCCTTGATACCTGCCCAATGCAGGGGGGTCCACTCGTTCATGTCCTTCGTCCCCACGTTCACTCCAGCCGCCAACAGCGCCTGCAGCTCTTCCACTGAGCCTTGAATAGCTGCCTGGATCAGACTCCTGCCCTTCTCCTCTCCAGATAATGTCCTGCAAAAAAATCACACACACACACACACACACACACACACACACACACACACACACACACAATGAACGTGGAGTCTTTTGGTTGCAACATATCTGAAGGCAACAGTAAAACCTGCAGGATATGAGAGTGAATCAATGACTCATGCACTTGCCTAGATTACCATGATAAATTTTTGCTCCAAGTAAATCTTGACTTCCTAAACACAGCATAGAACTCTAACGACTGATGTATGGCCTCAGAAATTCACCATATCATTTGCATTTAACTTCCTCACTGCAATGAGCAGAACTCATAATACTAAAATTCTGATATTAAAAACGGTGCCCAGTTATTAAATACAGCAAACTATTTTTAAGGTACAGACAATTTAGGATAATTTCATGTTATTTTCTTGCCAAATGTGATATCATTCCCGATTAATCCAAAACTCACTTCCTTCCTCTATTAATATCACATGCACATGATGGAGTTGCTAATGTCGCCCTTCCGACTGAAAATCAAATATTTCATACTTTAAAAATAGATATTGGAATTCTGATAACTGTGGGAAACGATTCTTGATCGTTTCTATGGAAATGTGAGACAGGAAATGAGAATTCTGAACGACGGTACAGTGGTCAACAGGCTGGACCTTGTTTTGAGTCCAATGTTACTTTCCAAGGCGTGGTCTCGTTGGATACATTGCGCTTTAGCCTGTCTTTGGCCTATGCACTGGTCCACAAGGACCCACGATTTCACACGAAACACTTGAAACGGTGCTACTTACTTTTGACACACACAGAACAGTTAAAGAGGTCAAAGTCACATCTACAGACTCTTACAACACCAAAAATGTGAGTGAAAGTCTGGGCTGTGGAATCAGGCACTTTAGCATAGAGCAATCGACATGGTTCAGGTCCAGACGTTTTTCTATCACTACTACTTTTGTAGCGGCAACCAGATGCAAATTGATAGGACCAGTGGCATTGTAAGATCTTTAGCCTAGCAAGTACTGGCATCATTGTTGTGGATTTTTCGGAATCTGTTTGCCCCACCAACGCTTCCAGTGGTACAAAACTCCTGCCCCCGTGTGACACGTATTCTGGATGGCCAACTTACTGGAAGGCTACGTTCTGTTACCACAGATACATGGGCACTTACATGACTGAGTACTTTTGGACGTTAAAGGAGAGGAAACTCTGCAGTCTGAATCTGATTTTGAAGCAGCCACAAACGTCTCCTACACTGGGAAGGGTTTCTGCTTTGGCTACGTGTGTATGCTTATAGGGCCAGCAGTGGTGTCAACCCTCAGCATTGTGTCCGAGGTGCGAACACAGGACAGCCTCCTCCTGCACCCAGGTGAACAGTTACAGGACGCAGCTCACCAGACGCTTTTGTTAGTTGCATTCCTGGCATCTAACGGCCTTGCCACAGTGGTAACACCCATAAAAACACTGTCGAGCTTGGTTAACACCTTAATGGATGACCACCTGTGTCTACCTAGCATTGTTGGCAGGCGTGGTGCACTCAGCCCATGTGAGGCCAACCTATCTCCTGATGTGTGTATTACTATGATATAATTTTGCAGTAGATTCACTGATATACGAGGTGTGCTCAAAAAGTAATGGGAATTTTTGTCTTTCTTAAAGAATTTTTATTTATTCATCAACATCCGCTGTGTTTTCTTCAGAGTAATTCCCCTGATATAGCACTCCTGTGCCACCAGCTTTTACAATCTCGGAAGCACTTCAGGAACTCACTCATCAGCTCCTTCAGCGATCCTCTTTTTCCCTCATTAGTGTTGGCACAACGACGTCTCTTCACCGTCGGAAATAGAAAGCAGTCGCAGAGCGCCAAGTAGGTTAGCTGAGTAAACATAACGGCATTGTTTCTTGCCAATAACTCACGAACAAATGTTGAGGTGTCAGTGGGAACATTATTGCGATGCGATTTCCACGAGCGGTTTTGTCACATTTCTGGTCGTTTTCTTCGGATTTCTTCACGCAAACGGCGCATAACTTCCAGGTACTATTCCTTACTGAACGTACGATCATAAGAACTCATGTCGCACTATCCCATTGTAAGAGAAGAAAATAGTGAGATGAACCTTCACACGTGATCGAACTGCTCGAACCTTTTCGGTCTTCGCTCTTCAGGCAGTTACCATTAGGACGTCATATCCACACGCCCATTTTTCATCACCTGTTCTAACCTTTAGACGATGTGGATCGTTTTCGACTTCATTCAGCAGTTTCTGAGTGAAGTCTACGTGGCGTTGGTTTCGGTCGAAATTCAATAATCTTGGAACAAACTTTGGTGCTACACAGTTCCTGCCGAAAACGCCCGAAAAGTTGCTTGGAATGGGCCAGACGACGTACCAAAATCATGAGCAACCTCTCTGGTGGTGATTCGGGAATTTTGGAAAACTATTTTGTGTGCTTCTTCCACATTGTCTTCAGTAATGGCTATCTTACAGCGTTCACGGCGATCGTCAACATCTTCTCGACCCTCTGTCAAACTTTTATACCACTTGTAAACTCTTGTCTTACTTATAGTAGATTCGGCAAAGACCATGATCAAAATGTTGAATGTATTGCTGCACTTTATTCCATTTTTCAATTAAAAATTATTGCAAATTCGTTGATCAATATTTTTCGCCAACAAAGATTCGATGAGAACTTAGGAAACGTATAACCTTTCGAAAGTCAACATTAAACTAAATATTCAGATCAACTGACCGAGCGAGGTGGCGCAGTGGTTAGCACACTGGAGTCGCATTCGGGAGGACGACGGTTCAATCCCGCGTCCGGCCATCCTGATTTAGGTTTTCCGTGATTTCCCTAAATCGCTCCAGGCAAATGCCAGGATGGTTCCTTTGAAAGGGCACGGCCGACTTCCTTCCCCGTCCTTCTCTAATGCGACGAGACCGATAACCTCGCAGTTTGGTCTCTTCCCCCAACTGATAGTGCAAGAACAAGGGTGTATACGACCCGGGAATTTTTTCGTCCGGGAGAAAACCGGCAAAAAACCGCGAATTTTTTAGAATTCTGGGAACTTTTCCTTGTCTTAGTTACCAGTTAAATTTTTTGTGATTTTGACTGGTAAGAACCAATACTATAACGAAGGATATTACTGTATCCCGCTTCTGCAGAATAATGCTGCAGCAGAAAAACATGAACGAGAGAAAAAAAAAGCGAAAATAAAACTTAAGTTGCAAAGGAAATGCGCCATGTACAACAACAAAACACAGTGCTCATACAAGCGTCTGCCAACCAGTGTGTCAAAGGTTTTGGGAAGAATATGCAGTGCTACCTAACAACAAATTGCCTCCGTTGAGCGTGACATGGCAGCTGTCTGCAAGGCCGCTCTCTCCCACTGAAATTCCTACAAAACTAATCTGGCCTTTGCTGCACTTTCCAGCAGAAACTTTCCCTACGTTTCTCGTTATGCGAGAAAACATGTACTCAGCACTAGTCTTATTATACAGGCACATGGTTGGAGCAGTGTGCGTATTATAGTGCCCTCTCAGTTCCAAGAACAATTAACTAATCTGGCTGGTTCGCTTCTCCACAGTTGGAGCTAACCGTTGCTGCAGCTAGTTTTTTAGCTAGAGTGCAGCCGCTGTGAATGCACTGTCCACATAGATTTCTTCCCTGCATCGTACGGAGCTTTAAGCGCTCCATTCTGCACTTGAGAAGAATCCACCTGAAAAATTTCTCTTTTCCTACTCATGGCAGAACTACCTCCCTCCACTTGGGTTACTTTTTCAAGTCACGGCTTTTTTCAACCACTAGGTACGTTCCCCTTCAGTACTTTTCTCCTTCCTAGTGCGTTTCCGCCAATTGGACGTTTTGTGACTGTTCTGGGCGCCTACAGTACATTGACCTTTCTTTGTCACACACTCGCTGGACGAAAATGGATCACTCTTTTGTTCGTATCCCCTTTGAATTCCGAAATGCAGTTTTCTGAAGATTCTTCTCTGCCCTTGTGCAGACACCCCGCTACAGGCGGTCCTCTGGCTCGAATCACCTGGCCCAGGATCGCTGTCCTCATTCCTGCCAGCCCTTTAAGTGGTTTCTGGCGTAACTCCTGCAGTGCAACTTTGCTACGCTGTTGTGGAGCTGGCTTTTCAAAACTAAAAGCAACTCGACTCGCGTTCCCTGTTCTACCTTCCACTCAAAGACATGCATTGTATAGGAATGGTGTGTTAATTACCATAAATTCCTTTTTGCATTACATATTGATAGGCAAATGTTCTCATAATTGCCGATTTACATTATGCCATCTTCACCTTCTCGTTGCGATTTGTAAAGGTCTCGTGTAAGGTGCGAATCTGACCATTTATTCTGCAACCTTACACACTGACTACCAGGAAGCAGTAACAGCATATCTTACAAGCCGTGATGTAATGAGAGTGTAAGCTAGCCCAACAGATATTCAAAAACAAAGTGATCATCTATGAAACATGCATGTATTTTGCTTATGGCAAAAAGACACTGAAGCAGCCACCAGACATCATAACAGTCACAAACGGTATACAGCACAGGCAAAAAGAACATTAATACCATCTTGATATTATTATGCTTACTTTTCGACATCAGACTTCAATAGTCAAAAGAAATGCAATTGCCCTTCAGCCAGAAGACATATTGTCAACTATCAGTGCAAGACATTGAGACATATTTCACAATGCTGACTTCTGAGCTGTATTTCACCAACATTTACCAAAGATAGAAAACATTAATAACTGATTTTTATCATTAATGGGCTGCAACCATACCTCACTGAATTCAATATAATATTTATGTCCAGATTGTTAAGAAATCCTTTATTCTAACTCTATTTTCCCTCATTATGCTTCCTAGTCATATGTGTCACAAAACTCTGAACTGATCCTCATTCTAACAATTACTACACATGTCCTTAAAATCACCACCAACAAACTCATGATAAATAGAGCTAAATTTGTAACATTTTGTATCAATATTTCAAAAATTTGCATTATTTCGCACTAGTTGCTTTGGCAACTTCCAATATGTCCAGGCTTAATAAAAATTATCTATTCATGTCTATATCTCAGGTAAAATAGTCTAACAACATCCTGATTTTCAAGAATGAAGTCATTGATTACAAGTGAATTATCTTTACATTGACTCAGTGCAAGAATTTCATCATTATTTACACTAAAATTACTAATATTTTTATTATTTTTGTCTTTCACTTTTTTATACATCTTTATAAATTCTTGATATTTTTGCTGATCTAAACTTTCAGAGTAAACATATGAATGACTGCCTTTGTTCCATTTCAACCATGTCAGAGCTAAAATATATTATTGTCAGTCATTAATGCTGTGTTTCCACAATCATTTGGTCCTATTGTTGCATCCTGAATGGAATGTGATGAAAGCTTACAATGCTTATCTTCTGGTAAACCTTCCGGGATGTAAGGTCGTGGTCCATGAAACAATGCTTACTTTTTGATTTCTCCTCTGGAGTTATTTTTAGTTCACAATAAGTTTTCATTTCGTTAATAATTTTAGTAGTAATAAATTAGCCACTTATTTCAACTGAGTGACAAGTCATCTGTTCTAAAAAAAATAGAAAGGAAAAACAATCGACTGTACCTATACAGCACAGCTATAATAATATCGCATTGGTTGGTTGATGTACAAAAATTTGACACCAAATATTACATCAAAAAATATTAACTGTATTGTGATGGGGAAAATTCATGTTGGTCCTTATAGTTTTTAAACCATAGTAAATTTTACTGGTGCCAAAAAGCCAAATATACCCATTAAAGCAAATGAGATTTTAAAACGAGTTATTATTGAGAGCTATGTTAATTGTACATGGAAAAAAGATAACTGTTGGTAGTGTGTTTAAATTTAGTAATACAACTATTACTGAAACCTCCTGGCAAATTAAAACAGTGTGCCAGACCGAGACTCGAACTCAGGACCTTTGCCTTTCATGGGAATGTGCTCTACCGTATGAGCTACCCAAGCATGACTCATGACCCATCCTAACAGCTTCAATTCTGCCAGTACCTCATCTCCTGTGAGGATGGGTTGTGAGTGGTACCTCAGATGGTAGAGCACTTGCCCATGAAAGGAAAAGGTCCTGAGTTCAAGTCTCAGTCCGGCACAAAGTTTTAATCTGCTAGGAAGTCTCATATCAGTGTACAATCTACTGAAGAGTGAAAATCTCATTCGAGATTATTACTGCTAATGGAACAACTGTTGCTAATGATATTCTTAAAATTATTCCATTTGAATTAAATAACATTAATCGCAATTCAGCTGATGTGATGTTTGTGAAGTATAGTGATAACTTTCATCGAGAAACTAACATTATTGCTCCATTTGGGTCTAATGTAGGATTCAGAGCATTCATGAGTCATAGAACCGTGTATAAAGTTCAGGACTTAGAAATAACTGCAACTAATGAAAATTTGGTTAACTACAATGGTGCTAGTGGGACAGTTATTTGAGAAAACCTTATAAATTTGTGTCGCTATCAGGTAAGTAAGATTGACAGCTATCAATTTTACTCATTCAATTTGAATGAGAAATGTACAAAACAATCTAAATATTCCTAAGAAACGTATTGAAATTAACATTCGCGTGGGTGCTGGTTCAGTTCATTCAAATCGTGGTCAGTTCTACATGGCCTTCAGTATTGCTGATATTCATTATTATCCAGCATAAGATGGTAAATCCAACAAAAAATTAATCGATAGTTATGTGGCAAAGGTATTTGATTTTATAACAGTAAAGAAAGGAAATAATATTCTGTATAGAACATCTTTTCATTTCGCCATTAGATTTGTTGTATTCAACTCAATCTCTTGTTGAAAAAATAAGTATGGAAGGGCATATAATTAACAACAGTAAAATAAATAGCAAGGAAAATGAAGTGTTTTATCCATCAGAAATGTTTGGTGGATTTTTTAAAAATTGTAAAGAAATTATGTGGGAAGTGATCCTACTGTAATTTTTACTTGGAGTTCCAATGCTGGAGATGATATACTTACACGAGCTAACTACAATGTAACTGAAACTGAAGTAAAATGTACTCTCCCAAAAGAAGGTGAAGTTGTTGTAGAAAGCATAGAGATTCATGTGACTATTGTTAAATATGAACCAACTTATAAGACTGAACATTGACAAAAACCAAAACTTCCAATATTTTTCTATGAATTGCAGCAAACTGTAGAAGTGTCTGGGTTAAGTACTAAGAAGAATTTCAAGGTAGATATCGCAAGTTACAGCAACTCACTAGAATTTTACATGCCTTATTTTAATTTCGTTGCATTTCAGACTGATAGAACAATCAACTGTTTGTTTCATCACTGGATGATCAGGTTCAACTATAGACTTTCTATTCAAAAAATGAGAGAAATGAAGTTTTCCTGAAGCAAATGTGAAATATTAATCCACCAAATAATATTTTTTCTCAAAGCTTATGACGCATTTACTCATTTTAAATATGCCATAGTTGAAGGGCGATGTAAATGTAATGCCATATAATTTCATTACCAAATCTGATTTATACCATTAATACAATTCATACAAAAAATATTGCTACAAGCCAAAAGAAGATGATGATGAAACAGTGTGCAACTTATAATAATTGCGAAAGGAAAGGGGGGAGGTGGGGGGAGAGGGAGAGAGAGGGGGGGAGAGAGAGAGAGAGAGAGCTGAAAATCCTTCTCCTTCCTTCAGGGAACTGAAGGTTTCGTTGAATTTTATTAATAAAAATTTTTTCTATGTAAATGGAAGCACTAAAGAAGAATCTCAATAGTGCAAGAAATTCTAATTTGTGAAAAAAAAAAAAGGAGTGAGCTGCCAGTATATGTTCTGAGTAACATTACTAACTGTGATTTTTTGATTACTAGACATGGAGAAAAATTTGTATGCAACCGAATAACGAGTTTAAGAATATTTTTTCTCATAGATATTTGAAATTAACTGATGACAATTTTCAGCTTTTTTAAAGGAAAGTTTAAATTAAGATACAATGGAATGAAGTTTACAAATAATAATGATGAATTTCATTCACATTGTGAATTCCATTACAGTTTTTACCTTATTTACTTACCCTATCTTACCTGCTAAATTAGAAGAGAAAGTTATATTGATTACTAATGATATTTTATGCTTTACTCATTATGGAATGGGTAATTCGGAATCCCTCCCCCAAATTATTACAAACATAAATGATTTTTTTGAACCATTCTTAGAAAATTTATGAGGAAAAATAAATAAATGACAAAATTATCCTTCATTTCCCCATGTTTTCATCTATTTCCTTCCATTTTTCTTCACTTCTGACCATTTCATAATTTTTTACTAAGAAAATGTTTTTTTAAAATGATGAAAATTCCACAAAAATAATGAAAAAAATGGTAGAGATATATTTTGTAAGTTCTGGGCTATTTTTTTAAAAAGATATCAGAAATTAAGAAAATCCTACATCAAAAAAGCTCATATCCACTTAAGGTTCTGAATAAATTATTGAAAAACATACAAAAAATTTAAAATAAATAATAAAAATTGACAAATAAATGAAATAAAAAGTTAATCATTGAAATTTCCTTCCATTTCCATCCATTCCAAATCATCTCCTTCCATTTCACTCTGTTTACCTATGTTTTCTTACTTTTTTACTGAAAAAAATACAAATTCCTCGAATAGCTTATAGTACAATAAATATTTAGATTCCGGTTATTTTTATCTTAAAATACAGCAGAAATCGCGAAATTCTGGAGAAATTGTGCAATTGCGATGGCTGCAGGAAGAAATGAGCCTGAAGTGACGTATTTATTCTACTCTACCAAGTAGATGTTATATCGTTGCACTACTACTAACCCTTACCAGAGTTATATAATTCCACATACTTATGAAGGGGATTTTAATGGATTCTTACATTCCCAGGGGTTGGGCTGGCATAGTGATTCTGTACATAAGTAACACGCCTTACATTAGTGATTCACAGGGACTGTGTCGGATACTGGCTGTACTCCAGTATTCTCATCAGAATATGTACAGGAACTAGTTGGGACTGCAGCAAATAGATGGTAATTGTAATAGTCAGTCTGTGTGTTTAGGGATCACAATTATATTCTCGGCAGTTTCACTGACTCATTTATTTTGATGATAACAATGTGTGTTCCAAAAATGAAAATGGGCTATCAGATGTATTACAACATTCAATGAAGCACAGGCAGAATACAACAGAAGTAGTCCCAAAGCAACGTTGTTGACTGGGTAAATGAAGATGTTCAACATCAATTACTGCTGTTTGAAGGCACAAGTAATGTCTTAGCGCCTTTGAATGCCAAAGGCACTGAATTTGGTTGTTGGAGCATCTTTACTGACGCAAATGTCATAAAAAAACAATGACAAACAAACTGCTACACCGCTGCAACAATTTCCAAATTGCAGAGGAAAAATAAGATAACTTCCAGGTCCATTTGGGCTGCTGTGACACTGCATGAGATGTGTCAGGTTTTTGCTATAATTATTCACATGTGCCTTGTACAGAAACTCAATGTTATCTACTATTGGAGCAATGTGCTAATACTAGATTCCTCTTTACCAGCAAAACTCATGCAAAGAGACAGATTTACGTCAATTCACTTTGCGCTTCATGTGAACAACAATGATAATTACATAGGAAGGGGTCAATCAAACCATGATCCTATACACAAAATCTAACCTTTTTTTGCTAACATCGAACTGGAAAGCCAGAACAGGTTTTATCCTGGCGAAAATCTCAGTTGATGAAGGTTTACGTCCATTCAGAGGGAGAATTCGATTTCGAGCATATATCAAGAATGAACCGAGCAAGTATGCTATAAAATTTTTCATTATATGTGATTCAGCAACAGGATATGTTTTGAACTGTGACGTGTACACTGGTGCAGATCAAAAAGACAACAGTGGAGATTCAGTGGTGCTACATTTGTGCAACAGTTATCTACATAAGGGTCATACACTGTACATGGACCGCTTTTATACTTCTGTAAAATTATTTGAAAGATTATTTGATGAGGGCACATCTTCTGTTGGCACAGTAATGAGAAACAGAAGAGGCCTACCACAGGAATTCAAACAGAATGAGTTAAGAAGAGATGAAATAGTATTCAAGAGAAAAAAAATCAGTGCTAGCACTTCACTGGAAAGATACTAGGGATGTGTTTGCCCTTTCTGCTAAACATAGAATGACAAGTAGTGTTGCAAAGACAAAACCCAAGGCTGGAATGGTAGAAAAATTGAAACCTGATACTTTATTATAATAGAAATATAACAGGTGTTGACCATGGAGATTAGCTAGTGACCTATTATTTTCAACAACAAACAATGAAATGGCAGAAAAAGGTATATTTTCCATGTATGTATGATGTGCGTGGTCAATTCTTACATTCTGTACAAGAAACAAACCAGCTTGTTTACTATTATGGTTGGTTGGTTGGTTTGGGGAAGGAGACCAGACAGCGTGGTCATCGGTCTCATCGGATTAGGGAAGGATTGGGAAGGAAGTCGGCCGTGCCCTTTCAGAGGAACCATCTTTTACTATTATGGTGAACCTGAGAAAACAAATAGCCTGTTTGCTGCTGAACCCTGCTTTTCATCTTCATTGAAAGCTTCACCCAATTTCGCGACTAACAGCAAGGCATTTCCCCACTCATGTCCCATCAACAACAAGCAAGAAGTATGCATCAAGATACTGCATTGTTTGCTGTATGAAGGGCACACGCAGTACTGACAAACAAGTGAGAAGGGAGACCAGATGGTGGTTTGAAGAATGTAATGCAGGATTGTATCTACTTGACTGTTTCAAGCAGTATCTTACAAAGACAAATTTTGCTCAATGAAAAGAGTTGTATAAATTCAATTCTCTAGTTTTGAACATTTTATAATAAATTCTGATTTATTGCAATTACAAACTTTTTTCTACCTCTAAATCTTCTAATTTTCAAAATATAATGATTCTGTAAGTGTGATATCTTTCAAAACACTTTAAACAAATGTTGAGATATAGGATGATAATACACACATCAGTTAAAAGGTTTCCCAACAAATAAAGGTTGGTTGGTTGCGACAAATAAAATAACTCCAACTGTAGAAACAAATAGGAAGTCACAAGCCACAATGATAAATATGGGACAGCAAGCTGACTGCAAATAAAAGTCACTACACTCAGTGATGTGTTGTGTGGAATAAAGGTTTGGCAACTCTGCAGATCAACTGCAGCTGCAGACAGTGTGGCATTGGCAGAAAGTGGTCCAGGCCTGCTATGTGTCCTCCCCCTACCACATCCACACTAAAACTAAACTGAACTCCTCCCAAACAGACCATGAAGGTCCAACAGTACCAACTGACCGCATTGTCATTCTCAGCCCATAGGCATCACTGGATGCGGATCTGGAGGGGTATGTGGTCAGCACACCACTCTCCCGGCTGTATGTCAGTTTCCGAGACTGGAGCCATTACTTCTCAATCAAGTAGCTACTCAGTTTGCCTCACAAGGGCCGAGTGCACTGAGCTTGCGAACAGTGCTCAGCAGACCGGATGGTCACCCATCCAAGTACTAGCCCAGCCCGACAGCGCTTAACTTTGATGATCTGACGGGGAATGGTATTACCACTGCAGCAAGGCTGTTAGCACATCCACATTGTCAACCCTAAAGTAATTTTGAACAGACGATACATGAAGGCATTACTGGAACATCGTCTACAGATGTGGTTAGTTGCAGCAATACAGAATAGCGTATGTTTTATAAACATTCAGAAAAATTATTGTATGTTAACATTCAATGAAAATCAGAGAAACACCCTAATTTCCATCGATATAGATATCATTTCGATTACTTATCATAAACAGTAAGTCACTTGTTTGACACCTATTGTCAATTAAAATTATTTATTTGATTTATGGTCCAAAAGTAGGGAATCCTCCTCCTTGTACTTCCATGATTCCTGCAAGGTAAACTCCCTATTGCATACAGTGTTTTGGTTAAGTGGTCATGTTGTTGGACTGACAAGCAGATGAGATGGGCTCAAAACTTTCTCATGCATTTTTTGACAACATCGTTAACTGTCTGTCCAGTCATTGAAATGTTTGGCCTCTTTCTGTAGTCTTGACAGTTTTCATACTTTACATTGGTTATATAGAATATGAGTCATGGTAAGAATACATTCCATTGCAAGTTCATGAGATATATGGTGAGAGCAGGCGAGGTACCACATAGGCATCTCACAGAAGTGAAAACAGGCAAAGGGTATGAACCATGTTACAACAAAGGAATTCAAAAGTCATAACTTCCAAAAATAAAATGAAACTTGAAAAATGTTAAAAACTTGTTTTGACAGTGTGCAGAGAAACTGTGTGTTTGTGAAACTTGTGTTCACTTGTTGCAGCCTATGTCATAAACTATTATGTTTTCATCGTTTCCTGGCGTATGATCACATTTGCATTCAAATGAACACCTAAATCAGGCAATCTCTCTTTCACCAGGTGTGCAAATTAGGTACACAAGTAAGAGATTTGTATCATATGATACACCTACTGTCACTTAAGTCTTGTATGATTTAGAAGTGTTTTACTGTGGAGGACATGATTGACTAGTCACCTTGTTATAAAACTTTGCAGTTCCTATTCGAGAGCCACTTGCTTTTGGTTAATAATATCGTAGTTGTGCAGAATCAACTTTCAGTATAGATCCCTTTATTACACCTAACTGTAAAAATGGACGTTACAACACAATACAGGCACAAATTTGATTACTGTGAGTAGTTGGAAAAAAAAGAAAATGGAATGAAAAAAACTTTGAACATGACTCTCCCACTTTATAGTCCAGCACTGTGACACCTTAACGACAACCCTGTGGCTTTTCCACATTGTTCTATGTTGCATTTGTGCTTGCACCATACACCATTTCTATTTTGCTTCTTTTAATAATTCAGTACTCCATCCTGTTTTCATGCTTGATTTGTGTTCAGTTTTTAATGAGCTATCAACTGGGCCCTCTTACCACTAAATCTGAGGGTACAATGGGAACTTCCCCTTGTTAGTACCACCTCACCTGCACAACACTGACTGATTTATCAATTTTATGTGCAGCTTTATGAAATATTTTGTTCTCTTAGTTAATATCTCCAGCTCAAATGGAGCTTCAACTTTTTTTTACACTTAGTTTGGCAACAAGAAGTATACATGACAATTTACAAGCTTAGAAATTTTATTATTTGCATGTGCTATCTTCCGTTTCTGGCTGTTGCTGAATATGCCCACTTGTCTAACTGTTTTACAGTAAAGAAAATGGAACTCTGGCACATATAACATTGTAGAATGCTTGACTATCCCAAAAGTCAACAAAATGTTGCAGGTTTTGCGCAGTGTTGTGTTACATTCATGTTGTATTACTGAAAACTGATGCTGTATTGTTTCCTCCTCTACTTTACAAAATAGGTAACTTCCTTCTATCTGCATAGTAGCCTCATACAGTATCACAATGTCCATTGGTTGTTACTCTTTCTGAGTGGTGGAATATTTGCGTGTTGTGTGACATCTAGCTTTGTGACCCGACCGCAGAAATTTTTAAGACTCACCCATCAGTTTTTTAGTTTGTCTGGCCTGTAGTTGGGCAAACTGCCTGGTGGGGTAGTCATGGCATTATCAGCAGTGGCACCTGTCCATCTAGAGTTGCTACATGCAGGGTGGCTGCTGCAGGTTCTCTGTTGACGTGATGCTGGACTGAGCAAAATGTGCTGAAGATAGTGGGGAATCTTGAAAGCATGATAATTTGCTGTAGCATACTGTACTGTGAGAGTGAAGGTCTGTGTTAGCTGACAGATGTATGTATATTTTTTAACTGCAGCATTACAGCTGTGCAGGAAGGGAATGTTGACGCAGGTTTTTGATTCTCTTTAATTAAGTGTAAAATGATAATAGGACTGCGGATGACAGGTGTATCATGCAGTGTGGTGTGAATATTGCTAGATATGGCATGAATATTCCTAGTAATGCCACACTGTCGACTAAATTTAGCAATGGGCATGTTAAAGTTCTTTTAACAAGATATGCACACACATGCTTTCTGGGTCTACATGCCTCGTTACTAAATGCACTGATGATAGCTATACCACAACAGTAATCTAGATAGATATGCCGTAACTGACACATGTGCAACATACTGATGTGTTCATCACTGATTATCACAATGTAAATAAACATATATGGCATCATCTGTACTGCAGACAAAGAAGCAAACACTGCCCAAGATAAGAGCTGACACTACATTCTAACCATGCAACTACTGTGGAAGGACCTGGGTGCAGTGCAGTTTACACAAGTTTAACATAGCACCATACATGTCCCTACTAAGTACATTTGAATAACGAAATAATGTAGAGGACTGTTTCCAGAGCTTATGGGGTGCCACTGGGTGACATCTTTGACAATCACTGATACTTCGCCATTTGTGACTTTAAAATCATCGAGTGTTCTCCTCTCAGACTATCAGGAGTTGTGTAAGACATAATTTGGAAGCATTGCCTTAAATTGTATGAACACTTTATATGACAAGAAAAACCAAATTTTCCTATGAGAACTGGTTCATAATTTTTTAAAGGTTGCTACAGAAAAGCATTTATGGTTCTGTCTTCAAAAGATAAGTTACTTACATGAGTTTACTGATGTCTCCTCTTGATACTGTTGTTGAGACATTACTAAATGTGACATGCACTATGTAATCACAGGTGCAAAGGAACAATTTGAAGGATGATTTTTTATCATTTATTTTGAAACTATGGAGAAGTGATATTGTAGAAGTTTGTTTTAGACCACATACACTATGAAAACTGCAAACTTGGTTGTAGCAAGTCAACCACCTGATGGTGATTTTCCTGTATGGCGAAATCCAGAGCTGTTGTTCCAGCGTTATTTCTGGCTGCCTTGTCCGCTCCTGCCTCAAGCAGCATGGACACAACTGTGGCGTTGCCTGCAACTGCTGCCCAGTGCAGTGGAGTCCTCCCACAGGTATCTACGACATCCGGGTAGTTACAGTCAAGGGGAGGGTCTGACGCCACCAGCAGCAGCCACACCACATTCTCGTGGCCCCATATTGCCGCCAAGTGGAGAGGCGTAAGCTGCTCGAAGTACTCCACAGCCCCCACGTCTGCCCCAGCTCGCAGCAACCATCTAACCACCTCCACGTGCCCTCTGGCTGCTGCCCGGTGCAGAGCAGTCCACCCAAAGTTGTCCTTCATCCCCACATCAGCACCTGCCATCAGCAATGCCCGCAGCTCCTCCACTGCCCCCTTCTGAGCTGCCCAGAGTAGCAACTTGTCTCGCTCCTCTCCACAGAAGCTCCTGCACAAAAGATCAAGATGACATGTTTCACTATAAGCACACACACCAAATGAAGAAAACTATCGGAGAATCCTCTTTCCAGAGACAAATTTCAAATCTAGAAATGTTCCTTCTGTGATACAAAACAGCTTCAAAGTCAATGCGTAAGCTACAGATGTAAAGCAGAATTCCCTGAACATATTGTAGACATCTGTACTCTATCATGCTCACAAGACTGGCAAGATTTTCTGCTTAAAAGTAGGGGCCTTAACCATTATGCCACCTGGTCATATGGCCAATTTTTGTTGAGGCTGATGTTTTCGCCCTTGATTTCCAAACAGTTATACCAGACTGTTCATATAAACCATTTGTAGCAAGATAAGCCACAGTCCTCCACCGACTATTCTTCCAAAGTTGCTACTTCCACATACCCTGTGGGAGAATCTCTGATATTAGTGTTTGGAAAGCAAAGGTGATCCATGTGCCCCCTAATGTCAAAACCTGTAAATGGAGAACTCTTCCTTAGAACCATAACTGTTTTATAAAAAAGAAACATGACATACCACACAGCTTCTGACCATACAACTTGATTAACACCTCCATAAATGACGGAACTTACTCTCTGCCACAAGTTGGATGGCAGCAGGCAGCCATGAGCAGTGCAGCTCTGACAGATGGGCAGCTGAAGTTGGTGTGGGACTAACTGCCGGCAGTGAGATGGAATGCTGCACACAGAGAGATTCCACAAGTGAGTTTATTTACATGGGGACCAGAACTCTTACTGCATACAAGAATAGCCTGTCAGTTAATATGAAAACATACCAGAGAGCTAATCAGTTCCTACACTATTCTTACCACATTCTCTGTAGGCATAACAAGCATGCAGTACAAAAAACTGTTGAAAATGAAGCACCAAGTAAAGGCAAATGCAAGGGCCAACAATGTTTCTGGCTTGACATAATACTAGTGATCACTTCAAATACGACTCCAGTCACGCAGAGGTGAGAATAGCACTTATCAGGCTGTCTCATACCTTTAAACATACACTTATCATCAGAAAGTCTTAATCATTTGTAGCTGCTATGGTAGACACTGGCCTGTAAGAGACACAGACAAACAGGAGTTCGACAGGTTTTGAACTTAGCAGGGGAGGTAATTCAGAGATGGTAGTACTGCAGAAAACTGACAATTGATAACAGGATGGAACTAAGGCAGTGGGTAAAAATATTATCACAGATGATTTAAATATCATCCAATAAACAAACTTGACACACTGAAAAACAAGCACTGTTAGCAGGCAACCATTAAAAACATAAATCTTGGAATTTGGGTTATCAACATACTGTAGAAATGAGATTAAGGAAAATTTTTGTCATAAACTGATGATGATCAGGAACTACAAAAAGGATTCTGTACAAATTATCAATAGCATTTTCAAAATATACTTCTAAACAAAGCAGATAATGGAGTATCTGAATGTTATGTCTCAGTAACATAATTTTTTTAAAATAATGGCCTTCTTTTTCAAACATTAATTTTCATATAAAATTACTCTGAACAAAAGAGACAGATTTCAAAGTTTACTCTACAGACAAAAAAAAAAAAAAGTCTGCACAGTGCAGGCAATATCTCCAAGAGAATGTTAACAGTTGGATGAGTAGTTAGCTTCATACAGCATACGCATTTAAAAATATCTGAGAAATAAAGGGAAGCGACATGGACTGAGCACACGTATCTGATACAGTGTATCAAAGGATAGTTCAATCTTAACATCTTGGCATCAGTATTGCGTGTTAGAGATGTATCAGTGATTTAAGTAGAAGTACAGAAGGTTGCCTGTTATTGGTGCCATTGACACAGTGGTCTTTGGTAGCATAACAGACAACTTCAGGCAAGGTACCAGGCCAAAGATTTGGTGCCTGCTCCCCCAGGATGCAGTACAGTGTGTTAACTAGTACATATTGTCCTGTGCTTTGTAGACAGCAGTATACTGTAGTGTAGCACATGTTCTGGGCCACTGCTGAACATAGCAAGAAGGAAGTGTGAAGATGAGACAAACCTTTGTGTGCAGCTAATGGAAACTGTCGAGTCACTGTATGGACTGGATTGTGGTCATGTGGGGTAGGAATGAGGTGTACTTATATAGGAACTGTAAATGTTCCTAGTCACACAGAAGGTTTTAATCAACTGCTTTGATATTCCGACACAATGTCGCATTGGAACTGTTTTATATACCTGTTTTTTATGCAGGTAATATGCAATTTTTTTTATAAAAGCAATGAGGAATGATGCAACAAAAACATCACACGCACAGGAGGGGTACCTATGAACACACTTATCAGAATGCAACATTTTGTTAATCTCAAAGCAGCTAGTCAGGAACTTTCATAGATACACCATTTTGAACAAACATTTAAATTTTTATTAGTACAGATTCTTAAGCCAAACAAAGGTCTCCTTATACAATCATCCTATAGACCCATAGCATTATCTTCATATTTATCAAAAACTCTTAAGAGTGGTTCAAATGGTGGATAGAGACATATTGTTCTGAAGATGCAGTTCGGATTCCCCAAGGGAGAACTGTTGGTGACAGAAGAGGGATTTTGATACATGATGTTCAACAGACCATTATGAATAAATGTTTATATTCAGTATTGTGTGACAATAGCTGGCACTTATTACATTGTGACAATTATTACACTGGAAAGAAAGTTTGTTTCTTCTGGGTCACACCTTATACTTATCTGCGGAATTAAATCTTTGCTGTGAGAAAGGAGAATCTATGTTCAGTACTACGCCAATGTCATCAGACTTGTGGGGGATGAGATCATCTCCCTCAGGCAGCTGTACTGATCTCCCTGCTGTAAAATGTATGTGTGTGATCTTAAGAAACGTTGCTCACCACGAGTATTCACCTTACAATTCACTGATAAACTGTCTATTTGACAGCTCATTACACTGACACACAAAAAGAAAATATTGTAGCATGCTGACTATATCCAGGCATCTACCATTTACACGAAAATTACTATCGGTCTGTGTAGTGTACTGCAGCATCACAGACAGTTGGCAAGCAAGGAATGTTGTCACGGCAGTAACTACACAATGATGATGCAGTGCTGCAAGGCAGGTAGCTTCTCGAAACAGTGAACTGAACAGTATTGCAGAGAGTACTGCAGCAAGGGGTAAGCCAGGTTTCCAAACTGACAATGGCAGTGGGATTTCAGGATATGTGAATGATACTACGCCAATACTGACAGTTAATACTGAACGTTTTTGCAATGAAATGATTCCCAAACTCGCAGCCCTAACAGAAAAATAGGGCTGTACTGGGCAAGGGCGCTGCACAGATCTGACAGTGATACTTACAGGCCGAGAAACAGCTCTAAGCAGCACATCTGGACTACCCAGATCGACACCAGGAGTATGACCGACTCCTGCCCGGGAGACAGCAGGTCCCTTCCTATGGATCACCAGCCACCTATCGAGGTTGGAAAAGCATCTTAATGTGGCAGGCTTCCCTACCATTATGCACCTGGGCACTACTCCCAGCCATAGCAAAGATACAGTACAGTCGAATGTATACGCCAATGGCATGCAAACTGCATATTGAGGCGGCTGGTGCTCTGTGGAGAATCCGTACAGACATTTTGGGGCATACAAGCGTCCAGACCAGCAGAATTCAGTGGCCTGCCAGCCACTAACTCAGTGTATCAAGCAGTGCAGATAGATCTGTAAAGAATTGATTAAGTTGTAGGTGCCTTTCTGTGGAGTGTACCGCGCTCCCGCCTCCCCACATTCGGCCACAACCCTCTAGCTCGTAGCCACCCCTCTCTCCACTGGGGATGCTACGTGATGTATCATGCTGTGTTGAACATTGAGATTTAGCTGAAAAAGACTGGCCTGGGGATAATAGAAAAATCATTGGCAGTTATTTTTACACAAAGAGGAGTTCCCCATACCTGGAAAGTGCAAGACATGGAAAAACATCCCATTCAGAATTCAAGCAAAGTTCCTAGGCATTAGAATCGACTTGAGGTTAATATGGAGAACTGAAGTCTTGCTAAAATCAAACTTGTTTGTGCGAATCTTGCAGACAGGACACAATCAAAAGTTTAATGAATGTCACGTACTATGCAGGATGGTGGGACTGAGTGACGCAGTAACAAGGAGAGGTCACCAGTATTGGATCAACATTTTGAAAGCGTCTATATGGTGATGTAGGTTATGATTCCAGGTAACAAATCCTGCAGCCATTCACCCTGGTCAGCCCGCGTTCGCGAGTTATCAACGAAAAAGATGGGAATTTTACATGACAGTAGTGTTGAGAAATAAGAATTTAGTAAATGGTAGTATCATGTAATGGATAGGGTATGGCTTTCAGGTGCTGATGGTCGTGGGTTTGAATCTAGTCCAGGTACTTTAAATTTTTTGTTTTAAATATCTATCAAAATGGGTAATCATTTTTAATTTGAGTAATTTTTATTTCTATTCCTTGTCACATTTTTCTTATTGTAAAAATTTCTCTCTTGTTCTCACTTTTCTTTATATTTTTCCACTGAATTGTTCTTAATGTTGATTTAATATTATTATACCTGTATTAAAATATTTATTTGAAAATTCCAACATATTGGTTAAAAAACCAAACAAAATCTCTAAACTGACTGTGCAATGGTGTAGAAAATGTTTTTCGTTACAAGATGTGCATTTTTATGGTAATAGTTGTACAGAAATTTAAAATGTAGCATAAATTCCAACTGCACTATGGACAAAGAAACAGATGTAATCCCTTCTTCCATTTAAATTTTCAAATGAAAATTAATTTCAAGCAAAATGAGGAATAGAAATAATGAATGCAATGACACTGACAAAAAATTAGGATGATAAAATGAAACAAATTAAACCAGAATTCATACCTAAAATTAAACTCATATGAATAAGGATTTCTAGTGGAAAAAGGAAATATGGGAAGAAAAATGATGGCAAATTACGTTAAAACAATGATTAAAATGATGTCACAAAGGGATAGAAATAAAAAAATAGCGTTTAGACCAATTAATTGAATAAAAGTATTGATAAAAAAAATTTCGATAATAATTAAATATAAAATAAATTTCAATTGTCTGAAGAGTTTCGAACCCACAGCCTTCTGCACAACAAGAACTTACCATATCAATTACACCACACAACCAGTCAGTATGATACAATTTTAATGTCATCAAGTGCCACACAAAATTTCGAAACTTGTCAGTAACTTATAAATGAGGGCACACCAGAGTAAATGGCTAAAAGGTGTGATAGCTGGGATCTCAACCTACAGATGGTAATGATACAGATGGTTACAAAAAGTCCATCGAATGACTGGGGACCTCTCCTTGTAAGTGTACTGCAAAGTTTCTAAAATCAAAATGGAACGAAAGTGTGCTGCCTATAATTACACTGAACAACAAATCTGAAGTGGAAGTGTGTAAACTGCATGATTTTGAGTTAGTTATGGTTATTTCAGTATAAAATGATACAAAATCATCATAAATATTTAGCTCTAGTTTTTTAAAAGTGATTAACATTTTTGTATAAATAACTCACTAACTAAATATGCATTTATCTGCCAAGATTCAGCGTAACAAATTTTAAGTTAATAATTACTTGAATTATGTTGCGTGTTATGCATTGATAAATTTCAGTGCCATTCTGGAAGTACAAAATTAAAATATTAAGAAAAATGAAGACAATATTACATGACTGGAAATACTTTGGAAGTCTACTTTGTACCAGAACTATGTAAAGCACAAAAGGAAATATATAAATTAGCTGCTCAAAAATGTATATAAAGGATTACAAATGTTAAATGTCCACATGTACAGTATATACAACTACATATTTTGTTCAGATATAAATTCAGAGGATGACCGTTTTCGTTTGGCTTGACGTTTATACACACATACTTGGGAACATCCCTTATGACAGTCCAGCAGCAATCTGCTGAAATAGTAGGGCTCCACTTTCTGGCATACCTCTTCTCAAATGTGGCAAATATCTTTATGAAATCGCTCCCCATGTTCATTACTTACTGCACTACAATCTCTGGGGAAGAAGTCAAGATGGCTAAGTAGGAAATGCATTTTCAATAACATGTTGGAACCAAGTTTTTCGAAAGATGACAACATGTTATCTATAATCTCCTTTTAATTTATTGCTCGTTTGCTCCCTAAGAACTGTAAACGGACTCAAAACATTCCCATTCATACTTTATCACCTTGTACGATTCCATCAAGAGCATGGTCTCCAAAAAGCTCTCGAATGTGTGGGCCTACAAAGATGCCCTCCTTTACTTTGTCAGCACTTAAGTAAGGGAATTTTTGACGTAAGTACTTAAAACGCATCACCATCTTTGTTCATTCCCATATAGTTTTTCATGAGACTCAACTTGATGTGCAAGGGCGGCTGCAGAATCTTTTAGGATCTACTAGAGGTCCACTCAATGTTCTTTATAAGTTGTTGAAGAGGTTTTCTGGTGGGCCATTCATGTTTACTGCAATGAGATGCAGGAGCTTCGCTATCCCATTCACGAAGAAAGCAGCAATATTTAGTATATCCTAACTGCATACCTAATGGCAGTGCAACCACTTTCAAGTCACCACAAGTGCAATAATAAAGTCGCTGAAGTTTAAGAGGGAGACAAAAAGAAAATTGGTATCAAAATGTGTCCAAAATATTGCACACAAGTAGGGTCATGGACAATAATATAATCTATTGTTACTAGTTATGACGGATAACCCATTATTTTATTTTAAACTTAACATAAAAATTTCGTATATAATCATCTCACTATAATAAAACAGTGTAAAATGAAAACTAGAGCTAATTTTGAATTGTCTTTGTGATATTCGTGATCGGCACATTAGAACTGATAGAAATTGGCTATTTTCATTGCCTCACAATGTTATAGACATGATTTAAGATGTGGCTATATGTGGCTACAAATGAGCAAACTGGAATATTAACAAATGTCTTGTTGTTTCTGGGGCACAGTCGCATCTTTAGACGGCTTCACAAAGTAAGCCATGAACTTGAGCATAATCCTAAATGATGGTCGTCGACGAAATGTGGGCTCCAACAATGAAACAGCGAGAAATGTCTATAATAATAATAAAACCCCGTGGAGGCCCGGGAAAAGAATAGGCCTCCGGTATGTTCTGCCAGTCGTAAAAGGCGACGAAAAGAACAAACCACTAATAGGGCTAACCCCCCTTTCAGTGTGATTACTTGGTTCAGGACAGAACTAAAGAAGCCTCGGACAAGTGCCGTCATGGTCGGGGACGACGCTTGAACCCTATGCCCGCCCACAATGGTAACGACACTGCTAGCCAACTGGAAAAGGATTTAAATCCTAATAGAGGTGTTTTGCAGGATATGCTTCCTGCAACCACCCTAGAAGGAAAACGAAGACAGAGGATGAGATGGTCAGATGAAGTTAATCGACACCTCATGTTCTGTTATTACCAAGCAACAAACCTAGGAACCAACACAACTGGATACAGATCACAAGTATACACAACATTTATTACCAGATACCCGGAATTAAAATTTTTAACAGAACAACGACTAGCTGATCAGATCTGTGTAATAATAAAAAATAACAGGATACCCCAGTCAGAATTAGAAAACATCAAACAACAAGTACAACAAATACTGGAACAAAATAATGTGCAATAAGAAGAGGAAGAAAACACAGTAATGGACTCAAACATCCCAGAGCAAACAAACAAAGACCAACACGCATCAATTAAACAATCAGAGGAAAACGAAATCTTAAGACAGCCACCAGAACAAGCACAAATAGAACACGAACAGAGACACGTGTTAGATATAGAAGAGAAATTTCAGCTGACATATATAGAATACAAAGACACAAATACAGACATTAGACCATTCTTGCATAGACCGCCAAATAACCCACAAGTCGAAACAACAATAAAAACTATCAACACAATCATACACAACAAAATAAATGAAAACACAACTATGGAAGAGTTACAACTACTGGTTTATATAGGAGCACTCACTACACTAAATATACACACTAGGCAGAGATCAGAACAAACCAACACACAGAAGAAACCCACAAAACCAGCATGGCAACACAGGTTACAGATCAGAATAGAAAAACTGAGAAGAGACATCGGACAGTTAACACAATTTATAAGAAATGAAATATCAGACAAAAAACGAAAAAGGTTAGGTAAAATCTCACAACAAGAAGCAATAGAGCAATTAGATGAAAAAAAGCAGAAATTGCAAGCATTGGCCAAACGACTTAGAAGATACAAAAAAAAGTGAAAATAGAAGGAAACAAAACCAAACATTCAACACAAACCAAAAGAGATTTTACCAAACAATGGATAACACACACATTAAAATAGACAATCCACCAAACATAACTGACATGGAACACTTCTGGAGCAGCATATGGTCAAACCCGGTACAACATAACAGGCATGCACGGTGGATACAAGCAGAAACAGACACATACAAGATGATACCACAAATGCCTGAAGTGATAATTTTGCAACATGAAGTCACCCGAGCAATTAATTCTACACGCAATTGGAAAGCCCCTGGAAATGATAAAATAGCAAATTACTGGCTAAAGAAGTTCACCTCAACACATTCACATCTAACTAAATTATTTAACAGTTACATTGCAGACCCATACACATTCCCTGATACACTTGCACATGGAATAACCTATCTGAAACCTAAAGATCAAGCAGACACAGCAAACCCAGCTAAATATCGCCCCATAACATTCCTACCAACAATATACAAAATATTAACTTCAGTCATCACACAGAAATTAATGACACATACAACACAGAACAAAATTATAAATGAAGAACAAAAAGGCTGCTGCAAAGGAGCACGAGGATGTAAAGAGCAACTGATAATAGATACAGAGGTGACATATCAAGCTAAAACTAAACAAAGGTCACTACACTACGCATATATTGATTACGAAAAAGCCTTTGATAGTGTACCCCACTCATGGTTACTGCAGATTTTGGAAATATACAAAGTAGATCCTAAATTGATACAGTTTCTAAACACAGTAATGAAAAACTGGAAAACCACACTTAATATCCAAACAAATTCAGATAACATCACATCACAGCCAATACAGATCAAGCGTGGAATATACCAAGGAGACTCATTAAGTCCTTTCTGGTTCTGTCTTGCTCTGAACCCACTATCCAACATGCTAAATAATACAAATTATGGATACAATATTACTGGAACATACCCACACAAAATCACACATTTGCTATACAGGGACGATCTAAAACTACTGGCAGCAACAAATCAACAACTCAACCAATTACTAAAGATAACAGAAGTATTCAGCAATGATATAAATATGGCTTTTGGAACAGACAAATGTAAGAAAAATAGCATAGTCAAGGGAAAACACACTAAACAAGAAGACTACATATTGGATAACCACAGCGACTGCATAGAAGCGATGGAAAAAACAGATGCCTATAAATACCTAGGATACAGACAAAAAATAGGAATAGATAATACAAATATTAAAGAAGAACTAAAAGAAAAATATAGACAAAGACTAACAAAAATACTGAAAACAGAATTGACAGCAAGAAACAAGACAAAAGCTATAAATACTTATGCTATACCAGTATTGACCTACTCATTTGGAGTAGTGAAATGGAGTGACACAGACCTAGAAGCACTCAATACACTTACACGATCACAATGCCACAAATATAGAATACATCACATACATTCAGCAACAGAAAGATTCACATTAAGCAGAAAGGAAGGTGGAAGGGGATTTATAGATATAAAAAACCTACATTATGGACAGGTAGACAATTTAAGAAAATTCTTTCTAGAACGAGCAGAAACTAGCAAAATACACAAAGCAATCACTCATAAATACATCAGCTACACCATTGCAATTTCATAACCACTTCTACAACCCTTTAGATCACATAACATCAACAGATACAAAGAAAGTAAATTGGAAAAAGAAAACACTACACGGCAAGCACCCGTATCATCTAACACAGCCACACATAGATCAAGACGCATCCAACACATGGCTAAGAAACGGCAATATATACAGTGAGACGGAAGGATTCATGATTGCAATACAGGATCAAACAATAAACACCAGATATTACAGCAAGCATATTATTAAAGATCTCAATACCACAACAGATAAATGCAGACTTTGCAAACAACAAATAGAAACAGTAGATCACATCACAAGCGGATGTACAATACTAGCAAATACAGAATACCCCAGAAGACATGACAATGTAGCAAAAATAATACATTAACAACTTGCCATAAAACAAACTAATAAAACAACACGTTCCCACATACAAGTACACACCACAAAATGTACTGGAGAATGATGAATACAAATTATACTGAAACAGAACCATTATAACAGATAAAACAACACCACATAACAAACCTGACATAATACTCACCAATGAAAAGAAGAAATTAACACAAGTAATTGAAATATCCATACCCAACACAACAAATATACAGAAGAAAACAGGAGAAAAAATTGAAAAATACATCGAACTGGCTGAGGAAGTCAAGGACATGTGGCATCAGGATAAAGTCGACATTATCCCAATTATACTATCAACTACAGGAATCATACCTCACAATATTCACCAGTACATCAATGCAATACAGCTACATCCAAACATATATATAGAACTACAAAAATCTGTAATTATTGATACATGTTCAATTACCCGAAAGTTCCTAAATGCAATATAACATATACCATACAGTTACAAGGAAGCCACGCTTGACCGAGGTCCGCGCCACGTTCCATTTTTAACCAGACTTAAGTCTGAGAAAAAAAAAAAAAGTCAATAATAATAATAATAATAATAATATCGTATTGGACACATTTTGATACCAATTTTCTTTTTGTCTCCCTCTTAAACTTCAGCGACTTTATTATTGCACTTGTGGTGACTTGAAAGTGGTTGCACTGCCATTAGGTATGCAGTTAGGACATACTAAATATTGCTGCTTTCTTCGTGAATGGGATAGCGAAGCTCCTGCATCTCATTGCAGTAAACACGAATGGCCCACCAGAAAACCTCTTCAACAACGTATAAAGAACATTGAGTGGACCTCTAGTAGATCCTAAAAGATTCTGCAGCCGCCCTTGCACATCAAGTTGAGTCTCATGAAAAACTATATGGGAATGAACAAAGATGGTGATGCGTTTTAAGTACTTACGTCAAAAATTCCCTTACTTAAGTGCTGACAAAGTAAAGGAGGGCATCTTTGTAGGCCCACACATTCGAGAGCTTTTTGGAGACCATGCTCTTGATGGAATCATACAAGGTGATAAAGTATGAATGGGAATGTTTTAAGAGTCTGTTTACAGTTCTTAGGGAGCAAACGAGCAATAAATTAAAAGGAGATTATAGATAACATGTTGTCATTTTTCGAAAAACTTGGTTCCAACATGCAACGTCAACCAATGCGGCAAACCAATGTGATTCGAACAAGATTTCCTAAAATAGCATTATTTCCCGGTTTACCGGCTGGACTCTCAGCAGGCAACTCATAAAAAGGATTACGCACATGTGCTTCAATCGTGGCCTGTTCCACATATGATCGAAGGAATTTCCAGTACACAGCTTACGCAATGAAGGAGACGACATGAACCATCTACTATTTTTGTGTACCAGACACAAAACAGTAACCTTTCATTAGAGAATTATTTAACACCAGAGGTTCGCTTCCAACATTAACTGCAGTGTTTCTGTCAACTGAAAAGAATGAACCCAGTATTAAATGTGATGTGTAAGCAGAAAATTGTGTGTTTTAATCTTTATAATGCAAAAGCGGGACACATGACGTACGGGGATTGACCCCACACTTTCGACACACTACTTAGTACACATTCTTGTGTGCGCGACGCTAATTGTTGTTGTAACCGCTGGTGAGATCACTTTACTCGAAAGTTTTAATGCTTCAAGACCGGAAGATAGAGGCAAAGGTTTAGAAATTAGAATTTCGAGATCAAGGTAAGTCGCGGCAGTTTTCCTGCCTGGCCTGCTAGCTTATAACTGGCTTGAGACTGTGCAGTAGAAACACTGTATATTACGTGGGTAGAGTAGTAACTTCTTTCCCTAACATCTTTGATAAAAACGGTGGTGCGGGTCAGATACCGCGATGTTTGCAACACTACCAGGAGTCCTCACTATTTTGTTTTACTGGAAACTGACGAGAAAACGCATTAAAACAACGGACGGGGTAAAATGAACTGCAGAAGATCTAATAGAGGCTGTGAGACTAATCGAAGGGGAATGTAAGGCTAAAAGGAAAGCAGCTCCGCAGCGCGGGATAAGCCGAGCTGTCTCAGGCGCTGCTGTCATGGATCGTGCGGCTGGTCCCGGCGGAGGTTCGAGTCCTCCCTCGGGCATGGGTGTGTGTGTTTGTCCTTACGGTAATTTAGGTTACAGAAAAAAAGCAGCTCGAATGAAAAACATACCGGAACGAACACTTACGACGGACAAGACGTGCTACGCACAATTTCAAGGTAACAGGGTATGAGCCATCATACTTGGGTGAAAATGCAGAAAGGAAATTAGTTGCCTGCGAAAAGGAATTGCAAGCATGTGATTTGCCTCGCAAACCGTCAGCTTTCAATAGATAGGATTGAAAAATAAATTCAATCAAGAAAAGAAACGTGCACGGAAAGATTGGCTTCTCTCATTTTTTTTGAACGAAATACAGACTACCTTCCAAAGCGCATGGGCTTTCTGCTGCCAGAGCGACTGTAATAGACACATGCGAAGTCAATTCTTACTATGATCTATTGATAAAAACGTTGACAGAAAATGGAATTTTGAATAAACCAGATAGTATCTACAAAGCAGACCAAACTGGTCTAGAGTTAAACAATGAGTATGGGAAGTTTGTGGTGGCAAAAGGAAGCAGAGATGTCCATGTCACTGCTTCCGCCGAAAAAGTTGACAGTAACAGCTATTGCCTGCTGTAATTGTGAAGGAAATTTTTTTGCAACTTACTGCATTCACACAGAGGCAGATAAAAAAAAAGACGCTATCGACAACATGTGTCCAGTATCAGTTGTTCTAAGAAGAGAATCCGCGCTCATATCAACATCTTCATAGCTTGGTTCAGAAACCATTTCCTTACTAAAAACACACCTGGCCTTGCCCTGCTCTGCTTCTGCTAGATGGTCATTTCCCTCATATGAATTATGTCACACTTTTGATAGCAGCTTTTGAAAACGAAGTGTCGATAGTTTGCCTGGTCACACGACGCACTGTTTACAGTCACTAGACCGATCTTTTTGGAGCCACTTTAATCTCACTATAAAGAACCCTGTCATTCTCGGGGTTGCAGCTAATGAAAGCAAAGACAGAAGAGCAACAAGGCAGCTCTTTGGAGAGTTTCCCTTATAGCACGGACTCTTGCAGAAACTGTCCATACAGGAGTATCCGGGTGTAGATCTACTGGAAGTATCCTGCTGGATATGGCAGAAATTCCTAACCACGCCTTTGTTGCACACAATAATACTGAAACTGAATTCACAACTATTGAAGACGTCTCTAATGATGTGACTCCAGATCAGCTATCAACATCCGAAACAAATTTGTTTACAAGACACCCTTCTGTTCGCAAAAATTCCACAGATGCGGCTGCTGTTCGATTAACTGCACCCATTTTCAGCGTAAATGACAACTCAGTGACTTCTCATGGAGGAACTATCAGATTTGCTGGAACAGATTTCACCTGTTCCTGCACTACCTCAGAGAAGTAAATCGCAAAGAAAACAGTCAGCAGAATCTAACAACCCTGTTATGGCAACGAAAAAGAAAGGGGAATCACTAAAGGAAAGACGAAAGGAAAAGGATGTGCACAAAAACTGAAGCAGCTAAATGGGATCAAATCCCAAGCCCCCCCCCCCCCCCCACACACACACACACAGGGAAAAAACTTCCAAAGAAGCGTCTGCTTGAAGACAATTTCAGAAGAAGATATTTAGCTCGTCCGAAGAATTAAATTTTGAAGGAAAAGAATGTGTAGAGTGCCTTGATCTTCAACGAGAAACTGTTTGGATTCCATGTGTACAACTTTCTATATGACTCCATGAATTAAGCACACAGTGAGGACATACACTACTGGCCACTCAAATTGCTATATCACGAAGATGACGTGCTGCAAACGCGAAATTTAACCGACAGGAAGAAGATTCTGTGATATGCAAATGATTCACATTCACATAAGGTTGGCGCCGGTGGCGACACCTACAACGTCCTGACATGAGGAAAGTTTCCAACCGATTTCTGTCACACAAACAGCAGTTCAGTTCACCGGCGTTGCCTGGTGAAACGTTGTTAAGGAGGAGAAATGCGTACCATCACGTTTCCGACTGATAAAGGTCGGATTGTAGCCTATGGCGATTGCTGTTTATCGTATCGCGACATTGCTGCTCGCGTTGGTCGAGATCCAATGACTGTTAGCAGAATATGGAATCGGTGGGTTCAGGAGGGTAAAACGGAACGCCGTGATGGATCCCAACGGCTTCGTGTCACAAGCAGTCGAGATGACAGGCATCTTATCCGCATGGCTGTAACAGATCGTGCAGCCACGTCTCGATCCCTGAGTCAACAGATGGGGACGTTTGCAAGACAACAACCATCTGCACGAACAGTTCGACGACGTTTGCAGCAGCACGGACTATCAGCTCGGAGACTACGGCTGCGGTTACCCTCGACGCTGCATCACAGAGAGGAGCGCCTGCGATGGTGTACTCTACGACGAACCTGGGTGCACGAGTGGCAAAAAGTCATTTTTCCAGATGATCCATGTTCTGTTTACAGTATCATGATGGTCGCATCCGTGTTTGGCGACATCGCGGTGAACGCACATTGGAAGCGTGTATTTGTAATCGCCATACTGGCGTATCACCCGGCGTGATGGTATGGGGTGCCATGGGTTACACGTCTCTGTCACCTCTTGTTCGCATTGACGGCAGTTTGAACAGTGGACGTTACATTTCAGATGTGTAACGACCCGTGGCTCTACCATTCATCCGATCCCTGCGAAACCCTACATTTCAGCAGGATAATGCACTACCGCATGTTGCAGGTCCTGTACGGCCCTCCTGTACCGAGATTTAAATATTTCGATATCAATATAAGTTTCATAAATTTATCAGGTACCAACTTGACACTTACAAACGAGTTTAAGTATGACAAACTTTCACACGTCATTTATGAAGTTAGATCTCTGTTTCTGGCAATGAAATCAGTCGTGCGGTCGCTAAGGTTCACACGTGGTCATCTCCGACACAGGTTGATGGTGCGTGAGTTACATGCGGGACATGTCAACTGTGAATCGCGCCGCCACTGCCGCGACCAAACTGTCAACCTTGTCAAGTAATTTAATAGTCAATTGTTGAAACCAAGTAACTCATTCCTTTACATTTTTTCAGGAGAAACAAAACACCGAAGACTGTCATATGTATTATAGTTATATTACTGAAATTTTTCACAACTGAAAGTGACTTCATTCTGCTTTCATTGAGACAAATAATTAACTTGCAGTACATCACTTCGATATTTAATGATTTCAAAGTTTGACTTACCTGGTTTCAACAATTTACAAACATTTCTTGCTTTTTTTAGGATTTAATTCTATGAACACTGCATATTACATTAGCATGGTCTGACATAGTAGAACATACTTAACGATTTTAACAGCAACAATGATTAACTGTACATTAGCTATAATTTTAGTCAACAACTGGCCTAGAAAGACTTTCATAGAACGGTCTCTTGGCAGCAGGCACATATTCTGTTACTTTCTTCACATCTTCCATCTTCATTCTGGAAATAGGTACTTGGTATGTTGGGTAGACCATTGGAATGCTGTCCATTAATCCTGGAATAATGGGCTCGTGCCTTTTTCTTAAGAGAAAAGTATATCTTACTAATCCACCCATATACGGAGGGCCAACAGCCTCTCCTGTCTCAATGTTCAGAAATGGATAGGCACTGTGATTGCTGTGTACAGACGAGAGCGAGATGAGTTCGTGACCCTTCGCTTACATATCAAGGCTGCTTTGGCTTCCGCCACACAGCTTGAGGCTGCTGCCAAAGGGCGTCACTGTCGGGCGTTAGACGCGGGGATGGGAGGGACGTCGAGCACGGCCCACGTGTCCCCCGATCGATCCACTGCTGTGGCCTCCCAAGGTACTGCCTGCACTGAGGGTGACCTCTCACCTGTGGTCGAGTGGGAGATCACTCTTAAATCTGGCAGGCGGCGAAAAACACTCCGTGGGGCCGATCGTAGAACCTCCCCATTTCGTTTGACGAATAGGTTTCGGCCGTTATCCGTGGCTGATGAAGTCTTTCAGCCGGATGCAGTCTTCCACCCAGTTGCGGAGGAAGCTTCTCGGCCAGCAAGGTCTGAGCATTCACAAAGGGTGGGTTTGCTGGTCGTTCGGAGCTCCAACGTTAGGCGCGTAATGGGGCCCCTTACGATCTTACGAACGTGGCTGCCCCAAGGAGGGCAAGGAAGCCAGTGTGCATACTGGGGGGAGTCATTCTGGATGTGGAAAGTGTGCTTCCAGATGCTACGAAGAGTACAGAGTGCATCCAACTGCTGGTGGTAGCCCATGTCGGTACCGATGACGTGTGTCGCTTTCGATCGGAGGAGATTCTATCTGGTTTCGAGTAGCTAGCAGAATTGGTTAAGACTGCCAGTCTTTATTCCGAGATTAAGGCGGAGCTCACCATCTGCAGCATCGTCGACAGAACCCACTGTGGTGCAGAGCCGAGGGGAGGGTCTGAACCAGAGGCTCAGGCGGTACTGTGACCGTGTAGTCTGCAGATTCCTTGACTTGCGCCATCGCGTGGTGGGTTTCCGGGTTCCGCTTAACAGGTCAGGAGTCCACTACACAGAGCCGACTACACGGGTAGCGGGGGCTGTGTGGAAGGGACTGGGCCGTTTTTAAGGTTGGGGGTCTCAGGAAACCACAGGAAGGGCGTCTGTCTAAAAGAGGGCAGGTAAAACACAGTAAGGTAGTTGTAGAAACGATTGGTATTGAAATGGCTCTGAGCACTATGGGTGAAAGGTGGCTACACTGAGCCACAGCGCCAGAGATCGCGCCAGAGAGTTTTGTTCCGCCGCCTCCACTGGCAGTGATTCTTGAGAAGTCGTGGTGGGCAGTTCTTGCCGAGACGTTGTTGTGGACAGTTCTTGTTCAGATGTAGTGGAGAGTGCTTGTCGTGAAGTCGGAGTGGAGAGTTGTTGAGATGTGGTAGTAGTAAGTGTTTGTTCCATGTTTTATGCAGTTGTTTGATGGGAGAGATAGCAGATGTTATTCTAATGGAGATATTGTAATGATCAGAGTGCATTTCGTCAATATATATGATGGTAACAAAACACTATTTTCTTTTTATTATTTCTGTGTCTTATATAATGCGTCATTACAGGTTCAGTCAACAAAGCATCTGGCTTGTGTTCTTGTATTAGAGTGTAATTCTGGTTTTCTTGCGCAATTATAGTATTTCTAATTTTTTTAATTACTTCAAGATAAATGGTACTTGAAATTTCTTGTCTTATTGGAGAAGAACCGTGCCAGATGTGTACGTTGAGTCACACTTCCACACAGAACAGCTACACTTGTGTTTGTTGTTTCGTCGGTTTTATAGTTGCTGGGGACTTAATTAATTAATTGTGTTAACGGAAGTTTTCTTTGATTCTTTGTTGTTATTCTATGCAGTCAGATTGCGTACAAATACTAGTCAGGGCCAACCGGTTACGAGACAGCGTAACCGGACTATCAGCTACAAAAAGAATTAAAAATATTTGCATATTTTTATAATTAAGCCCCCATGCACGGGAATTAACTTCTAAGGTCATCAGTCCCCTAGAACTACTTAAACCTAACTAACCTAAGGACATCACACACATCCATGCCCGAGGCAGGATTCGAACCTGCGACCGTAGCGGTCGCGCGGTTCCAGACTGTAGCGCCTAGAACCGCACGGCCACCCCGGCCGGCGAAACGATTGGTATTATAGTTTTAAATTGTTATAGGTGTTTTGGGAAAGAACCAGAGCTCCAAGCCCTAATAGAAAGCACTGAAGCTCAAATAGTTATAGGTACAGAAAGCTGGCTTAAGCTGGAAAGAATTTCAGCCGAATTTTCTTCAAACGATCTAACAGTGTTCAGAAAGAATAGATTAAATACAGTTGGTGGTGGAATATTTATTGCTGTCAGAAGTACATAGTTCCTGCATAATAGTATGGGTAGAGGTTATACTTGACAATCGGTCTAAACTATTAATTGGATCGTTTTACCGACCCCCGACTCAGAAGATATAGTTGTTGAACAGTTCAAAGGAAACTTTCATTTCAAATAGGTACCCCACTCAAACAATTATAGTCGGTGGTGACTTCAATCTACCCTAGATATGCTGGAAAAAATTATACATTTAAAGCCGGCAGCAGGCATAAAACGTCATCCGAAATTTAACTTAATGCTTTCTCAGAAAATTATTTTGTACAATTAGTTCATGAGCCTATTCGAAGCGTAAACGGTTGCGAAAGCATACTTGACCTCTTAGCAACAAATGATCATGGACAAATAGGGAGTATCATGACGAATACAAGGATTTGCGACCACAAGGCAGTTGCTGCTAGGCTGAATACCGTAATACCCACAACCATCAAAAAGAAACGCAAAATACATCTATTTAAAGAAGTTGATAAAAATGCTCTTAACACCTTTTTACGAGACAGTCTCCACTCCTTCCGATCTGACCATGTAAGCGTAGAAAAATTGTGGAATGATTTCAAAGAGATAGTATCGACAGCAATAGAGAGATACATACCACATAAATCAATAAGTGATGGTACTGATCCTCCATGGCACACAAAAAGGGTCAGATCGCTGTTGCAGAAGCAACGAAAAACGCATGTCAAATTTAAAAGAACGCAAAATCCCGAAGATTGGTAAAGCTTTGCAGAAGTTCTAAATATAGCGCGTGCTTTAATGCGAGATGTTTTTAATGATTTCCACAAGGAAACTGTCTCGGAAACTGGCAGAACCCCAAAGAGATTCAGGTCATATATAAAGTACACCAGTGGCAGGACGCCATCAATACCTTCACTGCGCGATAACAACGGTGAAGACCGAATTGTACGTGGGTTGTTTTTTAAGTAGGGGCCGTTTGCGCGTATAGTTCCGTAGTTCGCGCGGACGCCGCAACAAGCCACCGCGCCACTTGCCGGCATCCTTCCCGTTCACACTGATGCAAGTTGCAGCTCTGTAGCTGACGTGTACGCATCGCTGCGCTACTTTATAATGTTTACGATTATTGAATCGCCCGCCGCGTGTGAGATACGGTCAGTGATACGTTCTTTGACCGCGAGAAGCCTATCAGCTGCAGAAATTCATCGTCAGTTAACGGAAGTTTACGGCTTGAATGCAGTGAGTGAAGGTAAAGTGCGTCAATGGGTTAGGGAGTTTAAAAATGGCCGTCAAAACGTCCGTGACGAATAACGCTCAGGCCAGCCGTTTGTGATCACTGATGATTTGGTGGCTGCAGTCGAAACGAAGAAGATTCACAATTTCCACTCTTTCTTTGGAATTTCCAGAAGTTTCAAGATCGGTTTTGTACAAAATTGTGTCTGAAAACCTAAACTTTAAGAAACTGTGTTCTCGGTGGGTACCCAGACTCCTCACAGAGGACTACAAAGGAAAGAGATTTGCCACTTCATTGGACTTTTTGATTCGTTACGAGGAAGAATGGGATGACATGTTGAGTCAAATTGTCACTGGAGATGAAACATGGGTATCCCATATCACTCCCGAAAGCAAGTGACAATCGATGGAATGGCGACACACAACCTCACCCGTCAAGGTCAAAGCCAAACAGACGCTGTCAAAGCGCAAGATTATGGCAACTGTGTTCTGGGACCGGCGCGGTGTTTAGCTAGTGGACTTTATGCCACGAGGAACGACAATCAACTCAGGTGTAACTCTAAAGAAGCTCCGCAGAGCAATTCAAAAGAAAAGGCGCGGCATGCTGACAAAAAGTTTTGGACCATGCACCATACAGCGCCGACCTTGATCCTAGCGATTTTCACCTTTTCCGGTACCTGAAACACCATCTTGGCTGGCAGTGCTTCAATGACGACGAAGTAAAAGTGGCCGTGAACTCTTGGCTGTCTGAGCAGGCGGCCGAATTCTTTGAAGAGGGAATTAAAAACTTGGTTGTACGGTATGACAAGTGCTTAAATAAACAAGGCAACTATGTAGAAAAATAGGTAAAAGTGTGTAGAATCAGAAAATAAAAAGTTGTTTTTACAAAAGTATTTGTATCTTTTTTTAAAAATAAAAACGGCCCTTACTTAAAAAACAACCCTCGTATATCAGTCAGGTTCCTCTCAGGGTATGCTGATACAGTAGCTTCTGTAAAGTTTGGAAGGTAGGAGACGAGGTACTGGCAGAAGTAAAGCTGTGAGTACCGGGCGTGAGTCGTGCTTCGGTAGCTCTGATGGTAAAGCACTTGCCCGCGAAAGGCAAAGGTCCCGAGTTCGAGTCTCGGTCGGGCACACAGTTTTAATCTGCCAGGAAGTTTCAGCTCCCTATTTAGCAATTATATACAACTGCTCCCCCACAGAAAGATCCGTACCTAAAGACTGGAAAATTGCTCAAGTCACGCCAATACGCAAAAAGGGAAGTGACACAGCACGGATTCAAAAAATATGGTTCTTACGAAACAACTAGCTCTTTATACTGATGAAGTAATGAGTGCTATCGACAGGGATGTCAAATTCACACCATTTTAGATTTTCGGAAGGCTTTCGACACCATTCCTCACAAGCGTCTTCTAACCAAATTGTGTGGCTACGGAATATCGCCTCAGTTGTGCGACTGGATTCGTGATTTCCTGTCAGAAAGGTCACAGTTCGTAGTAGTAGACCGAAAGTCATCGAGTAAAACAGAAGTAATATCTGGCGTTCCCCAAAGAAGTGTTATAGGCCCTCTATTGTTCCTGATCTATATTAACGGCATATGAGACAATCTGAGTAGCCCTCTTAGATTATTTGCAGATAATGCTGTCATTTACCGTCTTGTAAAGTCATCGGATGACCAAAATCAATTGCAAAATGATTCAGGTAGGATGTCTGTGTGGTGTGAATAGTGGCAATTGACCCTGAATAAAGAAAAGTACTAAAAGAAATCCGCTAAATTTCGATTACGCGATAAGTCACACAAATCTGAAGGCTGTATTTCAAACTAAATACCTAGGGATCACAATTAAAAATAACCTAAATTGGAACGATCACATAGATAATGTTGTGGGTAGAGCAAACCAAAGACTGCGATTCATTGGCAGAACACTTAGAAGGTGCAAACGATCTACTAAAGAGACTGCTTACACCACGCTTGTCCACCCTATTCTGGAGTACTGCTGTGCGGTGTGGGATCCATATCAGGTGGGACTGACGGATAATATTGAAAAAGTTCAAAGGAGGGCGGCTCGTTTTGTATTATCGCGTAATAGATAGTGCCCCAGGCGTGATACGTGAATTGGAGTGGCAATCATTAAAGCAAAGGCGTTTCTCGTTGCGACCGGATCTTCTCATGAAATTTCAATCTCCAGTTTTCTCCTCCAACTGCGGAAACATTCTGTTGGCACCCACCTACATAGGGAGAAATGATGATCACGATAAAATAAGCCAAATCAGAGCTCGCACAGAAAAATTTAAGTGCTCGTTTTTCCGCGCAGCGTTAGAGTGTGGAACGGTAGAGAGACAGCTTGAAGGTGGTATATTGAACCCTCTGTCAGGCACGTTATTGTGAATAGTAGAGTAATCACGTAGACGCAGAAGGTATTTCTTTGAAACTATTAAGAGCTAAGAGGATTTTTTATTGCGTTGTTCTGCCAACGTCTCACACGAAGCAACACTTTTTCTAAAATATTTTGGGCACCAGTTGTAGAAATCTTATTTCTTCTCCATTAAGGGGCTCCGGAACGCCCTATACTTGCAATGTTAAAATAACGCTTATAAATTACATCTTTCCTCACAAAGTATTTGAGGTAGGAAGTTGAACTTTTTACAGATTATTTATTGGAATATGGGCTACAACTTAACACAGGGATTTTACAAAATTTTAGTTCAGTTATTAAAGATGATTTTTTTCCAATTGTAATGAAAATTCACAACATTTTGCAATTTTTTATTTGTATATTCAAAAATATAGTTTTTTGGAAAAAGGCTGTGTTAAATTATGCAGAAGGTACTGTGTAACATTTACTGAAAGTTTGAAACAAATATGTTTGGAAGATCCTTAGAAAACATGTAATCAGTATGAGAAAATAAAAGTTTTGGGAATCGAGCGACAAAGATTGGATTAACTTTTTAGTGCATTCTAGGTCCATAGGATGGATTATCTTCATCCTCTGCAAACTCCTCCTCCAGCTTCCTCTTGTTCCTCCTCCTGTTTACTCTTGCTTGTATTTCTAGACTCTTTACAACCCTGTCTGCAGCCCGAAGGCGTTCCTTGTCTAAAGCAAGCATCGCTCGTACCATGTTAGAACCTATCTTCATTCTCATATTTCTAAATACCTTGCACCTTACAATGTTGCCATCATTGAAAGTCGCAACAGCATCATACACACCAAAGTGAAGTGTTTCTATTCCAACAAATACAGTCTTGGGGATTTTCGGCCATATAACACTATTTACACTTTCATTGGGGTTTTGAGTTTTTCCGTGAATACACTTTTTCAACAGTTCAGGTGCTGCTAAGTCTCTGAAAATAGGTTAGCCACAACACATACTTTATCTCACATCACTAAAATGTACCTGATGAACACGGACGTTAATAATAACACCATTTGACAGCAGTTTAACAGCGCCACCGTGGGTCACGCCCATGTAGAACACATTTCAAAAAAAATTTAAAAATAGTTGTACTCTTCGGAATTGAATAAATTATATATATCTATTAAAAGGTAATAGTCTGCAGATTCAGAAAACGCAAAAAAGTAAAAATTGAACTTTTAATGATTTTGAGCCTTTCCGGAGCCCCTTAACTAATTTTACTGTCACATTCCTTTTATTCCTTATTATTAGTTCCACGTATCCGTAAAGGGTGTAAATGCGGTCATGAGTTTTTATTTTTCTCTTATATTGTCCGAAGTCGCCTCTGGAAATTTGAGTATTATGCTCTTGCGTATTCCTGCTTTAACCATGCCCATACACATGCGATTAAAAGTGTGATTTTTATTCTGGCCCGAACAGCCATCAGAAAACAAAATATCAATCACATTTTTACTGAGATCGTTTTTTATGTAATCAGAAACGGAAGACGCTACTTCGTTTGCACACGTTTCTTTCCTAAGCCTTCATGGTACAAGTACACAATGGAGTGTTCAGTTTTCAAATTGTGTATGCTGAAACAGTACACCTACAGTTGGCGCAGATAGAATATATGTTGGATTGGGGTATGTGGAAGCGGAACGGTTTGCTTATAATCAAAAACTATGGCTCCCACAGTATTAATAGATTGGGATTTTCTCTTCGCATGCCGAAGTAAGTTGTAGAATTTTAATTCCGTTTCATTTAGATGTGGGCTTTCCATTTTTAGTTCAAGCACTTCACATAAAACAGACATCCACTTGAGGCCTGCCAAAAGAATAAAATAGTCCCGATAAGAATTACGATAGGGATCATAATTTACAATCTGCATATATGTGACTGAACATACTGTGCATTATCCGTTCATTTAGTTCAGAGTTTAAATATGTTCTTTTTTTTCGAATAACATTAAGTTTTTGGGGGGAAAGACTATCTGCTCGTGAATAAGTGCAAGGGTATTGTCTGGTGTCTTCTCGGTGTTCGGGTTTTTCCCGCATTTATCAACAGTTTTGATTCCCTTAGGTAGCAATTTATACATACGGAACACACGCGAATTCGTCACTGCATGTATATTCAGGAAAGCGTTCTTGCAATCCAGCTTTCTTTCACTTCTAAGCATTATATGGTAAAGAAATGTTGCATAGCGACTGTTTTCATAACATTCCGGATCAGATTTCCGAGGACGCTCTGCTTTCCTTCCTTTGCTTCATTAAGGCGCTGCAGATCTAAGTCCTGGGCATCTTTGGTAGGAAAAAAAAAAAAATCAAGAAATTTTGCAGAAATGTTATTACGTTGAATTACATCATTGGAGTTATAATGTTTCAAATGGTTCAAATGGCTCTGAGCACTATGGGACTCAACATCTGCGGTCATAAGTCCCCTAGAACTTAGAACTACTTAAACCTAACTAACCTAAGGACATCACACACATCCATGCCCGAGGCAGGATTCGAACCTGCGACCGTAGCGGTCACGCGGTTCCAGACTGAAGCGCCTTTAACCGCACGGCCACACCGGCCGGCTATATAATTTTTCATTCTGCAGCTGAAAGGAAATTAATAATGTGTAAGATTGGGATTGCAGGTAATATTGATATTATTTACATCTACCGTTTCATACGGTCGTTACAAGGAAGACTAATATTTACTTGCAAGATTCTCCAACTCCTTTCCCTGGAACAATTCCCTCTAATTTCGATAAGGCGGTCTTTTGGTATGAGCTGTCTTTACCTTCTTTCGATCATAATCTGCACTGCCATTATTCCTTTTTGGAGCCATAGTAATACAACCAACCACCGCTCAATGAAGATTAACAGTGACCGTTAGTGCTACAAGAAATGAAGTGGATAATTTTATCAACAATGAGTAGTATTAGAGGAAAAGACGTTCTGCGCGGGAATAGCAGCATCTGTTTAAAAGTTTCAACAACAAACGGCATAAAGTGCACCACCTTTTCTACCATTTGTAGGTGCATGACGTTTCATTTCATCACCGAACGATAGGCTATACTCAAATGTACTATTCAGCGAGAACACAAAAACTGAAAATTTTGACATATTTGGTTTCAACAATTTTCGATTCAGTTCTGAATTACCGCATTACGCGCACCAATCTGAGGGCGACAGGCAGCAGTGTTGTTGTTGTTGTTGTCTTCAGTCCTGAGACTGGTTTGATGCAGCTCTCCATGCTACTCTATCCTGTACAAGCTTCTTCATCTCCCACTACCTACCGCAACCTACATCCTTCTGAATCTGTTTAGTGTATTCACTCTTGGTCTCCGTCTACGATTTTTACCCTCCACGCTGCCCTCCAATACTGAATTGGTCATCCGTTGATGCCTCAGAACATGTCCTACCAACCGGTCCCTTCTTCTAGTCAAGTTGTGCCACAAACTTCTCTTCTCCTCAATCCTATTCAATACCTCATTAGTTATGTGATCTATCCACCTAATCTTCAACATTCTTCTGTAGCACCACATTTCGAAAGCTTCTATTCTCCTCTTGTCCAAACTATTAATCGTCCACATTTCACTTCCATACATGGCTACACTCCATACAAATACTTTCAGAAAAGACTTCCTGAGAAATCTATACTCGATGTTAAATTTCTCTTCTTCAGAAACGCTTTTCTTGCCATTGCCAGTCTACATTTTATATCCTCTCTACTTCGACCGTCATCAGTTATTTTGGTCCCCAAATAGCAAAACTCCTTCACTACTTTCAGCGTGTCATTTCCTAATCTAATTCCCTCAGCATCACCCAATTTAATTCGACTACATTCCATTATCCTCGTTTTACTTTTGTTGGTGTTAATCTTAAATCCTACCTTCCAGACACTATCCATTCCGTTCAACTGCTTTTCGAAGTCCTTTGCTGTCTGTGACAGAGTTACATATCATCAGCGAACCTCAAAGTTTTTATTTCTTCTCCATGGATTTTAATACCTACTCCGAATTTTTCCTTTTGTTTCCTTTGATCATATATCGATATCTCTTCCAAGACATATCTATATATATCGGCGGTACTAACCCGAAGATATATCTATAACAAAACGGCAATATCGAGTGCCGATATTTTTATTTTATATTACTTTTTTTCACTATCTTTGGTAAATATTTCACTTACATCGATACCCTGCAAATCACACCCAAAGGCATGGCGGAGGGTTCACGGAACCAGCCTCTCGATTTTTCTATTACTCCACTCTCGAACAGCGCGCTGGAAAAAAAAAAAAAAAAATTCTTTCCGCGCGACCTCTGATTTCCGTCATTTTATTACGATGGTCGTTTCTCCCCGTGCAGGTCGGTGTCAACAAAATATTTTCGCATTCGGAGGAGAAAGTTGGTGGCAAATTTCGTGAGAAGATTTCGCCGCAACGAAAATCGCCATTGTTTTAATCGTGTCCAACCCACATCTTGTCCGTGACACTCCCCTATTTCGCGGTAATACAAACCGTACTGCTCTTCTTTGAACTTTCTCGATGTACTACTTCAAATTCTATCTGGTAAGGACCACACATCGTGCAGCAGGGCTCGAAAAGAGGACGCACAAGCGTAGTGAAGGCAGTCTCTTTAGTAGATCTATTGTATCGTCTAAGAGTTCTACCAATGAAACACAGAATTTGATTTGCCTTCCATACATTTTCAATTTCTTCTTTCAAAATGGTTCAAATGGCTCTAAGCACTATGGGACTTAACATCTGAGGTGATCAGTCCCCTAGACTTAGAACTACTCAAACCTAACTAACCTAAGGACATAACACACGTCCATGGCGGAGGCACGATTCGAACCTGCGACCGTAGCAGCAGCGCGGTTACGGAATGAAGCGCCTAAAGGTCGGGACACACATGTCCGGACCGTGTCCGTGCCGAGACACGTCCGAGTATCGGCAGTCACCCGGACGACGAAATACATCATTAGAACAAATGTAGCGGGCCCCACCTGACCGGGCCGTGCACGGGGAACGTCAACGGGCCGGGGCCGGGCCGGGCGGGATTCGCCGTGTTTAATTTTTCACGTGACGGACACGGCCTGACGGTAGAATTGTCTTGTGAGCTGTGCAACTGCGCAAGACTGTTCTGTGTACAAAACATGGATGTGGAACGACTAATAGAAAAAGTTCGTAAATTCCCTGTTCTTTACGATCCGGGAAGTGAAAACTACAGGAATATCGAGTACAAAGAGTTTGGAAGACAATTGCAACAGATCTACAAGCCAAAGGTAAGATAAAAACTATACAAGTTTTAATACCCGAAAGATATTTATTTACATTTCATTTTACAAACAGATGTTTGGTTTATGTCATCGTTACATTGCCAAGGCGACATGTTCTTGCCATTCCACAGTCCCTTGTGGAGAATTAACGAATTTTTTGAGTTGTTCTCGTACAGCAAATGCAGCATCTGTTGATCTCCCACGAATTCGAGGCAGGTTTAAAAGACTTTATGATCTTCCGGATCCCTCAGCAGTTTCCTTTTGATCCATCCTCTGTTTGGGCACCCTGTAACCTTCCATTTTTCGAATAAAGTTGTACAGGACACACGCAGCCGTCACAATCATTGTAAGGTTATTAGGATCTCCTTGAAGGATTCTTCTAAATAATCGAAATTTCTGTTGCAATATACCGAATGCATTTTAGGATATTCTTTTTGCCCGATTCAAACGATAATTAAATATAGCCTTATCATCTGTTAAGTTCCTGCGAGGATATGGTCGCATCAAGTATGTTTTGAGAGGAAAAGTTTCATCGCCTACAATTACCATTGGAAGTTCAACATCAGTTCCGGGCAAAGTTTTACTCTTTAGGACGCTAAACGTATTGTTTTCCAATGACTTTCCAATGTTTGAATTTACTAGAATGCCTCCATCAGAGTTTTTTCCGTACGGTCGCACGTCTATTGCAATAAAATTATTACATGGGTCAACCAGAGCAAGAAACACAATGGAATATGTTTTTTGTAATTCCAATAGAGACTTCCTGAGTTGTTTGGAGCCTGTATTGTTACGTGCTTTCCATCTACAGATGAGATGAGAAAATGTTCGAAACTCTCCCTGTACTGGTCTTGTTTTCCAGGCACTGTGGATCCATAATTTTCTTTTTCTTGTTTGCCTTCGTTCTTTTTCCTCTTCGTCTAAAGCAAGTGCTGTAAGTCCTAATTCACTATTTTGAAAATTAGTGAACATGTTTTACAGCTTTCACAAACAGTAACACAGGTCACCGCATCCGAGTCACTACAAGGAACAACAGAGACACGGACGTGCCCCGGCCGTGTGTGGCCCCTGCAGAAACGGACCGGAGCACGGCCGTCACTCGTCCGACGCTCGGCCCTGACACGGCCCGGACGTGCGTGTCCCGACCTTAATACCGCTCGGCCACAGTGGCCGGCTGTCTTCTTTCCAATTTAAGTTGTTCGTAATTGTAAATCGTACTATTTAGTCGAATTTACAGCCTTAGATTTGATTTACTTATCGTATAACCGAAGTTTAACTGATTCCTTTCAGAACTCATGTGGACGACCTCTTACTTTTCATTGTTTAGGGTCAACTGCCAATTTTTGCACCATGCAGATGTCTCTTCTAAATCGTTGTGCAATTTGTTTTGATCTTCCGAGTTTACTAGACGATAAACGACAGCATCGTCTGCAAACAACCTAAGGCGGTTGCTCAGATTACCTCCTAAATGGTGTATAAACAGTAGAGGGGCTATAACACTACCTTGGTGAACATCAGAAATCATTTCTGTTTTACTAGATCACTTTCCGTCATTTACAACGAACTGTGACGTCTGACAGGAAATCACAAACGCAATAACATAACAGACACTATATTTCATAAGCACCCAGTTTCACTACAAGCCTTCAGGAAATCTAGTGATTCCGAATCTATCTGAAATTGCTTGTCGATAGCACACAACACTGAGTGAAGAGCTAGTTTTGTTTCACAACAACGATGTTTTCTAAATCCGTGTTCATTGTGTTTCTCTTCGAGGTAATTCATAATGTTTGAATGTTTAAAGTTGTTTGTGTGACGTTTTAGTAGAACATGATTTTAGTTTGAAGTCTTTCTACGTTTTGAGCTTCATCAGGTCCACTCTTTTTGACGCTGTGAAGCAGGGATTGGTTGCACAAAAGTAGTAGTCCGCTTGCACTGGGGTGTGGCGGTGTAAATGGAATAAGATCTCCGATGTAAAGAAATAGCACACCAGCTGGGTAAAGAAACAATTTCACGCAACTAGAGTGCTATTTCTTCATATAGGCATTCTTCAAAAATAGTTGCCGGAAATGAACAAAAATCTAAATGACGAGACTGGTCTTCGCGGAGGGCGAAGAAATGCGAGGGAAAATACTGACGTAACCGGCGCTACCAACAGTAACTTCAAGTTTTAGCTTCACCACGCAATGTCGAAACTACAACTGCCAGGTCGCTGGGGTTGGCAGAAATGAAAAACCAAGGAAGACGACATTAAGTGTTCCGTACAAATCCGAAATGTGACGAAACCGAACCATGACCCATCGGATACCTATAACTGTTCCACTTAGTTGCAGTTACTGTTAGAAAAGCGGTTATCGCCAAGCGTTAATGTGCATAGTTTTCTCCTCAGTTCTTGCTTTAAGGGGGATAGCCAGTTAGCTAGCATGTTGATATGCAAAATAGATAATCACTACTTAAATATACAGCTCTGAAACTGGCAGTGTATTTATAAATGTGCAGCAGATACTCTTATAGGCCTGCGCGTCGGTATCTTTTCCATTGATATATCAAAACACTTTTCGATATATCGAGAGCCGATATTCATAATTTGAAACATCGACATGTGAGATCCCTGATATACAGGGTGATTCAAAAAGAATACCACAACTTTAGGAATTTAAAACTCTGCAACGACAAAAGGCAGAGCTAAGCACTATCTGTCGGCGACTTAAGGGAGCTATAAAGTTTCATTTAGTTGTACATTTGTTCGCTTGAGGCGCTGTTGACTAGGCGTCAGCGTCAGTTGATGCTAAGGTGGCGACCGCTCAACAGAAAGCTTTTTGTGTTATTGAGTACGGCAGAAGTGAATCGACGACAGTTGTTCAGCGTGCATTTCGAACGAAGTAAGGTGTTAAACCTCCTGATAGGTGGTGTATTAAACGTTGGTATAAACAGTTTACAGAGAATGGGTGTTTGTGCAAAGGGAAAAGTTCTGGACGGCCGAGAACGAGTGATGAAAATGTAGCACGCATCCAGCAAGCATTTGTTCGCAGCCCAGGAAAATCGACTCGCAGAGCTAGCAGAGAGCTGCAAATTCCACAATCAACTGTATGGAGAGTCCTACGAAAAAGGTTAGTTATGAAACCTTATCGTCTGAAATTGGTTCGAGCACTGTCTGCAGCTGATAAGATTAAAAGAATAGATTTCTGTGATTTTATCCTTGCTCAAATGGAAACAGATGAATCTTTCGTTTCAAAGATTGTGTTTAGTGATGAAGCAACTTTCCACACTAACGGGAAAGTCAACCGTCACAATGTCTGTATATGGGGCACTGAGAATCCGCGGGAAACAACTCAGTATGAACGTGACTCGCCTTAGGTGAACGTTTTCTGTGCCATTTCAGCCAATAAAGTTTTTGGTCCCTTTTTCTTCGAAGGTGCTACTGTAAATGGACTACAGTATCTGGAGGTGTTAGAGAATTGGCTGTTCCCTCAGCTCGAACAAGAAGCACAACAATTCATATTTCAGCAGGATGGAGCGCCACCACATTGGCACTTATCTGTCCATAACTACCTGAACGTCAACTACCCGAGGCGATGGATCGGCCGCCAGGCAGCCCGTGACAGAGCACTTCATCACTGGCTTCCAAGAAGCCCTGATCTTACCCCCTGCGATTTCTTATGGCGGTATGTTAAGGATATGGTGTTTCGGCCACCTCTACCAGCCACCATTGATGATTTGAAACGAGAAATAACAGCAGCTATCCGAACTGTTACGCCTGATATGCTACAGAGAGTGTGGAACGAGTTGGAGTATCGGGTTGATATTGCTCGAGTGTCTGGAGGGGGCCATATTGAACATCTCTGAACTTGTTTTTGAGTGAAAAAAACCTTTTTAAATACTTTTTGTAATTATGTATAAGAGAAGGTTATATTATGTTTTTTTCATTAAATACACATTTTTAAAGTTGTGGTATTCTTTTTGAATCACCCTGTATTTACAAACACCAACAGTCGTACACCGTAAGCCGGCGTCAGCTGATACTGTCCAAGCTTTAGTTGCAGGTCCGTTCACGTTCGTGTCTGCTAACGTGGAGTAGGTGAAGGCTAAAGCCGTCGGCACACGGACCGTGCTGTCGAACGTCAACGTTGAGCGTGCCAAGTTCAACGTGCTGCTGAACGCTCAGGAACGATGCGACTTGTGCACACGGTACGTGGGCCCCAACGTGGTATAGAAGATCACAATGCACTCCAGCGGCAGTTGCGGGATGTTTCTAGTTCGTAAATCCCACTGTTTACGAAACGGGCGCGCATAAAATTCCCACGTTAGCTCTATTAAAACGCACATTTTCCTCCATCGTCCACGAAAAGGAAAGTATCATGTCCAATCAATAAGGACGCGGCCTTATAAAAGTTCCATTACAAAGAGGGCGGTACAAATTTGGAATACTTCTCCGCATAAGATAATCATTATTTCATCACTCCCACATTTTAGTAAAACCCCAAGGTCAGACTTAATTGATCGCTGTTCCTACCCAGCAGCAGAATCTTTGCAGCATGTGAATTACGAAGCGTAAAAGAAAAAGGAGAAAATATCTTCATACAAATAGCGCAAGCTGTCCTGTAGATTAAGCCAATCGAACAAAGTCACCCCTCAAAAAAAAAAAAAAAGGAACTTATATTTAGATAACATCACGTATTATAGTATATACTTATATTAAACTAATAATAAAGTATCAGAACCTAATAAAAACTCGAATGTTAGGAAAAAAAAAACTTAACAACGAGCTGTTGACACTCATAGCACGTTAGCACGTGCTGAAAAACTTAATCGTAGATATGTTACTAACTGAAATTTAATTATAACAAATTGTTCCAAGAACAATGCGTTTTGGGTGGATCTTCAGTGTGTCACTGCCTTCAAATAGCATACTCTCATAATACGCTAGTTACAATAATTCTTTTGCCACTAATATGATGTTTCATTTTATTGCAACGAATCACACAGTAAACAACGGGTTTTCCAGTGATTCTCAATTTGCCGGTGCTCAGAAATGGCATATACAGGGTGTTACAAAAAGGTACGGCCAAACTTTCAGGAAACATTCCTCACACACAAAGAAAGGAAAGATGTCATGTGGACATGTGTCCGGAAACGCTTAATTTCCATGTTAGAGCTCATTTTAGTTTCTTCAGTATGTACTGTACTTCCTTGATTCACTGCCAGTTGGCCCAATTGAATGAAGGTAATGTTGACTTGGGTGCTTGTGTTGACATGCGACTCGTTGCTCTACAGTACTAGCATCAAACACATCAGTACGTAGCATCAACAGGTTAGTGCTCATCACGAACGTGGTTTTGCAGTCAGTGCAATGTTTACAAATGTGGAGTTGGCAGATGCCCATTTGATGTATGGATTAGCACGGGGCAATAGCCGTGGCGCGGTACGTTTGTATCGAGACAGATTTCCAGAACGAAGGTGTCCCGACAGGAAGACGTTCGAAGCAATTGATCGGCGTCTTCGGGAGCACGGAACATTCCAGCATATGACTCGCGACTGGGAAGACCTAGAGCGACGAGGACACCTGCAATGGACGAGGCAATTCTTCGTGCAGTTGACGATAACCCTAATGTCAGCGTCAGAGAAGTTGCTGCTGTACAAGGTAACGTTGACCACGTCACTGTATGGAGAGTGCTACGGGAGAACCAGTTGTTTCCGTGTGCAGGCACTATCAGCAGCCGATTGGCCTCCACGGGTACACTTCTGCGAATGGTTCATCCGACAATGTGTCAATCCTCATTTCAGTGCAAATGTTCTCTTTACGGATGAGGCTTCATTCCAACGTCATAAAATTGTAAATTTTCACAATCAACATGCGTGGGCTGACGAGAATCCGCACGCAATTGTGCAATCACGTCATCAACACAGATTTTCTGTGAACGTTTGGGCAGGCATTGTTTGTGATGTCTTGATTGGGCCCCATGTTCTTCCACCTACGCTCAATGGAGCACATTCTCATGATTTCATACGGGATACTGTACCTGTGCTGCTAGAACATGTGCCTTTACGGCACAACATGTAGTTCATGCACGATGGAGCTCTTGCACATTTCAGTCCAAGTGTTCGTACTCTTCTCAACAACAGATTCGGTGATCGACGGATTGGTAGAGGCGGACCAATTCCATGGCCTCCACGCTCTCCCGACCTCAACCCTCTTGACTTTCATTTATGGGGGCATTTGAAAGCTCTTGTCTACGCAACCCCAGTACCAAATGTAGAGACTCTTCGTGCTCGTATTGTGGACGGCTGTGATACAATTCGCCATTCTCCAGGGCTGCATCAGCGCATCAGGGATTCCGTGCGACGGAGGGTGGATGCATGTATCCTCGCTAACGGAGGACATTTTGAACATTTCCTGGAACAAAGTGTTTGAAGTCACGCTGGTACGTTCTGTTGCCGTGTGTTTCCATTCTATGATTAATGTGATATGAAGAGAAGTAATAAAATGAGCTCTCACATGGAAAGTAAGCGTTTCCGGACACATGTCCACATAACATATTTTCTTTCTTTGTGTATGAGGAATGTTTCCTGAAAGTTTGGCCGTACGTTTTTGTCCCTGTATACATATAGGCTTGAAATGAATGCCAGTATGGCGCCTCACAACTCTGTACTGAAGGGAGACTGCGTGCGTGTGACGTAGTTGGCGTTGTGCCATCCCATTGGTCAACGCTCAGACGCACGTTCAGAATATCTGGCATGCCAGATACTGCTCTGCACGTTTGGAAAGACTCCCGAACGCGCTATTCCATGTTATGAGGTCAGAAACTCGGCACGCTCAACGTTCGGTTGCACGGTCCGTGTGCCGACGGCTTAAGGCGAGGAATGAGTGGTGGGGGCTGCTACTCATGTTAAGCCCAAGAATAAATGCCGTACAGCCGGCCGGTGTGGCCGAGCGGTTCTAGGCGCTTTAGTCTGGAACCGCGCGGCCGTTACGGTCGCAGGTTCGAATCCTGCCTCGGGCATGGATGTGTGTGATGTCCTTAGGTTAGTTAGGTTTAAGTAGTTCTAAGTTCTAGGGGACTGATGACCACAGATGTTAAGTCCCATAGTGCTCAGAGCCATTTGAATCATTTGAAATTCCGTACAGGTGCCGGTACTCAGGGAGTGTGCTGTAGACCTCCGAACGCGAAGTAGAATTTTTAAAATGGGCGACTCAGACAACTGTTCCGTGTACAACTGACATCTCGTCCTCTCACTGCGAGACCAGTGTCCCACCAGTCGGTCTGAGCGAGTCAAGAACGCGGCTATAGTCTGCACCACTCAAGAGCGAGTGTAGGCGAACCAGCTCTATAACTGTATGTGTGTGCGTATCCAACATTAGCGTGAAGGGCGATCAGAACGGAAGAACTGACTCACTTCTTTGCCTTTTCTCGCCGCAAACAGGTCGCTTGGTTGCGCCACCAGTCCTATGACAGATTTTCGGTGGCTGGTGCCAAACGTTCCTTTCCGCATCAATGTTAGAATGGTTTTTTTGGCTACGTATCATGACAGAAATCTTACAGTTTTTGTATTGTACGACTTAACTATCGTTGAAACATTGTATTTTGTTGATCTTTGTTTGAGTCAACAAAAACAGTTTTTGTTGAAACACACAATACGGATACCGTATCACGTTTTAAGTGCTCTGAAATAATACGACAAGTAACAGTTTGCAAAATGCGCTTGTTAACATAAGCTATGGAAGGTTATGTAGCTTGCGAATTTTTCCAATGAAATGCGCCAGTGTCGTGGTGTACAACAGAAGAATAATTTCCAGCAAAGCCCAGCAGAACAATCAATTCCGTTTCTCTTAAGTCACATTTCCACAATTTCAAGTACTGACTCTTGTGTTTTAATATATAACGGTGAATAGAGAGCTTCCGAATTTTGGTGGTACGTTTCGCAATAAAGTTGTCAACTGTTAATGCACTTGCTTCCGACGTCCCATGGTCAGTGTGGACTCACTGTTTGAATACTACTGAAATACTTTTTCAAAGTGCGTGCACTCAAATGCTTCATCACCAGGACGATTCTGGCATCTTTATAACATACAGTACTTCGAATTCAGACTGCATGTCGTCTTTTCTATCAGATGGTTGTAATCCTCTTAGATATTAGCGGCTTGGATCTTAAGGTTTACACTGTGGTATGTAGTACAGACGCAAACAATGTGTACCAGAACCACCGACGATGACGCACCACTACGGTCTGAGATCACAAAATTTTGGAATGAAAGTTTCAACTCTTTATTAAAGTAGGCTACAAACAGCCCGTTCAGATTACACAACAGCGATCGCTTTAGAATTTATGTTGTGAAACCATTTAGCCGAACATACAGTATCTTTTTTTACCTCGACACAGCGTACTGAATTCGTCAACTTGATGAAAGTTTTGAACAAACACTGATTTTGCCAGCCTTCGCATCTGGCATACAACTCCTTGTTTCATTTTCGGGCTGACTTTAAATTTGCTCTGAAATGCCAAATTTATCTACTGTTTCCCGTACTGACAAACTTTCTGGGGCCATTGTCAGTAGTTCTGAGATATATCAGTTTCCTTCTTAGTTCCTTACTGAAATCGACATAGGCTTTATCAAAGTTCAAGTTTTTTTTTATTTTATTTTATTTTTTTTAATTGGCTTGGTTGCCCTTCTGCAGAAAATCCGATGGCAGGTGTGTTCCTGTCTGATTCATAGTTTGCAAACTATTAGTTTCACTTTTTTCTTAGCTAGGTTTGTCAAACAACTGTGATGAAGTTTGGTTTGTGGGACGCTCAACTGCGCGTTTATCAGCGCCCGTACAAATTCACAACCTTTGCTCAGTCCAGTCTCACCAATTTAACGAATGAGGATTAAATGATGGGACAACACAAACACCGTCATCTCGAGGTAGGTGAAAATCCCTGACCCCGCCGGGAATCGAACCGGGGACCATGTGCTCGGGATGCGAGAACGCGACCGCGAGTCTACGAGCTGCGGACGTCTATCAATTAACGAGGGAATTTTCAACAGAGAAATTTCTAGAGAAGTCAAACTTTGTTTCCGAAATATCCGTTTGTGAATTATATGAGGATGGAGAATCGGTGTTTTAAGTGTAGTCTGAATGCTGTGCTTTGTAGTGCAAATTTTCTGGTCGGGCTTTACATTCTTTTCTGCAAATTTTGAAATCACTGGAATTGGTAAGATCTACTTCCGACAGTGAAATTTTGACAATGTAATTTTTCTTCACAAATAGATTGTTCAAAATGTTGGTGTGTGTGAATTCCTAAAGAAACAAACTGCTGACGACATCGGTCCCTAGACTTACACACTACTTAAACTAACTTATGCTAAGAACAACACAAACCCATGCCCGAGGAAGGGGCCGTGCAATCCGTGACATGGCGCGTCAAACGTCGCAGCAAATAAATTGCAACACGACTTTTGCGTTATTTCGTAACTGTCGAGGTATTCTGGTTTGTGACGCAAGCAGACTGTAATTATACGTTAGCTGGACTCTGATCACAGAGCAAATAGTAGTTTTTGGCTCCGCTCATAAACTTTACAGACTCGCGCCTGAGATTCTTCAAAATGGTTCAAAAGTCTCTAAACACTATGGGACTTAAACATCTGAGGTCATCAGTCCCCTAGACTTGAACCTAAGTAACATAAGGACATCACACATATCCATGTCCGGGGCAGGATTCGAACCTGCAACTTTAGCAGCAGTGCGGCTCCGGACTGAAGCGCCTAGAAACACTCGGCCACAGAGGCCGGCCCGATTTTCTTCTCATAAGATTTCCCCATTGTAGCATTCTGACAATTTTTTTTCCCAGTCAGACATTCAGGAAGTGAATTACCTCACATCGACACACTGGTTTGCACCACGAACAGAATGTTACTGGTAAGTACTTTTACGAAGGCATTCAGTACGTGGTAAGGAGTACTGTATACAGGGTGTTACAAAAAGGTGCGGCCAAACTGTAAGGAAAGATTCCTCACACACAAATAAAGAAAAGATGTTATGTGGACCTGTGTCCGGAAACGCTTAATTTCCATGTTAGAGCTCATTTTAGTTGTTCTTCCACCTACGATCAATGGAGCACGTTATCATGATTTCATACGGGATACTCTACCTGTGCTGCTAGAACATGTGCCTTTACAAGTACGACAGAACATGTGGTTCATTCACGATGGAGCTCCCGCACATTTCAGTCGAAGTGTTCGTACGCTTCTCAACAACAGATTCGGTGACCGATGGATTGGTAGACGCAGACCAATTCCATGGCCTCCACGCTCTCCTGACCTCAACCCTCCTGACTCATTAAGGGAGCATTTGAAAGCTCTTGTCTACGCAACCCCGGTACCAAATGTAGAGACTCTTCGTGCTCGCCGGCCGCGGTGGTCTAGCGGTTCTAGGCGCACAGTCCGGAACCGCGCGACTGCTACGGTCGCAGGTTCGAATCCTGCCTCGGGCATGGATGTGTGTGATGTCCTTAGGGTAGTTAGGTTTAAGTAGTTCTAAGTTCTAGGGGACTGATGACCACAGATGTTAAGTCCCATAGTGCTCAGAGCCATTTGAACCATTTTTTTCTTCGTGCTCGTATTGTGGACGGCTGTAATACAATACGCCATTCTCCAGGGCTGCATCAGCGCATCAGGGATTCAATGCGACGGAGGGTGGATGCACGTATCCTCGCTAACGGAGGGCATTTTGAACATTTCCTGTAACAAAGTGTTTGAAGTCACGCTGGTACGTTCTGTTGCTGTGTGTTTCCATTCCGTGATTAATGTGATTTGAAGAGAAGTAATAAAATGAGCTCTAACATGGAAAGTAGGCGTTTGCGGACATGTCCACATAACATATTTTCTTTCTTTGTGTGTGAGGAATGTTTCCTGAAAGTTTGGCCGTACCTTTTTGTAACACCCTGTATATTGGGACAGGATTTATGTGACCAGTACGTCACTGCAAGGCGGTGCTGGGCGCCCGACTTAAGAACTATACTGTGTCTGCTGTTCTCTGCGTTAAACGGGCAGTGAAACACGGCACACAGGAAGACGGAGGAATCGTTAGCGCCAGGAATTCACCCGGGACAAGTCCCGCCCACTCACCCCCGCTTTTCCCGGTCTTTGTTCGGCGCCCGGGCATCGTTCCAGTTGACCCCGTGGTTTACCGCGTTCAGCTGCACTTGGAGTGAATGTTACATTAATATCTTGCCAGGTCTTATTTTCGCCAGATAGTTAAAAGACGCGTTACAAAAAACCTGCACAGTTGGCCTCAGCTGTGCCAGGTACTTCCACAGCAAACATAAGAGAAAACAATGTAGCACTGAATTCTTTAAATACGAGAACTCAGTATTTAGATGAGTAGCCTATGAAGAAACATACTTCTGTGTGAGAAAAAGCACCCAAAGCTAAAACAGGATAAACCTACCCTCAAATAATAATTTGCTCAGAGAAATATGAACCACGGTATACTTGACACTCTGAGTTTCAGAACTCAGTATACGCGAAACAGGCGTCAGTGTTCACTATAATTCCAGAGGGCGTCAAAATTACTTTGTTCCTGCTAGATCGATCCACGCTGTTTTCGCGTGCTATTCACTGAATAGTTTTGCTGAAAAGTTTTAGGGGTGGAAGAAGAGCTAGCACAGCATGAAGGACGTTTTACAGCCGTGAAACACCGCAGCATATATTTCCTCCATAACTGTTCTGTGACAAACATACACATCATCATCATTATTTTTTAAAAAATGGTTTGAATGAAATTTACAAAATTAATGAATCTTTTGGTTAAAAATAGACAGGACAAAGAATAACGAGAGATTATTTCCCTGAGACGTTTGCAACAGCATATAGTACATTAATCACGCAGAAACAGCCACAATTCTTTGTAACCTCGTTTATAATGCGCAGGTATGGCATTGGAAGAATTTACAAGTTAAAATTCACCCATTACCCATGCAAATACCAACGAAGTATGTCATATAAGGAAATATCGTACTGCCTTCATTAGGAATTTCTACTTTATGGCATTCTTACATTCTTTAATTTTCGTGAGTTACTATGAGGGCCTACATAAACAAAACGACTTTCACTTATTTCTATATAACGTTGATTTTAGACAACAGAGTTAGTCGACTGCATCCGTGGCTTTACTATCTACATAACAGATAGAAGACAATTGTTTTCGCATTGTATGTTTGCTGTGCTGTTACCCTCAAATAAACGTATTATTAATAAGGGAATTAGTTAATGAAAATTTGTCCTTATTGCCCTCAAATAACATCGTTATTTTTTTTGTTTTCTATTGCTGGCGATGCTATCAATTCTCTATAAATATTTTTATTTCTTTAATAATGCAAATTCATGTTATATTACCATCCAGAACAACTTAAATTTCTTACCATTACTGAATTTCATCACAGTGTAACGTGTGTTGGACTGTGACGATAACAACGTTGTTGTAGCTTCCAGTTTGCGGAACTGGCGGCTGTTTAGGGGAGGGCCTTACACTATGGCGAGGCGGGGGGGGGGGGGGGGGTGAATGGGCGGGACTTGTTCCGGGTGAAATCCTAGAGCAAACGTTAAAACCTGCGAAGATCCCAGCGAGGATCCCCCCCACTCTACCTCCCTGCGACACTCACCCCTCACTCAGCTCGCCCACGACGGGTCCTCACCCCCCACCCCCATACCTCGCTCACGAACGGGACCTCACCCCACCCCCTATAGTTCCCTCACAACTGAAGACCGGAAACAGTACCTGCATTTGCGTATGGAAAATACGACTGTCTCCATAACGTTTTTGTTATCAGTATGATTTTTATATTCTTCATTTCTTTAGGTCTAATGAGTCAAGCTACATTTTATAAACAGAGACTAGAAAGCGGATAGTGAAGCTAATGCAAATAGTGCAAGCTGTTTGGTGGATAAAGCTTACATTTATCTCTCTACTGACATAACACAGTATTTTTAATGTGCTGTTTTGGTTTGTGTTTGTTCTGTGTCTTATAATCCGGAAAGATTTTTTGGATGAATAAAAGAAATAAACCCTGTTGCCATCTGAGGCATCGTAAGCTTTTATTACCGACATACGTAACATTTCCAACCACATTATTTGCGAAGTGTAGTTTTCCCGAAAGATCACGTTATATTAAGATATTAATTTGATGATAATTGGCTCACATTATAATTAACAGACAGCACGTTAGTACTTCGCTTTCATTTATTATTTTAAATCATTCGTGATTTTTTGTTCCGCTTGTTGTAAATACCATTAGGTACCGGAAATACATTTTAAGTTATAGACACTTCTACTTCATCAATAACATACAGTTATAATGGTAGTCGTGTCTAAACGTTTACATTAATACCTGAAACTTAAAGTCTTTGCATTATACGTCGGAAATTGTTCATTTTCTAGTTCTCGTTCTAGGAGTAACATATCTGCGACGATGTGTATCATTTTGCTCCGGTTGGGCGGAGCATCTTGCTGATCAGGGGTGGAGCTTAACTGGGGTGGGCGGGGACTACGTGTCGGGATCTTCGCAGGTTTTAAGCTCACGTAAATCCTAGCGCTAAGGGCACGTGGAAGACGGTCAGAATGTTCACAGCGAGCAGGGGCTGTTTTCGCGGGCCACCAGGCAGCCTTATGTCAGGAGAGGGGGCCGCATTCCTGCAGAGCTGACAGCGCAGCCAGGGGAGGCCTGGACAAAGGCTGGAGGTGCGGTCAGCGGGCGGGGGAGGTCGCGCCACCCCCACAAGGCACGGCAGGCCTCCAGGCTCCCCGAGTTGTGTGAAGCTTCCCCCGCCCATGGGCGCCCACAACAACACTGCGGTGCTGGTCGCTACAAGAAACATGTGACTGAATTTTCTCATTACTAGAGTATTGAAGCCGACCTCGGGGAAGATCAGTTTGGATTCCGTAGAAATGTTGGAACACGTGAGGCAATACTGACCTTACGACTGATCTTAGAAGAAAGATCAAGGAAAGGCAAACCTACGTTTCTAGCATTTGTAGACTTACAGAAATGCTTTTGACAATGTTGACTGGAATACTCTCTTTCAAATTCTAAAGGTGGCAGGGGTAAAATACAGGCAGCGAAAGGCTATTTACAATTTGTACACAAACCAGATGGCAGTTATAAGAGTCGAGGGACATGAAAGGGAAGCAGTGGTTAAGAAGGGAGTAAGACAGGGTTGTAGCCTCTCCCCGATCTTATTCAATCTGTATATTGAGCAAGCAGTAAAGGAAACAAAAGAAAAATTCGGAGTAGGTATTAAAGTCCATGGACAAGAAATAAGAACTTTGAGGTTCGCCGATGACATTGTAATTCTGTCAGAGACAGCAAAGGACTTGGAAGAGCAGTTGAATGGAATGGATGGTGTCTTGAAGGGAGGATATAAGATGAACATCAACAAAAGCAAAACGAGGATAATGGAATGTAGTCGAATTAAGTCGGGTGATGCTGAGGGAATTAGATTAGGAAATGAGACACTTAAAGTAGTGAAGGAGTTCCGCGATTTGGGGAGCAAAATAACTGATGATGGTCGAAGTAGAGAGGATATAAAATGTAGACTGGCAATGGCAAGGAAAGCGTTTCTCAAGAAGAGAAATTTGTTAACATCGAGTATAGATTTAAGTCTCAGGAAGTCATTTCTGAAAGTATTTGTATGGAGTGTAGCCATGTATGGAAGTGAAACATGGACGGTAAATAGTTTGGATAAGAAGAGAATAGAAGCTTTCGAAATGTGGTGCTACTGAAGAATGCTGAAGATTAGATGGGTAGATCACATAACTAAGGAGGAAGTATTGAATAGGATTGGGGAGAAGAGAAGTTTGTGGCACAACTTGACCAGAAGAAGGGATCGGTTGGTAGGACATGTTCTGAGGCATCAAGGGATCACCAATTTAGTATTGGAGGGCAGCGTGGAGGGTAAAAATCGTAGGGGGAGACCAAGAGATCAATACACTAAGCAGATTCAGAGGTATGTAGGTTGCAGTAGGTACTGGGACATGAAGCTTGCACAGGATAGAGTAGCATGGAGAGCTGCATCAAACCAGACTCAGGACTGAAGGCCATAACAACAACAGAGTATTGAAGGGCAATCTGTTTCAGTTGTTCAAGACCATCAGAAGCCAAGATCGCACAAGATATTTTTTTGTTCAAGACCTCCGGTTTCAACGGTCTTTGCTATCATCTTCAGACCTTAAACTTTTTTTGCAGTAAAACATGTTCATTTTACGCTGAACCTCATGCACAAGACGTTAAGTGGATAAAACTCAGCACATTATAAAAGTTCGTCATCGTTAAAATATTAAATCCACTTGACATCTTGTGCATGATGTTCAGCGTAAAGTGGACATGTATTGCTAAAAAATAAATAAAAAATAAAAAATGTTTAAGATCTGAAGATGATAGCTACGATTGTTAAAATCGGCCGTTTTGAATAAAAAATATTTTGTGCAATCCTGACTTTAAAATTTTCTTTTATTATATATATATATATATATATATATATATATATATATATTTAACAAGCAGCATCTCACGGTACATGGTGAGCGAAATGTGTCATCCAATTTCCCGAAGAAAAAAAAAAAAGAAAAAATTGTTTTGACTAGATGAAGCAAAGCGCGTTCGTTTTTGTAGTTAGCTTCTCAGTAGAACTTTTAGTTTCCACGTAAAAAAAATAAAAACCAATGTTTTGGGATTCGTGCGTATTCTCCCCTACGCAGTCTTTCTCATTCGATTTTGAGAAAACTGGCCGGCCGGTGTGGCCGTGCGGTTCTAAGCGCGTCAGTTTGGAACCGCGTGACCGCTACGGTCGCAGGTTCGAATCCTGCCTCGGGCATGGATGTGTGTGATGTGGCAAATGGCTCTGAGCACTATTGGACTCAACATCGTAGGTCATAAGTCCCCTAGAACTTAGAACTACTTAAACCTAACTAACCGAAGGACATCACACACACCCATGCCCGAGGCAGGATTCGAACCTGCGACCGTAGCAGTCCCGCGGTTCCGGACTGCAGCGCCAGAACCGCTAGACCACCGCGGCCGGCGATGTGTGTGATGTCCTTAGGTTAGTTCTAGGGGACTGATGACCTCAGTAGTTAAGACCCATAGTGCTCAGAGCCATTTGAACTATTTTTTTTGAGAAAACTATTCGGTAACCAACTATGTCTCCACATATTATAGCCGCACATTTCTGTTTGATAACTAACTTTTTTTGGTTTCGTTACGGCCCATGGTTATTGTATGTGATACTTCGAAGTAAAGTACAACGCCGCGCAGATTTTTAAAAGTTTGCAGTGAGGAAGTTGGGGTTTAGGACGGAAGTTGCTGCGTTCGAAATGTAGCTAAGATATCGAAATTATCTTTATTCTCGAGAAAATACGCAAAGGGGCCCTCACACGTTTAACAATATTGTCGAGCTGTCAATATATTGACCGAGAGAAGGCACGTACCGGCATATTGTCAATACAAGAAACATTGAAGAGCGGTATTAATGGATCTCAAAATATTTTCGGGATTCTCAATACATACTGAACATTTGAGGTAAAACATTCAAGGTTCGACAATATTCTCCATTTAGATGTTGACAGAGATTCAGGAAGGAGCCACGCGACGTTTGCGCGGAGTGTATTTTTTTTTCACTTCACCGTTGTGTATATCATAATTCAGATTAAATTTTTAGGGAGTCTAAAAAAAATTTTAATAGGCCTGTGCAGGGGTAATGACTGCAAATCAATTGTAGGATGGTCAACGGATGATACTCTAGGACATTGCATTATTAGTTTGAAAACAGCATATATTACTGTTACATATTAGTTTTTAAAAAGACCCACATTTCGAAAAATTAAGTCGTATATCTACAATGACTACTAAGTAGTCTGCGAAATGTATGTCAATTTCAGCAAATTATCACAAAGTGTTAAAAAATGTTTTACGTTAATTGCCTCAACAGGACCTAGTTGGTGTCACAGGTTTCCATAACATTTCACTAATTGTGCATGCTGATACTACAGAACTATTCTTCGTGCTTTAGAATGACCTATCTGTCGCCAGACATTTCGAAGTTACACCTAATCTCTTGTCGAACGCGACTGCCCCTCTCGTTAACATATTTTGCACCTCTATTTTATCTCTTATCAACACTAGTAACTTGTCGCATAATTTTTGGACAACATGGTTGGGGAGATGAAGCAGCGATTAGTATGATTAATCAGTTATTCAAAAACAGTCTTTATCGCATTTATTATTATTATACCGCCAACCAGTTTCAACCCGACGTAGGGGTCATCTTCTGGGCGTTTACACTGCGAAATTATACATATCCGTCAGAAAGACTCCATTATATAACAGCTAAAAATACGTAAATTTAAAATATGTTACCCATTGGTCGGCTGCTGGTGGTGTCACTCCAGTCTACATAACGGCAGGAAACTATGCGAGACTAACCTTTCGTATGGGCTTAAATAGCGTGCTGAGGTCACGTGAATAGACGGCAACACCCCCAGCGGCGATCAACGGCATTTAATACAGTTTATTATACGTAATTACTAGTCACCTTGGTTTAACATAAATTTAAGTGACAATAAATAACAGAAAACGTAACCATTCCATTTAAAAAGAGTTGCAATTATAGTGTTAATTATAAAATAATAATAAATGTCCCGTAGTCAACTCGTAAAAGTATATTACATTATGTGCCATAATGTAAAGTAAAACAATTCGTGACACACAAAAACTGGTGTCGTCTTGTATTATATCTATTCGTACATTTACGTAGCAAACGTTTGAGTCAATTTACTAAAACGGCTAATATGGCAGGACTACAACGCGCTCTATTCCTTCTGGTGAGGACGCCGTTGCCATGGATTATAGCGTATATCAGGCGCCCTCTAGCTGTGTAGTAGAGGTGGCAAAAAATAACGTAACTGATAGGAATAACCGGTTATTGAAAACTAACGGTTACTGCGATAACCGTTCCTCTGATACAGGCAGTTATTTCAATAACTGTCTAATGTCAACAGTGCCTCGCGCCATCTGTTGACCGAAGATCGTACTACGCTTTCCCGTCAACTCATCGGAGAACTGGCTAGGAACTAAGGAGAGGATAGACCATTTGGAAGGCGTTCTATAGGCCATGGGAATAACAGACTGCGCGCCATCTGTTGATAAGAACTGTGTATTATATCGTGCGCCTTCGTTACTTTTAGCACAAACAATTAAATAAGATTAATGTCCGAGCGGTGGCTGATAGGAGCTGCAGTACAGGCATTAACAAGTACGGTCGTTCCCTTAAGCCACCGCCTCATATGTCAATTTAGCTTGGACGGGTTGTATAAAGAGAGGTACCATAAGGAATTCGAGCGACTATGGAAATAACTGTCAGAGATAGGTATTTTCCTCTGGCAGTTATCGTTATTGGCTCACAGTTCTCTAGTGATGGGCTAAACTGCGATTTTCCGATATCAGTGATTTCTGTGAATGCTACTTTTCAGTATCTGTTATTCTTAACTGTGATTTGTCGCAGTTAAGAGTCGCAGTTAAGGAACATAGGTCGTGTATCCCTCCGCCACTGCTATTTCTGCGATTTCTGCTACTTCCGCGATTTCTGCTACTTCTGCGATTTCTGTGACTTCTGCTACTTCTGCGATTTCTGCTACTTCTGCGATTTCTGTGACTTCTGCTACTTCTGCGATTTCTGTGATTCCTGCGACTTACCACCGTATGAAAAAGTTACATCTGTCAACACAGAAAATTGCATCTCAACAAACCTGTCATTGGCAAGTATGTTTTACGTTTTTTCTTCCATTGGCTTTAATTTTGTATTAAAGAAACAACTGTGAAAATATTAATAGTGTAATTAATATGTAAGTAGCCGTACAGTACCGTAATAGTTCGTATTTAGAAAATGAATTCTAACATATTGTTATGTTCACAGGTACCTGAACTACATTTCAGTCACTCAGTAAAGTGATAACTCAAAATATCATTGTCAACAGATCTGAAGAAATTGCCACAGCGTCTTTAGACCGTTTTCGTCAGACGAGAGGTTAGTTTCTAAGCGTTTCGATGGACTTAATTACTTCAGTGAGATCGTTCTTGCAAATGTGATATTCATTATAGCAAATATTAGCAATCTACTCTGTCAATTATATTGCTAGTAATTAATGACAGCAAAAATTGTTTAATAACCCTTGTGTTTTTGCAGACACAGTTCTGACTGATTACTGGTTGCTGTACGTATCTATCCACATCAAGGCTGTTTTTGAGAGAGACTCTTGAAGATTCAAGACAGCTCTTAGACGATTTGCAGTTTAAAAGTGAAATAATTGTGAAATAAGTGTGTGAATGATTAAACTGTGTTTTATTGAAGTTGTTGTGCGATTTTAAAGGAATAATAAATGTCAAATACAGTGAGTGAATTATAAAAATCTCATTTTCCACATGTTTAAGCCGTCCTATACCCATAATTTTCCGCCACTTACTTATTGGTAAACACTTGTTGGAGAGTGACATGCCGCCCCCCCCCCTTTCTCCACAATCTTGGTGTGACACTGACCTGTAACATATCCCGAAGTCTACAATATGCATTTTGAGGCTGTTGATATGAAAGTGGAAAGTACAGATCTTCCAGTTAAATCGGGAATAGCTTAAGTGCATTACTTGAAAGTAACACAGGAAAAGCTTACTTATGTAGGTGGTAGTAGTGTCGGCAAAAAGTTCTTGTGTGTGAAGTTGCCACGTAGAACACCAGGTGTAAAACTTTTCTCCCGAGTCTTGAACTGTGTCGGAACAAACGTGAGGCATTCATATGACTGTTTTCATTTCTCTACACTTATACAGATGTCTGAGTTGTGCTGTGTTAACATTGCAAAGTCCTGTAGGCATGTGGAGTATTAACCAAAACTGTCATATTGGAAGCAGAATCAAACACATTTGTTACGTTACTTGATATTTTCAGGAGAAAAAGGCAATGTTGCTTCTTATTAATATAATACATTCAGAGTCACAGCAGTATTTGACCAACCATAACTGATGCTGAATGTGCATGTCGTCATATAATATGAAGGGCTTATTTCAATAGTGTTACAAGTCCATTAGCTCCACTTTTCTGTCTATAATGCTTCTGAAATTAGTGATCCAAACAAACATAAACAAAGGTTCATCTCTAGCAAGAAGCCATATGCTTGAATATTTCTGGTATCTCAAATGCAGATTTGTCAGCGCTCATTTAACTTTACGGCTCTGTATCTCAAAATGAACAAAAATGGACTTGTACCACCATTGAAATAAGCCCTTCATATGCACACACAGCACATAGATCTCGTGAGGCTCAAGGCTCTCATAACGAAGTACGTACGTCGGTCAACAGATGACACTAGGAAAAGTATGTTAACTGCGCTTTTTAGTTGCTACTTGCGACTCTTAGTTGCGATTTGTCACAGAAATCGCAGTTTGACTCGGTAGCGAATAGCGTAGTATGAACTTTGCTCAACAGATGGCAGTGCTAACTGCGCTTTTTAGTTGCTACTTGCGACTCTTAGTTGCGACTTGTCACGGAAATCGCAGTTAGACTTGATACCGCATCGCAGAGATGGACGTAGTACGAACTTTGGCCAACAGATGGCACTGTTAACCGCGCTTTCTAGTTGCTACTTGCGACTCTTAGTTGCGACTTGTCACGGAAATCGCAGTTAGACCCGATACTGTATCGCAGAGATAGACATAGTACGAACTTTGGCCAACAGATGGCACTGTTAACCGCGCTTTCTAGTTGCTACTTGCGACTCTAATTTGCGACTTGTCACGGAAATCGCAGTTAGACCCGATACCATATCGCAGAGATGGACGTAGTACGAACTTTGGCCAACAGATGCCACTGTTAACCGCGCTTTTTAGTTGCTACTTGCGACTCTTAGTTGCGACTTGTCACTGAAATCGCAGAAAGCAGTGCTAAATTCGACCAATAGATGGCTCACGTCTTTGAATATGAAATACTACTTGCGACTGCTAACTGTGACTGAAATCGCAGTTAGATTCTGTAAAGTTGCTACTGTGATATCTGTGACTTCTCAGTCACTGTGATTTCTAACAGATACGCGATTTCCTGCCCACCACTACAGTTCTCGCTCTCTGGCAGTTATCGGACTACCATTACAAGTAACCTGGAAGTTGGTAATGGAATAACCGTGTGGTTGTGTTCCTGACACAGTGACTCCAGTCTTAGACCCCGGTGATATTACAGAGACGATAGTTACTGGAGCGAACAAATATTTACGTACTTCTTCGGAAATAGCCGCTGGCTGTCGCGAATGACAAATAACATGTCAGAACGTATAACATAATACAGTGGAATATAATAATTATTATCCTCATCATATGTCAGGAGATTGTCAAAATATGTGAATATATCACAGTAACTGCTAATATTTACAGAATTGATACACTGTCAGAATAAAACACATATACGCACTTTCAATAAATTTAGCATACACAGAATACCCGATCTTGACTGTTGCAACCAAGTGCTGTCAAAACTGAAATATAGCAGAATTTTTACCTAAGTTGATCTATAAGTCTCTGTTACGATATTCATCTACAGAGTAGAAGGAGCGGTCAATGGAAGCGTCTGATTCCACCCGTCTGCTTCGACGTAAAGGTGTTGTGGTGTGTGAATGTCATTACGGCACGGTGTTTATGAGTTGGTTTTTGTGTGTGTCGATCTAGGTTGCAGTGCCGGAATTTGCTGGTGGTAATTATTTTTTTTCTAGCTGTGATGTTTTGTGTATTTATGAAGTATTGAATGTGATTTAATTTATGTAGGGATGATTGATTTGTGGACTTTTGGGATTGTGGTTTTATTTTTCGCAGTTGTAGGTGTTGGTTTTTGGCATCAGTAGCTGTGGTGGACCTATATAGGTCACCGGAAATGACTGATTCCCATTTTCATAGTTGTATGTGCTGATGTTTTAGTATCGTCATCTGAGGTTGACCTATGTAGGTCAAGGGAAATGTCAGATTCCAATTTTCGTACTTTTAGTTGTGGGTATTGGTGTTTTGGTATGGTCACCTATGGTTGACCTATATTGTTCAAGGGAAGTGTCCGATTCCTGCAGATTTTTGTTGGTGTAGCAGAATGCTGTATTTTTTTTTTTTTTTTTTTGTTCTTCATTTTGTGTTTTGGCATCATGGCGTTTTTTTTTTACTAGCTTGTCCTCACTCTATCCCCCAACTTCCCGCAGTTTTCCTGTTGGTTTGATTGTATTTTTGGTGGGAAATGTTATTGTATTATTTATATGTATCTTCGTGTTTGTTGCCATGTGTATGTAGTAACGTCATACACACACTTAAAATAGCTAATACCGGCATATTGATGACGGGTGGAATCAGACACTTCTGTATCAAATAGTCTTTCAAACACACTGTAAACCGTGCTTTATCTGAAACCAAGTTTTTAATGGTTGCTGACTTGCTGGCAGTTTATTGAAAATGCATGTTCCTGAATACTGGACCCCTTTTGGACCAAGGTAAGTGATTTCAGGTCTGTTCCTATTTCTAGTACTGATATTATGTATTGAGCTATAGGTTGGAAATACTTGTAACAAATTTCATTAAGGAATAAATATACTAGGAAGCAGTGGTTAGAATACAAAGTTTCTTGAACAGGTTCCTACATGATGTTCTTGAATTTATACCACAAACGATTTTCATTACACGCTTTTACATGCGAAAAACTTTTGCTACGTTTGATGAGTTACCACAGAATATGCTCCCTTGTGAAATAATAGAGTGAAAAAATGTGGTATGCCCTTCCCAACTGAATTTACTATCGAGTTGTAGTCCCTGTAGTCCCAGAAATGTAACACTGTCAACCTTTTCGACCTGCGTGTCTTCATATGTTATAAACATGCTGTAGCTGGAGAAATCGAGCAGTTTCCAAATCTGACATAAAACTTGGATTAGCGTACTCACACTTTCCCGAATAGGACTAGCTTTTACAGCACAGGAGTAAACGAATCTGTCACATTACGCATATTTTTTGTTGTATTACAAGGCTGTAAACTTTATTATGTGAGCAGCACAAGAAATTAAGCTTCGAATTTAACCTACAGTACTCAGTTTACATATTACTTGTTAACATTTTACTTAAACAGTGCTTTGGCGAAGTTCCGCGTACTTTCTGTCGCAGCTGCGAAGATAATATTTCTAATAGCGACCGATAACCTACAAACATATAATCTGAAACACTAATAATCGTTCTAACATCAACTAAAATATACCCGGAGTTAATAAGCTGAGGTTATGACACGATTCATACGACATTCCTGCCATTTCACACTACTCGCAGTTATACTACTGATAACTAAACTGATGGATTCCAACTATGTCGTTATTTAACTGTCGGAGTTATCGGTATTCGCTAGCGAAAAATAACTTGACAGTTATTAATAACCGTTAACGATAACGGTTATCAAAGAGTAACTGGAACTGTGCTAACGGTTACTCCAGAATAACCGTTTGGCCCACCTCTATTGTGTAGCGAGGACGCTGTCGTCATGGTAGCAGCTGGTGTAGTTCGTATGGTGTTGTCTTTGCCCTGGCCACGGCGTCCGTTGCCGTGGTAGCGGTATGTCATGGCTCTTCATCCACAGAGTTGTCACTTAATAGGTGACTAGTAATTACATATAATAAACTGTATTAATGCCGTTGATCGCCGCTAGGGATGCTGCCGTCTATTCACGTGATCTCAGCACGCTATTTAAGCCCATACGAAGGATTAGTCTCGCATAGTTTCCTGCCGTTATGTAGACTGGAGTGACACCACCAGCAGTCGATCAGTGGGTAAAGTGTTTTAAATTTACGTAATTTTAGCTGTTGTACAATGGAATCTTTCTGACGGATATCTGTAATTTCACAGTGTAAACGCCCAGAAGATGACCCATACGTCAGGTTGAAACCCGTTGGCGGTTAATAATAATTAATGCGATTTATTTATTTATTTTTTTTTTAAAAAGAGACAGCATTGGTCGTATATTTTTACTATCGCAAAATCGATTTTCTGTCACTGAGTGACCATCTTCAGTGCTACATTGTATAACTTAAATTAGGATGCACTGTTGTCACTAAGCTTACGGCAATCACATAGTCAACTCGTAAAAGTATATTACATTATGCGCCATAATATAAAGTAAAACAATTTGTGATTGCCGTAAGCTTAGTGACAACAGTGCATCCTAATTTAAGTTATACAATATAGCGCTGAAGATAGTCACTCAGTGACAGAAAATCGATTTTGCGATAGTAAAAAATAAATAAATAAATAAATAAATATATATATATATATATATATATATATATATATATATATACGACCAATGCTGTCTCTTTTTTCAAGTATACCTGTTATCTGGTCGTAGTGCACAGGACAACATGGAGTCGCCAATCAATAAAATGCGATTAAGACTGTTTTTGAATAATTGACTATCGCATGATGCTGAACTAATCGGTCAACAGACTATGAAAATTTTCGGGTCCGTGATTCTAATTTCAGTCAGCAAATTAACATGTGAGCAGTCGCCCTTTTTATCAACCAAACTCTAATCCATTTCCTCTTTTTCGTCGTTTTCTGTTCGCAGGATATACCTAATCCACTGAAGCGCCAAAGAAGGGGTGCGTTTTCAAATACAGAGAGAGTGATGTAGAACAGGCAGAATACGGCGCTGCGGTCAGCAATGCCTATATAACAAGTGTCTGGCGCAGTTGTCAGATCGGTTACTGCTGCCGCAATGGCAGGATGTCGAGATTTGCCCGAGTTTCAACGTGGTGTTAGGTCGACGCACGGCCGGGCCGCCTACAAGTGTCAGCCTGCGAACCGTTCAACGGAACATAATCGATATGGGCTTTCGGAGCTGAAGGGCCAATCGTGTGCCTTTGATGACTATATGACACTAAGCTTTTACGCCTCTTCTGGGCCTGTCAACACCGACATTGGACTATTGAATGTTGACTGGTCGGATGACTTCAAACTGTATCGAGCGGATGGACGTGTACGGGTATGACGACATCATCATGAATTCATGGACCCTGCATGTCAGCAGGGGACTGTTCAAACTAGTGGAGGCTCTGTAATGGTGTGGGGCGTGCGCAGTGTGAGTAGTACGGGATCCCTGATAGGTCTGACAGGTGACACGTTTGTAAGCATCCTGACAGGCGATTCCAGCAGGACAATGCGGCATCCCACACGTCCAGCGGTGCTATAGATTGGCTCCAGGAACCCTCTGACTTTAAACACTTCCGCTGGCCACCAAACTCCCCAGAAATGGTTGAAATTGCTCTAACTAGGGAACCTCCCCATCGCACCCCCCTCAGATTTAGTTATAAGTTGCCACAGTGGATAGGCCTTGAAAAACTGAACACAGATCAATCGAGAAAACGGGAAGAAGTTGTGTGTAACTATGAAAAAATAAGCAAAATATACAAACTGAGTAGTCCATGCGCAAGATACGCAACATCAATGGTGAATTGAACTCCTGAGCGCCGTGGTCCCGTGGTTAGTGTGAGCAGCTGCGGAACGAGAGGTTCTTGGTTCAAGTCTTCCTTAAAGAGAAAATATTAATTTTTTATTTTCAGACAATTTATAAAGTTCAGGCACTCACACATAATCAACTTCTCTCTCCAAAATTCCAGGACATGTTCAGATTTACTTGGACATATGCAGGTTTTGACGGTCTACACACAGAAAAATTTGAAAACGTTAAAAACATATGTTTTGGCAGAGCACAGGGAAAACTGTGCGACTGTAAAACTGTTGCACCCATTTGTTGCAGTTTATGTGACACTTATGTTTTCATCACTTTTTTGGGAGAAAACCTAGATCGGGCAACGTAGAAGAATCTTTTTACCCATTTGCCAAGTGTACAAGTTAGGTGGGTCGACAACATATTCCTGTCATCTGACGCACATGCCGTCACCAGTGTCGTATAGAATATATCAGACGTGTTTTCCTGTGGAGGAATCGCTTGGCCTTTGACCTTGCGATCAAATGTTTTCGGTTCCCATTGGAGAGGCACGTCCTTTTGTCTACTAATCGCAAGGTTTTGCGGTGCGGTCGCGAAACACAGACACTAAACTTATTACAGTGAACGAAGACTTCAATGAACGAATGGACAGATCATAACTTTGCGAAAATAAAGAAAAACTTTTCGCTCGAAGGGAGACTTGAACCAAGGACCTTTTGTTCCGCAGCTGCTCACGCTAACCAAAGGACCACGGCGCTCCTGAGACCAGAGTGTCCTTCATGTTGCCTGTCTTTCTCATGGACTACTCAGTTTGTATATTTTGCTTATTTTTTCATAGTTCCACACAACTTCTTCCCGTTTTCTCGATTGATCTGTGTTCAGTTTTTCAAGGCGTATCCACTGTGCCAACTTATAACTAAATCTGAGGGGGGTGCGATGGGGAGGTTCCCTTGTAAGCACTATGGGACATCTGAGGTCAACAGTCCCCTGGACTTAGAACTACTTAAACCAAACTAACCTAAGGACCTCACACACATCCATGCCCAAGGCAGGATTCGAACCTGTGACCGCAGCAGCAGCAGCGCGGTTCCGTGCTGAAGCGCCACAGCGGCCAGCAAACTCCCCAGAAATGAACATTATTGAGAATATGTGGAATGCCTTGTGACGTGCTGTTCGGAAGAGATCCCCACCCCCTCGTACTCATATTGATTTACGGACAGCCCTGTGGGATTCATGGTGTCAGTTCTAGAGATGGGCAAAACTGTTCTTTTCAGAGATCGGATCAGAACTGTTCACTCCCTGAAATGAATTAGCTCTTTTTCATGACTCACCACTCATTTACAATAGAAAATAAATGGAAGGCACATTGCCCTTTAAAGTTGGTTTATTCCAGTACTATACCTGTATTTTGATCTTATTTGATCCTATTTTGAAGTAACACAGATAATGAGTAAGAATTTTGTATTGTTTATTGAAATTTCCACGATATGACAAAGTTTTTGATTATTGATTTATTTTGCACTATCACGGTTTTTTGGGTGATCGGAAAATGTTGTAACTTGAGATTTATATTATCAATATATTTGGCTATAATGTATTAAAATTTCATTAACCTCATACAAATACATCGCAAGCCATATATTTTTGAAGTGAACGTTTCCTTCCGAAGACGCCTAAAATCACAAAATCCGTACCAGAATAAGAAAAAAAATATAAATTTGACTGTAAAACGAAAGTGCTGCATATAGCCTTACGCAGAATAAAACAAGGAAAATATTGGTGTATCACATTTTGCGATACGTTTATTGGTTCGCTCGTAATTAAAGCGTAAATTCGAGTGTCCATAATAAAAATCCTATAGTAAGAGGAGTCGTCAGGAACCTAATCTAATCAGTTTAAACAAATAAAAATAAAATAAAAACAATTGATGTATACATAACATAATAATGTAATATACATAGCGGTATTACTATGAAGAACAATATCCAGTAGGGGCGAACTCCGATGCAGAGGCACTGAGTCGAGCAGGTCGAGCCGCGAGCTGTATTACTGCGTGAGCTGAGACCGCAGAGACCAGAGTGACACCTGAGTTGCTTTGCTCAACGCTCTGGCTAGAGTCGAGAACGGTGGGGTGAGCGTTGAGCGGGCGAGTTCCGATGGTGGGGGGAGCGGTGAACTCACCCGCTCCGAGACAAATCGTCCGTTCCCTTGCGAGCAGGTTGTTGCAAGTAGTTCCTATGTTATCCGCTAGGTGGCTCTCTGTCCTGTTGCTCGCATCAACTGCCCAGAGGGCAGGACGTGCGACTGAAACGATCGCCGACAGAGTGCGATGCTAAGTTAAGCTGCGCCAGACACTGCAGGCGGCAGACGACGCACAGAGACGGCACGGCATATGTGAAACACAAAATCCAATGGGGCACTGCACAATGCAGGTAGCCAAGGTAGAAGCAGGGCAGAGGCGGGCGCTGGCTGTGTAGTGTGGCGTGCACTGTGCTGTGGCCAGCAGAGGCGCTGCTGATATGCTCCGTCTCTCTCTCTCTCTCTCTCTCTCTCTCTCTCTCTCTCTCTGCCGTGGCAAACATTTGGAGCTACTGTTCTTTTTTTCTGAATCACTGATTGTTCACTCCTTTGAAAGATTCAACTCTATGAATTAGTTCAAGAGCGGATCCCCATCTCTAGTCAGTTCCCTCCAGCACTGTCCGAGTCCATGCCACGTCGTGCTACGGCACTTCTGCGTGCTCGCGGGGGCCCTACGCGATTTTAGGCAGCTGTACCAATTTCTATGTCTCTTCAGGCTATATAATTGCACCACACAGTTTGTTTTGGCTGTTCGACATTTTAACCTTGTAAACCTGCTACGCTGCCAGCGGAGCCGCCTCGTGTTTTCCTTTTTCGTATGCTGCCGATACGAAATGAAGCTGGAAATTAAAAACGTAACGAAATAGACCCATATTTCTAACGTCGATCAGTTGAATTTTGGAACACGTATTATTTTGGAGTATAATGACTTTTCTGGAGACTAGAAATCTACTGTGTAGAAATCAGCGTTGGTTTCGAAAACTACGATCGTGCGAAACCCAGCTCGCGCTATTCGTCCACGAGACTCAGAGGGCCATAGACACGGGTTCCCAGGTAGATGCCGTGTTTCTTGATTTCCGCAAGGCGTTTGATACAGTTCCCCACAGTCGTTTAATGAACAAAGAAACAGCATATGGACTATCAGACCAATTGTGTGATTGGATTGAAGAGTTCCTAGATAACAGAACGCAGCATGTCATTCTCAATGGAGAGAAGTCTTCCAAAGTAAGAGTGATTTCAGGTGTGCCGCAGGGGAGTGTCGTAGGACCTTTGCTATTCACAATATATGTAAATGACCTTGTGGATAACATCGGAAGTTCACTGAGGATTTTTGCGGATGATGCTGTAGTATATCGAGAGATTCTAACAATGGAAAATAGTACTGAAATGCAGGAGGATCTGCAACGAATTTACGCATGTTGCAGGGAATGGCAACTGAATCTCAATGTAAACAAGTGTAATGTGCTGTGAATACATAGAAAGAAAGATCCCTTTTCATTTAGCTACAGTATAGCAGGTCAGCAACTGGAAGCAGTTAATTCCACAAATTATCTGGGAATAGACATTAAGAGTGACCTAAAAATGGAATGACCATATAAAATTAATCGTCGGTAAAGCAGATGTCAGACAGATTCGTTGGAAGAATCCTAAGGAAATGCAATCCGAAAACAAAGGAAGTAGGTTACAGAACACTTGTTCGCCCACTGCTTGAATACTGCTCAGCAGCGTGGGATCCGTACCAGATAGGGTTGATAGAAGAGATAGAGAAGATCCAACGGAGAGCAGCGCGCTTCGTTACAGGATCATTTAGTAATCGCCAAAGCGTTACGGAGATGATAGATAAACTCCAGTGGAAGACTCTGCAGGAGAGGCGCTCAGTAGCTCGGTACGGGCTTTTGTTGAAGTTTCGAGAACATACCTTCACCGAAGAGTCAAGCAGTATATTGCTCCCTCCTACGTATCTCGCGAAGAGACCATGAGGATAAAATCAAGAGAGATTAGAGCCCACACAGAGGCATACCGACAATCCTTCTTTCCACGAACAATACGAGACTGGAATAGAAGGGAGAACCGATAGGGGTACTCAAGGTACCCTCCGCCACACACCGTCAGGTTGCTTGCGTAGTATGGATGTAGATGAAATGAAAATACACCGACACTGATCAACTCATGACACTGTACGCTTTTTCAGTCTATACTGCCTGGATTCAGGAAACAATATTACCTGTATCATTTTGTTCCCAAGGTTACCTGTGTTATTGAATTTATTCGTTCATTCATGTACAACCAGTTCACTTTACAACTGGCAATGTAGCTAAGAACGCTGTGAGCTGTTGGCACGTTCTGCTATTGGCTGCTCCGAATGACGCACGAACTGCGCTCAAACTAACACGGTTCCTCAACTGTACTTACTGCAAGTGAAGCAAATGGAACGAACGTACGTTCGTTCTGTTAACACACGTCTACTGAAAAACAATGTAAATGAACAACAGGGAAATAAAACTTACTTCAGGGTTAACAATGCAATTGTGCGTGCCGGAGAGAACAGTACTTTCGCTTTTAATATATCCTACAGGATACCGTAGGAAATGGAAAAATATGAAATTGAACTTTTGTTACTGTCTAAGAACTGAAGTAAAGGTGCCAAATTATTCCTATTAATACAGTCTTCTAGAGAAAGAAACGCACGAAATTAAAATTAAAGTGTTGTTTTACGATCTTTTTTTTTCGCACCTTCATCGTTTTCTCGCATTGCTCTAAGAAAGTGTGCATGCCATGATACACAACCCCAAATATCCTGTTTTCAATTTTTGTAGAACGTGACGCATCTTTCGGTTTTTCTTGTCGACAGTATTTAATTACGTTATTTAGCAGTAGTTTTCCCTCTGAGCATACTTTTCGATAACACATTTGCGCGATGACTGAAATATCCTATTTTTACATTTTTAAAAACTTAACAGAACTTCCCGTTTTTCTTGTCGACAGAACTGAATTACGCCATTCATCAATACCTTTCCATCTGAGCGTACTCTTCGATAAAGTATATCTGCCCGATGAATGCCCATTTCAGCAGACGCGAGAACAAATTGTTGTAGTAGTAACACACCATAACTATAACGCGACTGTACATTGCCGAAACACGTGCGTCAGTCATATGCTGTCGCGTATTGCTGGACAGCTTTGGTCCCGTCTGTACGTAAACAAAGTTTAGTTCCCTGTTCTACCGTCGACAATAGGGTATTAGTTATCTGGAAATCGTCTTAAATCTTTAATTACGTGATTTTATGCACCAAACATGTTTTTACTTTAATTTAAGTATTGTTTTTACAAAACCGTAAAAGAAATTCAGATAATATGAAAGCCAGTTGAGACCCTCCGTTCGAGTCACGTGATGCCTGTGACGTCACTGGCTAGCTCGCTGCTCCTACCGTCATTTCACATTGTCGTCTTGTTTTGGAATTTTCGTTTCAAAAATGGGTTGGAAATGGTGTCTAGTACCACCCAGTTCAAACACATCCGTAAAAATTCTTGAACTGTTTTTGAATGTTCCGAAGAATGAGAAGGTGCGTAAGCAGTGGTTGCACCGTACCGGCAAAATGCCACCTCCCCGATGCCCTCGTTCCCTTACCTAATTAAAAATATCTTTCACTCTACAGTTAACATTAATTGACCTCCGAGACACGCTTTCCCGCTGTTACAAGGGATAGCGTCATTCAACGAAATTAAACTTTAGTAAAAACTGATGATGGAAATAGGATCACATTTGAGGAAGTGGAGAAAATGGTCAATACATTGCAGTGCAATAAAGCAGCTGGGGTGGATGAAGTCGGAACTCATCAAATACAGTGGAATGTCAGGTCTTAAATGGCTGCACAGGATAATTGAAATGGCCTGGGAGTCGGGACAGGTTCCTTCAGACTGGACAAAAGCAGTAATCACACCAATCTTTAAACATGGAAACAGAAAAGATTGTAACAACTACAGAGGTATCTCTTGAATCAGCGTTGTGGGTAAAATCTTCAAGTATTGTTGAAAGGAAAGTGCGAGTATTAGTTGAGGACCAATTGGATGAAAATCAGTGTGGGTTTAGGCCTCTTAGAGGTTGTCAGGACCAGATCTTTAGGTTACGGCAAATAATGGATAAGTGTTACGAGTGAAACAGGGAATTGTATCTATGCTTTATAGATCTAGAAAGGCATATGACCGGGTTCCTAGGAGGAAGTTATTGTCTAATTATGGAATAGGAGGCAAACTTTTGCAAGCAATTAAAGGTCTTTACATGGATAGTCAGGCAGCAGTTAGAGTTGACGGTAAATTGAGTTCATGGTTCAGAGTAGTTTCAGGGGTAAGACAAGGCTGCAACCTGTCTCCACTGTTGTTCATATTATTTATGGATCATATGTTGAAAACAATAGACTGGCTGGGTGAGATTAAGATATGTGAACACAAAATAAGCAGTCTCGCATATGCGGATGACTTAGTTGTGATGGCAGATTCATATGAAAGTTTGCAAAGTAATATTTCAGAGCTAGATCAGAAATGTAAGGACTATGCTATGAAGATTAGCATCTCCAAAACGAAAGCACTGTCAGTGGAAAAGAAATATAAACGGATTGAGTGCCAAATAGGAGGAAGAAAGTTAGAACAGGTGGACGGTTTCAAGTACTTAGGATGCATATTCTCACAGGATGGCAACATAGTGAAAGAGACTCAAGGATTCAGCAGTAGAGGGAAGGAGGAGTCGGGGCAGACCGAGGAGAAGGTACCTGGATTCGGTCAAGAATGATTTTGAAGTAATAGGTTTAACATCAGAAGAGGCACCAATGTTAGCACTGAATAGTGGATCGTGAAGTAATTTTATAAGGGGGCTATGCTCCAGACTGAACGCTCAAAGCCATAATCAGTCTTAAATGATGATGAATAAAAACTGTCGTTGTACCCGCTTCATTGGAAGTCATTTCCTAACTCGGTTGGTACAGCGGTCGGCTGTCGAATGTTACATGATGGTTCCTGTTGGTCGGTGGTTAGAATCCAGCCTGCCCCAATATTTTAACTTATTTGCAAAAGGAATAGACAGTCCTTTAATACGAAAACCAAATCACAATTTCAAAGCCTTACGATAACAATTACCGTTTACATGCCCTTGCGTTTGCCATACCTGTTGATACACATCACGTTCAAAAAGATACTTTCTAGTTAATGTGACCACACACTTTTTACTTAGTAGATTTTTATCTTAATCTTAGTACTGTCCAGGTAGTATCTTTATTGTTTCAGTTCCTGAAATTTCATCATCTTACATATAATGAAGTTAAGTCTGCTTCAGGCACTGACGTTAGTTTACACTCACAAACAGCATTTGCGTTACCTGCAAGTTGTACAAGCTTTATATCTCTCCGCATACAAAACTTCGCCGTCCTACACGTCGTTGTACTGAGGGATAATGGTTACACCTTCACTACTAGTAATGCTTTCCAATAAAATAATAATGCATTGCTTGTACGCAAAGCAAATGCATTTATCCTCAGTTATTCATTTCTGAGATTAAGATTAATGTGAAGCTACATACAGGGTGGTCCATTGATAGTGACCAGGCCAAATATCTCACGAAATAAGCATCAAACGAAAACAATACAAAGAACGAAACTCGTCTAGCTTGAAGGGGGAAACCAGATGGCGCTATGGTTGGCCCGCTAGATGGCGCTGCCATAGGTCAAACGAATATAAACTGCGTTTTTTTAAAATAGGAACCCCCATTTTTTATTACATATTCTTGTAGTACGTAAACAAATATGAATGTTTTAGTTGGGGCAGAGCTCCATCCTGTTGGAAATGAAGTCCTGGGAATCTTCCATAACTTGAGGTAACAGCTCTTGTTCCATCACGTCCAGGTACGTGATTCCCGTTACAGTTATTTCCGCAAAGAAAAATGGACCATACACCTTTTTACAGGATACGGCGTAGAACACGTTGATTTTCGGCGAGTCTCCGTGTTGCAATGGTGAATGTGGATTCTCCAAACCCCATATGCAAACATTGTGTCTGTTCACTTTTCCACTAAGATGGATCATCGCTTCATTCCTAAAAATTACATGCTGTAGAAATGCGTCGTCCTCCATCTTTACTAGCGCTTCTCTTTGACATTGGGGTTGAGAGCCTGCACAAGCTGTAACTGGTAGGAACTTTTCATACAGTTGGTTGGGGTATTCCAAGTTCTCGACTGGCTCTAGTGGTAGACTTACTGGGACTGTGCACAAAACTTTCTTGAATCCGTCGGACACCATCCTCTGACACACGCGGTCGGCCTGTGCTGTTCCCTTTGCACACGCTCCCAGTCTGTTTGAAATGCTTTTGGGAGTTGATTGTTGAATACCGAATCTGGTACGAAATGCCCGCTGCACTGCAATTTGCCACTTTTCGCCAACTCGAGGACGGAGAAAACCTTGTACTCCACAGTCGCCATCTCAGTCAACTGACAGCGAAACGGAATGGCGACCCTATTGTTGCCTGAACTCCACAGTCCGCTTCTGAAATCGTAGCAGCCCGCCCGCAAAAAAACTTTGCATCTTCCTTTTTTCACTGGCATAAAGCTTGTTCATTTGGGATCTGTACTTTAATACATACGAATTTTTGAAAATGGGTCAATCATTTAGAATAACGCTGTACTTTGGGTCGTAGTTTGTGACATACTCGACTGTCTCAATATAGGATACGGACAGTTTGGTAAGTTCTGAAATTCCTTAGGCTTGAGCGAGTTCAATTATGCTGCAAGGAGCACATATCGCCGCTCTAAACGAGTGGAGCATAGACGCATAACTTTCGTAAGGTTTGCACTACCATTGTTTACAAAATTCCTTACCACTCTCACGTAAAAGTTGTAAATGCGTTTCCAATCACTAAATAAAACTATTTGCAGGAAAACTATGTAAAAAACTAGTAACTTCTGTTAACACTCCTGTAACACGTATAGATACGTCTTACTCCTGGTCTGTGACGTCACCAGAGCTTCAGCCAATAACAGAACGTTTTAGACCACGTGGCCAGATCTTTATCTTTAATGATTTTTGTGATTTATTTTGTGAGAATATTGACTGTAAATGCGATTTCAATGTTATGATCACTCAGAATAACAATCCGGACCACATTTTTAATATAGGATCATAGCCTACCGTAAAATGAACAAGTTATAGTTACGAGGGTAATCCAAAAGTGAGGTCCATTTTTTTTTGTAAGTACATAGATCTGTTTATTACTACAATGGTTTACATCAGTTTACAGCTTGAACATTTAGCTATTTTTCGACATGATCATTTCTGTCGGTGTATTTTTGCAGACGCTGTGGCAGTTTTTGTATGCCCATGTCATACCAGCTCGCCGCCATGCTCTTCAGAAAGTTGTGAACCTCTTCTTTCACCTCGTCGTCGGAGCTGAATCGCTAGGACCACAATTAACGCTGACAAATACTGTGAGACTGTGAAAAAACTCAAACGGGCAATTCTGAACCGGAGAAGAGGAATGTTTAGCATGGGCGTACACATTCTCCATGACAACGCTCGGCCGGCAGGAGTGGCCCAGCGGTTCTAGGCGCTTCAGTCTGGAACCGCGCGACCGCTACGGTCGCAGGTTCGAATCCTGCCTCGGGCATGGATGTGTGTGATGTCCTCAGGTTAGTTAGGTTTAAGTAGTACTAAGTTCTAGGGGACTGATGACCTCAGATGTTAAGTCCCATAGTGCTCACAGCCATTTGAACCATTTGACAACGCTCGCCCACACATAGCTCCCCAAACCGTTGCTCTCCTGCAACAGTTTCAGTGCAACATAATCATCCACCCACCCTATAGTCCTCACTTGGTGCCCAGCGACTATCACCTGTTCCCTAGGTTAAAACAACATTTGGCCGGAAAGCGTTTCAGCTCCGACGACGAGGTGAAAGAAGAGGTTCACAACTTTATGAACAGCGTGGCGGCGAGCTGGTATGACATGGGCATACAAAAACTGCCACAGCGTCTACAAAAATGTATCGATAGAAATGGTGATTGTGTCGAAAAATACCTAAATGTTCAAGCTGTAAACTGATGTAAAAAATTTCAAATGGTTCAAATGGCTCTGACAAGGCAACCTCCCCATCCCTCAGATTTAGTTATAAGTTGGCACAGTGGATAGATCTTGAAAAACTGAACACAGATCAACCGAGAAAACAGGAAGAAGTTATGTGGAAATACGAAAAAAATAAGCAAAATATACAAACTGAATAGTCCATGCGCAAGATAGGTAACATTTAGGATAGTGTGAGCTCAGGAGCGCCGTGGTCCCGTGGTTAGCGTGAGCATCTGCCGAACGAGAGGTCCTTGGTTCAAGTCTTCCCTCGAGTGAAAAACTTAGTTACTTTATTTCCGCAAAGTTATGATCTGTCCGTTCGTTCATTGACGTCTCTGTTCACTGTAATAAGTTTAGTGTTCGTGTTTTGCGACCGGCGATTAGTAGACGAAAGGACATGCCTCTCCAATGGGAATCGAAAACATTTGATCGCAAGGTCATAGGTCAACCGATTCCTCCACAGGAAAACACGTCTGATATATTCTATACGACACTGGTGACGGCATGTGCGTCACATGACAGGAATTTGTTGTCGACTCACCTAACTTGTACACTTGGCGAATGGGCAAAAAGATTCTTCTACCTTGCCCGCTTTATGTTTTCCTGTGGATGTGATAATCACTCCCAAAAAAAGTGATCGCATCGGACAGACAGATAATTGTCTGAAAATAAAAAATTACACTTTTCACTTTCTTTTTTTTTAAATCTCATTTTTGTTCGTTTTAGTTCGTTGTATCTGCTCTGGACGGACGTCGAAAGACACCTGTTTCTGTTTGTTGTTGATCCATTAACTCAGTTTTTATTTATTACAAAGGGCAGCTAGCCCTCTGACCGAACACGCTAAGCTACCGTGCCGGCTTCACTCGAGGGAAGACTTGAACCGAGGACCTCCTCGTTCGGCAGCTGCTCACGCCAATCACGGGACCACGTCGCTCCTGAGTTAACATTAGCCTTGATGTTGCCTGTCCTGTGCATGGACTACTCATTTTGTGTATTTTGCTTTTTTTTCATAGTTCCACACAACTTCTTCCTGTTTTCTCGATTGATCTGTGTTCAGTTTTTCAAGGCCTGTCCACTGTGCCAACTTATAACTAAATCTCAGGGGGGCGCAATGGGGAGGTTCCCTTGTGAGCACTATGGGACTTAACATCTGAGGTCATCAGTCCCCTAGAACTTAGAACTACTTAAACCTAACTAACCTAAGGACATCACACACACCCATGCCCGAGGCAGCATTCGAACCTGCGACCGTAGCGGTCGCGCGGTTCCAGACTGTAGCGCCTAGAACCGCTCGGCCACGCCGGCCGACACACTGTAGAAATAAACAGGTCTATGTACTTAAAAAAATGACCTTTCTTTTGGGATTACCCTCGGAACTTTAAAAATATAAAACCAAAATCAAATCGGACAGAAAGGCGAGAGGAGGTAGTGAGTAAACATAACAGCAGCGCTGTAGATACCCAAGGGCTGGGACGCCTCTAACACGCCCTCCGGTCTTTCCCCACTGTGCAGCCTCGCCCCCCCCCCCCCCCCTATGCTCTGAGAGCAACACCAGCTCCGCGCTTCAGCCTGCGGCCTCTACGGGGAGACAGCCCGTCATTTGCTTCAGCCGTGTCCGCGGCAGGGGGCGCACGAGATACGATCGTGGCGTGAAGTGTAAACAGCGTCACAGTGGACCAACGCAATACAGTGAGATATTACCTGTCGACACACAAATACAGGGCTATTACAAATGATTGAAGCGATTTCATAAATTCACTGTAGCTCTATTCATTGACATATGGTCACGACACACTACAGATACGTAGAAAAACTCATAAAGTTTTGTTCGACTGAAGCCGCACTTCAGGTTTCTGCCGCCAGAGCGCTCGAGAGCGCAGTGAGACAAAATGGCGACAGGAGCCGAGAAAGCGTATGTCGTGCTTGAAATGCACTCACATCAGTCAGTCATAACAGTGCAACGAGACTTCAGGACGAAGTTCGACAGAGATCCACCAACTGCTAACTCCATTCGGCGACGGTATGCGCAGTTTAAAGCTTCTGGATGCCTCTGTAAGGGGAAATCGACGGGTCGGCCTGCAGTGAGCGAAGAAACGGTTGAACGCGTGCGGGCAAGTTTCACGCGTAGCCCGCGGAAGTCGACGAATAAAGCAAGCAGGGAGCTAAACGTACCACAGCCGACGGTTTGGAAAATCTTACGGAAAAGGCTAAAGCAGAAGCCTTACCGTTTACAATTGCTACAAGCCCTGACACCCGATGACAAAGTCAAACGCTTTGAGTTTTCGGCGCGGTTGCAACAGCTCACGGAAGAGGATGCGTTTTCAGTGCGAAACTTGTTTTCAGTGATGAAGCAACATTTTTTCTTAATGGTGAAGTGAACAGACACAATGTGCGAATCTGGGCGGTAGAGAATCCTCACGCATTCGTGCAGCAAATTCGCAATTCACCAAAAGTTAACGTGTTTTGTGCAATCCCACGGTTTAAAGTTTACGGCCCCTTTTTCTTCTGCGAAAAAAACGTTACAGGACACGTATATCTGGACATGCTGGAAAATTGGCTCATGCCACAACTGGAGACCGACAGCGCCGACTTCATCTTTCAACAGGATGGTGCTCCACCACACTTCCATCATGATGTTCGGCATTTCTTAAACAGGAGATTGGAAAACCGATGGATCGGTCGTTTTCAGTTTTTGTATGTGTGTGCAAAGCATTGCGAAAATATCTCAAATAATAAAGTTATTGTAGAGCTGTGAAATCGCTTCAGTCATTTGTAATAACCCTGTACATGCAACGAAACACGGACAACACAACTGTTCCAGTTAGTCGACAGACAGACTTCTCCTTTCGCATCATCAACAGAACAGGCTCTCCTAACGGTATACTACGCCTTCCACATCGCTGGCCACGGGTTCTAAACAATGCTGGTGACTACTCTGAAGGACAGTTAACAGGTGCAAATATGTAACTCTTTTGTATCGGTTGTGAATAAATAGTTGCCATTGTTTAAATTCCAACCCTCGTAAATAAATAGCATTGTAAACAGTGGCTGGTTGCTGTTATCTTCTATGTAAGGGTCAACCGATAAAACAAAATAAGACTATCAAAGTTGACCGCAAATTTAAGAAACTCGTTTCAAATTCTAAGAAGAAACGCTACACAAGGTGCTGGCGCACATCTAATAAATACAACGAACATAAGAAATGAACCATTTAACAAAGACAAAAAAAATCATCTCGCAATTTGTTCTTCATAGCGGAGAGTGTGGATATAGGCTGGCCTGTTTTAGTAATTCCAACAATAAAGCAAGTATATTTGATGAATGACATCCATTGAAGATCGATATTTCGAATTTTGGATTTCCGATTGGTATCAGATATAAGACCTAAAAACAAAAATACAGAAGGTCGGCGGACTTTCATTCTCTGTTAAGTGCCACACACAGGGTATATAAGTGGACGAGGAAAAAAAATTCCCGGATTATTCCCGAATATCCCGTTTAAAAAATATACTTTTTTGTGGCACAGCTTGACTTGAAGAAGGGATCGGTTGGTAGGACATGTTCTGAGGCATCAAGGGATCACCAATTTGGTATTGGAGGGCAGCGTGGAGGGTAAAAATCGTAGAAATAAACTATTTATTTATACTATAATTACTATACCAAGAGATGAATACACCAAACTCATACAGAAGGATGTAGGTTGCAGTAGGTACTGGGAGATGAAGCTTGCACAGGATAGAGTAGCATGGAGAGCTGCATCAAACCAGTCTCAGGACTGAAGACCACAACAACAACAACTTTTTCCCAGGCGAAAATACACCTTTTTCGTACTAAGTGACAGTAGGTTTTCCGTAGATTTTTCCTTTGCAACTGTAAAACTTATTAATCCTTTGAATGGTTAACGTTTTTTTACACTGGCATAGAACTTCCCGGAAAAAAAAATACCGGGAGAGAGAAGTTTTGAAGACTTTTGATGAAAAAAAAAAAGGAGATGCGTTTTAGAAAGACCTTTGATGTGCAGCAACATATACGCTGCATATTTTCGTATTACGCTAGTATAAATTCGAATTACACCAAACACAGCACGTTGGAATCTAGATTGTGATGTCCTTTTGTAATCTAGTCATGTCACGTGATCTCGCCTGCCGATGACAGCAGATATTCAGAGCATAGGACACGTGTTATAGTCAGACAATAGCAATATCACTTACGTAGAGCGAACACACAAAGGGGAAAAGTTAATAGTTTACATTACTATACATACTACGCCTATAAGAAAAGCTAAGCTTTCACAGATAATATTGGTCTCTAAGATTAATAAGTTAGAAGAGAAGCTAAGTTTTCACATGTAACATTGATCTTTTTTGCGTGTGTTATCCTTTAAGATACATCACACAAATGTGCCAGTAAAGCCGGCCGGAGTGGCCGTTCGGTTCTAGGCGCTATAGTCTCGGGCATTGATGTGTGTGAGGTTAGCTAGGTTTAAGTAGTTCTAAGTTCTAGGGGACTGATCACCTCAGAAGTTAAGTCCCATAGTGCTCAGAGCCATTTGAACAATTTCATGAACTGGTTTTGTTCGAAATGTAGCGAACAAAACCCAATATTATTATACAAGTAAACTGAGTCTTTTTCATAAGGTCTTCTCATCTGCTATTAAGTAGCCATTTTCTGCTCCTAAAACGAAACATTAATCATTAATACACATGTAGTTTGCAAGTGTGGACTCTGTCAAGTTTCTTGGCATATGACTTCAAGAAAATCTGAAGTGGGAGACTCACACAAATTATATCTCAATCTGAAGTGGGAGACTCACACAAATTATATCTCAAAAAAGCTATCAACTGTGTGTTACATTTTAAAGATACTCAAAAAAATCAGTCACAAAATCTGTTCTCATACATGTATATTATGCTTACTTCCACTCTACATTACGGTATGGAATCATATTTTAGGGGTACTCACCTGGGGGGTAGATATATTTCCAAAATGCAAAAAAAGGCAATATGCATAATATGTAACCTAAGACATAACGAATCATGTAGACAACATTTCAAAACAAATGGCAGTATGACACTGCCCTCTGTTTACATTTATAATAGCGTCTCATTTGTCAAGTCATACCTGTTAAACAATGACTGCACATTAAAATTCAATGGAGATATTCATAACTATGCAACAAAGTAGCAATCTGACCTACATATGATTCAGTCAAGAACTACCTGCTACCAAAAAAGTGCTTTAAATGCTGGGATACAAATATATAGTAATTTACCAAATGAAATCAAAGCAGCAAAGAACCCAAGAGCCTTCACACATAAGTTAAAAAAATATCTCTTGGACCAATGCTTTTATGCAGTTGATAATTTTTTTTCAAAGGGGTTAAAATTTTAAACAATTTTATAATAAATGTTCAATTAGGTCTGAAAATTATATACTGTGCATGTCTATGAAATATACTGGATTATATTACATTTGTATTGGCTGTTTGTATTTTACTGTATAACATTTGTATTTACTGTTTTGTTAAAGATAGATAATTTCCTCATTACAAAATAATGTAAAATCAATTTATTAAAAATTACTTGCAGATATGTTCTCTTGACCTGTCCAATATCATATGTACAACAGTACAATTCTATGATTTGTATTGACTGTTTTGTTTAAGATAGATAATTTCCTTGCTACAAAATAATGTAAAAATCAGTTTGTAAAAATTACTTGTAAATATGCTCTCGTGACCTGTCCAATATCATATGTACAACTGTACAATACTACGATTGCCTGGATCAGTAAAATACAATACAAGTGAATCCTTACGATACAGTTAAGTAACATGATGGTAGGCCTATATACCTCTCAGGATCCTTAGGAAACCTAAAAAAAAGCTGTGGTGTCTTCTTCCTGTTGTTGCTGCAATTTATTTCACTACAAACGATCACGCTTAAAAAAACCATTGAAGAAGTCAAAATAAAGAACCACTACTCGCTTTCACAATCGCGCCGAACTCACAGTTTAAGTTACTGGCCGCTTCGGGCGCTGCTGGCGCGGTAGGCAACAAAATCGAGGCGAAGTGTCGCGACTGTTATGTTAGCCTGTGGCGTATACCTTTTATAACTGCATTCGATAGCTCTTGAGAAGACAATTACAGTGATGTAGCATATGTTAATGTTGACATTGAAACCTGTCGTATGAAAAAGTTCGAGAAATGACCTGGAATTTGAGAGCATGATGGTCGGAACCGGCATTAGCGGCGCAAGCACCTCCACCTCTCATGTCACACCTGTGTCAGAATGTCAACACATCAGCCTGTGTACTCGTCTGCACTGCAGGCCGCTCACTTCTGCTTCAATATCCCTTGCGTGCAGGTACAGGGTGTTTCAAAAATGACCAGTATATTTGAAACGGTAATAAAAACTAAACGAGCAGCGATACAAATACACCGTTTGTTGCAATATGCTTGGGACAACAGTACATTTTCAGGCGGACAAACTTTCGAAATTACAGTAGTTACAATTTTCAACAACAGATGGCGCTGCAAGTGATGTGAAAGATATAGAATACAACGCAGTCTGTCGGTGTGCCATTCTGTACGTCGTCTTTCTGCTGTAAGCGTGTGCTGTTCACAACGTGCAAGTGTGCTGTAGACAACATGGTTTATTCCATAGAACAGAGGATTTTTCTGGTGTTGAAATTCCACCGCCTAGAACACAGTGTTGTTGCAACAAGACGAAGTTTTCAACGGAGGTTTAATGTAACCAAAGGACCGAAAAGCGATACAATAAAGGATCTGTTTGACAAATTTCAACGGACTGGGAATGTGACGGATGAACGTGCTGGAAAGGTAGGGCGACCGCGTACGGCAACCACAGAGGGCAACGCGCAGCTAGTGCAGCAGGTGATCCGACAGCGGCCTCGGGTTTCCGTTCGCCGTGTTGCAGCTGTGGTCCAAATGACGCCAACGTCCTCGTATCGTCTCATGCGCCAGAGTTTACACCTCTATCCATACAAAATTCAAACGCGGCAACCCCTCAGCGCCGCTACCATTGCTGCACGAGAGACATTCGCTAACGATATAGTGCACAGGATTGATGACGGCGATATGCATGTGGGCAGCATTTGGTTTACTGACGAAGCTTATTTTTACCTGGACGGCTTCGTCAATAAACAGAACTGGCACATATGGGGAACCGAAAAGCCCCATGTTGCAGTCCCATCGTCCCTGCATCCTCAAAAAGTACTGGTCTGGGCCGCCATTTCTTCCAAAGGAATCATTGGCCCATTTTTCAGATCCGAAACGATTACTGCATCACGCTATCTGGACATTCTTCGTGAATTTGTGGCGGTACAAAATGCCTTAGACGACACTGCGAACACCTCGTGGTTTATGCAAGATGGTGCCCGGCCACATTGCACGGCCGACGTCTTTAATTTCCTGAATGAATATTTCGATGATCGTGTGATTGCTTTGGGCTATCCGAAACATACAGGAGGCGGCGTGGATTGGCCTCCCTATTCGCCAGACATGAACCCCTGTGACTTCTTTCTGTGGGGACACTTGAAAGACCAGGTGTACCGCCAGAATCCAGAAACAATTGAACAGCTGAAGCAGTACATCTCATCTGCATGTGAAGCCATTCCGCCAGACACGTTGTCAAAGGTTTCGGGTAATTTCATTGAGAGACTACGCCATATTATTGCTACGCATGGTGGATATGTGGAAAATATCGTACTATAGAGTTTCCCAGACCGTAGCGCCATCTGTTGTTGAAAATTGTAACTACTGTAATTTCGAAAGTTTGTCTGCCTGAAAATGTACTGTTGTCCCAAGCATATTGCAACAAACGGTGTATTTCTATCGCTGCTCGTTTAATTTGGATTGCCGTTTCAAATATACCGGTCATTTTTGAAACACCCTGTATATCTGCCCGATGAATGCCCATTTCAGCAGACGCGAGAACAAATTGTTGTAGTAGTAACACACCATAACTATAACGCGACTGTACATTGCCGAGGCACATGCGTCAGTCATATGCTGTCGCGTATTGCTGGACAGCTTTGGTCCCGTCTGTACGTAAAGAAAGTTTAGTTCCGTGTTCTACCGTCGACAATAGGGTATTAGTTATCTGGAAATTGTCTTAAATCTTTAATTACGTGATTTTATGCACCAAACATGTTTTTAATTTAAGTTTTGTTTTTACGAAACCGTAAAAGAAATTCAGATAATCTGAAAGCCAGTTGAGACCCTCCGTTCGAGTCGCGTGATGCCTGTGACGTCACTGGCTAGCTCGCTGGTCCTACCGTCATTTCACATTGTCGTCTTGTTTTGGAATTTTCGTTTCAAAAATGGGTTGGAAATGGTGTCTAGTACCACCCAATTCAAACATCCGTAAAAATTCTTGAACAGTTTTTGAGTGTTCCGAAGAAGAAGAAGAAGAAGAAGAAGAAGAAGAAGAAGGTGCGTAAAAAGTGGTTGCACCGTACCGGCAAAATGCCACCTCCCCGATGCCCTCGTTCCCTTACCTAATTAAAAATATCTTTCACTCTACAGTTAGCATTAATTGACCTCCGAGACACGCTTTCCCGCTGTTACAAGGGATAGCGTCATTCAACGAAATTAAACTGTTTAGTAAAAACTGATGATGGAAATAGGATCACATTTGAGGAAGTGGCAAATGGTCAATAGATTGCAGTGCAATAAAGCGGCTGGGGTGGATGAAATTAAGTCGGACCTCATCAAATACAGTGGAATATCAGGTCTTAAATGGCTACACAGGATAATTGAAATGGCCTGGGAGTCGGGACAGGTTCCATCAGACTGGACAAAAGCAGTAATCACACCAATATTTAAACATGGAAACAGAAAAGGTTGTAACAACTACAGAGGTATCTCTTTAATCAGCGTTGTGGGTAAAATCTTCGCAGGTATTGTTGAAAGGAAAGTGCGAGTATTAGTTGAGGACCAATTGGATGAAAATCAGTGTGGGTTTAGGCCTCTTAGAGGTTGTCAGGACCAGATCTTTAGCTTACGGCAAATAATGGAGAAGTGTTATGAGTGGAACAGGGAATTGTATCTATGCTTTATAGATCTAGAAAAGTCATATGACCGAGTTCCTAGGAGGAAGTTATTGTCTGTTCTACAAGATTATGGAATAGGAGGCAAACTTTTGCAAGCAATTAAAGGTCTTTACATGGATAGTCAGGCAGCAGTTAGAGTTGATGGTAAATTGAGTTCATGGTTCAGAGTAGTTTCAGGGGTAAGACAAGGCTGCAACCTGCCTCCACTGTTGTTCATATTATTTATGGATCATATGTTGAAAACAATAGACTGGCTGGGTGAGATTAAGATATGTGAAAACAAAATAAGCAATCTCGCATATGCGGATGACTTAGTTGTGATGGCAGATTCGATTGAAAGTTTGCAAAGTAATATTTCAGAGCTAGATCAGAAATGTAAGGACTATGGTATGAAGATTAGCATCTCCAAAACGAAAGTAATGTCAGTGGGAAAGAAATATAAACGAATTGAGTGCCAAATAGGAGGAACAAAGAACAGGTGGACGGTTTCAAGTACTTAGGATGCATATTCTCACAGGATGGCAACATAGTGAAAGAACTGGAAGCGAGGTGTAGCAAAGCTAATGCAGTGAGCGCTCAGCTACGATCTACTCTCTTCTGCAAGAAGGAAGTCAGTACCAAGACTAAGTTATCTGTGCACCGTTCAATCTTCCGACCAACTTTGTTGTATGGGAGCGAAATCTGGGTGGATTCAGGTTACCTTATCAACAAGGTAGAGGTTACGGATATGAAAGTAGCTAGGATGATTGCAGGTACTAGTAGATGGGAACAATGGCAGGAGGGTGTCCACAATGAGGAAATCAAAGAAAAACTGGGAATGAACTCTATAGATGTAGCAGTCAGGGCGAACAGGTTTAGATGGTGGGGTCATGTTACACGCATGGGAGAAGCAACGTTACCCAAGAGACTCATGGATTCAGCAGTAGAGGGTAGGAGTCGGGGCAGACCGAGGAGAAGGTACCTGGATTCGGTTAAGAATGATTTTGAAGTAATTGGTTTAACATCAGAAGAGGCACCAATGTTAGCACTGAATAGGGGATCGTGGAGGAATTTTATAAGGGGGCTATGCTCCAGACTGAACGCTCAAAGCCATAATCAGTCTTAAATGATGATGATGAATAAAAACTGTCGTTGTACCCGCTTCATTGGAAGTCATTTCCTAACTCGGTTGGTACAGCGGTCGGCTGTCGAATGTTACATGATGGTTCCTGTTGGTCGGTAGTTAGAATCCAGCCTGCCCCAATATTTTAACTTATTTGCAAAAGGAATAGACAGTCCTTTCATACGAAAACCAAATCACAATTCAAAGCCTTACGATAACGATTACCGTTTACATGCCTTTGCGTTTGCCATACCTGTTGATACACATCACGTTCAAAAAGATACTTTCTAGTTAATGTGACCACACACTCTTTACTTAGTAGATTTTTATCTTAGTACTGTCCAGGTAGTATCTTTATTGTTTCAGTTCCTGAAATTTCATCATCTTACATATAATGAAGTTAAGTCTGCTTCAGGCACTGACGTTAGTTTACACTCACAAACAGCATTTGCGTTACCTGAAAGTTGTACAAGCTTTATATCTCTCCGCATACAAAACTTCGCCGTCCTACACGTCGTTGTACTGACAGATAATGGTTACACCTTCACTACTAGTAATGCTTTCCAATAAAATAATAATGCATTGCTTGTACGCAAAGCAAATGCATTTATCCTCAGTTATTCATTTCTGAGATTAAGATTAATGTGAAGCTACATACAGGGTGGTCCATTGATAGTGACCAGGCCAAATATCTCACGAAATAAGCATCAAACGAAAACAATACAAAGAACGAAACTCGTCTAGCTTGAAGGGGGAAACCAGATGGCGCTATGGTTGGCCCGCTAGATGGCGCTGCCATAGGTCAAACGAATATAAACTGCGTTTTTTTAAAATAGGAACCCCCATTTTTTATTACATATTCTTGTAGTACGTAAACAAATATGAATGTTTTAGTTGGGGCAGAGCTCCATCCTGTTGGAAATGAAGTCCTGGGAATCTTCCATAACTTGAGGTAACAGCTCTTGTTCCATCACGTCCAGGTACGTGATTCCCGTTACGGTTATTTCCGCAAAGAAAAATGGACCATACACCTTTTTACAGGATACGGCGTAGAACACGTTGATTTTCGGCGAGTCTCCGTGTTGCAATGGTGAATGTGGATTCTCCAAACCCCATATGCAAACATTGTGTCTGTTCACTTTTCCACTAAGATGGATCATCGCTTCATTCCTAAAAATTACATGCTGTAGAAATGCGTCGTCCTCCATCTTTACTAGCGCTTCTCTTTGACATTGGGGTTGAGAGCCTGCACAAGCTGTAACTGGTAGGAACTTTTCATACAGTTGGTTGGGGTATTCCAAGTTCTCGACTGGCTCTAGTGGTAGACTTACTGGGACTGTGCACAAAACTTTCTTGAATCCGTCGGACACCATCCTCTGACACACGCGGTCGGCCTGTGCTGTTCCCTTTGCACACGCTCCCAGTCTGTTTGAAATGCTTTTGGGAGTTGATTGTTGAATACCGAATCTGGTACGAAATGCCCGCTGCACTGCAATTTGCCACTTTTCGCCAACTCGAGGACGGAGAAAACCTTGTACTCCACAGTCGCCATCTCAGTCAACTGACAGCGAAACGGAATGGCGACCCTATTGTTGCCTGAACTCCACAGTCCGCTTCTGAAATCGTAGCAGCCCGCCCGCAAAAAAACTTTGCATCTTCCTTTTTTCACTGGCATAAAGCTTGTTCATTTGGGATCTGTACTTTAATACATACGAATTTTTGAAAATGGGTCAATCATTTAGAATAACGCTGTACTTTGGGTCGTAGTTTGTGACATACTCGACTGTCTCAATATAGGATACGGACAGTTTGGTAAGTTCTGAAATTCCTTAGGCTTGAGCGAGTTCAATTATGCTGCAAGGAGCACATATCGCCGCTCTAAACGAGTGGAGCATAGACGCATAACTTTCGTAAGGTTTGCACTACCATTGTTTACAAAATTCCTTACCACTCTCACGTAAAAGTTGTAAATGCGTTTCCAATCACTAAATAAAACTATTTGCAGGAAAACTATGTAAAAAACTAGTAACTTCTGTTAACACTCCTGTAACACGTATAGATACGTCTTACTCCTGGTCTGTGACGTCACCAGAGCTTCAGCCAATAACAGAACGTTTTAGACCACGTGGCCAGATCTTTATCTTTAATGATTTTTGTGATTTATTTTGTGAGAATATTGACTGTAAATGCGATTTCAATGTTATGATCACTCAGAATAACAATCCGGACCACATTTTTAATATAGGATCATAGCCTACCGTAAAATGAACAAGTTATAGTTACGAGGGTAATCCAAAAGTGAGGTCCATTTTTTTTTGTAAGTACATAGACCTGTTTATTACTACAATGGTTTACATCAGTTTACAGCTTGAACATTTAGCTATTTTTCGACATGATCATTTCTGTCGGTGTATTTTTGCAGACGCTGTGGCAGTTTTTGTATGCCCATGTCATACCAGCTCGCCGCCATGCTCTTCAGAAAGTTGTGAACCTCTTCTTTCACCTCGTCGTCGGAGCTGAATCGCTAGGACCACAATTAACGCTGACAAATACTGTGAGACTGTGAAAAAACTCAAACGGGCAATTCTGAACCGGAGAAGAGGAATGTTTAGCATGGGCGTACACATTCTCCATGACAACGCTCGGCCGGCAGGAGTGGCCCAGCGGTTCTAGGCGCTTCAGTCTGGAACCGCGCGACCGCTACGGTCGCAGGTTCGAATCCTGCCTCGGGCATGGATGTGTGTGATGTCCTCAGGTTAGTTAGGTTTAAGTAGTACTAAGTTCTAGGGGACTGATGACCTCAGATGTTAAGTCCCATAGTGCTCACAGCCATTTGAACCATTTGACAACGCTCGCCCACACATAGCTCCCCAAACCGTTGCTCTCCTGCAACAGTTTCAGTGCAACATAATCATCCACCCACCCTATAGTCCTCACTTGGTGCCCAGCGACTATCACCTGTTCCCTAGGTTAAAACAACATTTGGCCGGAAAGCGTTTCAGCTCCGACGACGAGGTGAAAGAAGAGGTTCACAACTTTATGAACAGCGTGGCGGCGAGCTGGTATGACATGGGCATACAAAAACTGCCACAGCGTCTACAAAAATGTATCGATAGAAATGGTGATTGTGTCGAAAAATACCTAAATGTTCAAGCTGTAAACTGATGTAAAAAATTTCAAATGGTTCAAATGGCTCTGACAAGGCAACCTCCCCATCCCTCAGATTTAGTTATAAGTTGGCACAGTGGATAGATCTTGAAAAACTGAACACAGATCAACCGAGAAAACAGGAAGAAGTTATGTGGAAATACGAAAAAAATAAGCAAAATATACAAACTGAATAGTCCATGCGCAAGATAGGTAACATTTAGGATAGTGTGAGCTCAGGAGCGCCGTGGTCCCGTGGTTAGCGTGAGCATCTGCCGAACGAGAGGTCCTTGGTTCAAGTCTTCCCTCGAGTGAAAAACTTAGTTACTTTATTTCCGCAAAGTTATGATCTGTCCGTTCGTTCATTGACGTCTCTGTTCACTGTAATAAGTTTAGTGTTCGTGTTTTGCGACCGGCGATTAGTAGACGAAAGGACATGCCTCTCCAATGGGAATCGAAAACATTTGATCGCAAGGTCATAGGTCAACCGATTCCTCCACAGGAAAACACGTCTGATATATTCTATACGACACTGGTGACGGCATGTGCGTCACATGACAGGAATTTGTTGTCGACTCACCTAACTTGTACACTTGGCGAATGGGCAAAAAGATTCTTCTACCTTGCCCGCTTTATGTTTTCCTGTGGATGTGATAATCACTCCCAAAAAAAGTGATCGCATCGGACAGACAGATAATTGTCTGAAAATAAAAAATTACACTTTTCACTTTCTTTTTTTTTAAATCTCATTTTTGTTCGTTTTAGTTCGTTGTATCTGCTCTGGACGGACGTCGAAAGACACCTGTTTCTGTTTGTTGTTGATCCATTAACTCAGTTTTTATTTATTACAAAGGGCAGCTAGCCCTCTGACCGAACACGCTAAGCTACCGTGCCGGCTTCACTCGAGGGAAGACTTGAACCGAGGACCTCCTCGTTCGGCAGCTGCTCACGCCAATCACGGGACCACGTCGCTCCTGAGTTAACATTAGCCTTGATGTTGCCTGTCCTGTGCATGGACTACTCATTTTGTGTATTTTGCTTTTTTTTCATAGTTCCACACAACTTCTTCCTGTTTTCTCGATTGATCTGTGTTCAGTTTTTCAAGGCCTGTCCACTGTGCCAACTTATAACTAAATCTCAGGGGGGCGCAATGGGGAGGTTCCCTTGTGAGCACTATGGGACTTAACATCTGAGGTCATCAGTCCCCTAGAACTTAGAACTACTTAAACCTAACTAACCTAAGGACATCACACACACCCATGCCCGAGGCAGCATTCGAACCTGCGACCGTAGCGGTCGCGCGGTTCCAGACTGTAGCGCCTAGAACCGCTCGGCCACGCCGGCCGACACACTGTAGAAATAAACAGGTCTATGTACTTAAAAAAATGACCTTTCTTTTGGGATTACCCTCGGAACTTTAAAAATATAAAACCAAAATCAAATCGGACAGAAAGGCGAGAGGAGGTAGTGAGTAAACATAACAGCAGCGCTGTAGATACCCAAGGGCTGGGACGCCTCTAACACGCCTTCCGGTCTTTCCCCACTGTGCAGCCTCGCCCCCCCCCCCCCCCCCCCCCTATGCTCTGAGAGCAACACCAGCTCCGCGCTTCAGCCTGCGGCCTCTACGGGGAGACAGCCCGTCATTTGCTTCAGCCGTGTCCGCGGCAGGGGGCGCACGAGATACGATCGTGGCGTGAAGTGTAAACAGCGTCACAGTGGACCAACGCAATACAGTGAGATATTACCTGTCGACACACAAATACAGGGCTATTACAAATGATTGAAGCGATTTCATAAATTCACTGTAGCTCTATTCATTGACATATGGTCACGACACACTACAGATACGTAGAAAAACTCATAAAGTTTTGTTCGACTGAAGCCGCACTTCAGGTTTCTGCCGCCAGAGCGCTCGAGAGCGCAGTGAGACAAAATGGCGACAGGAGCCGAGAAAGCGTATGTCGTGCTTGAAATGCACTCACATCAGTCAGTCATAACAGTGCAACGAGACTTCAGGACGAAGTTCGACAGAGATCCACCAACTGCTAACTCCATTCGGCGACGGTATGCGCAGTTTAAAGCTTCTGGATGCCTCTGTAAGGGGAAATCGACGGGTCGGCCTGCAGTGAGCGAAGAAACGGTTGAACGCGTGCGGGCAAGTTTCACGCGTAGCCCGCGGAAGTCGACGAATAAAGCAAGCAGGGAGCTAAACGTACCACAGCCGACGGTTTGGAAAATCTTACGGAAAAGGCTAAAGCAGAAGCCTTACCGTTTACAATTGCTACAAGCCCTGACACCCGATGACAAAGTCAAACGCTTTGAGTTTTCGGCGCGGTTGCAACAGCTCACGGAAGAGGATGCGTTTTCAGTGCGAAACTTGTTTTCAGTGATGAAGCAACATTTTTTCTTAATGGTGAAGTGAACAGACACAATGTGCGAATCTGGGCGGTAGAGAATCCTCACGCATTCGTGCAGCAAATTCGCAATTCACCAAAAGTTAACGTGTTTTGTGCAATCCCACGGTTTAAAGTTTACGGCCCCTTTTTCTTCTGCGAAAAAAACGTTACAGGACACGTATATCTGGACATGCTGGAAAATTGGCTCATGCCACAACTGGAGACCGACAGCGCCGACTTCATCTTTCAACAGGATGGTGCTCCACCACACTTCCATCATGATGTTCGGCATTTCTTAAACAGGAGATTGGAAAACCGATGGATCGGTCGTTTTCAGTTTTTGTATGTGTGTGCAAAGCATTGCGAAAATATCTCAAATAATAAAGTTATTGTAGAGCTGTGAAATCGCTTCAGTCATTTGTAATAACCCTGTACATGCAACGAAACACGGACAACACAACTGTTCCAGTTAGTCGACAGACAGACTTCTCCTTTCGCATCATCAACAGAACAGGCTCTCCTAACGGTATACTACGCCTTCCACATCGCTGGCCACGGGTTCTAAACAATGCTGGTGACTACTCTGAAGGACAGTTAACAGGTGCAAATATGTAACTCTTTTGTATCGGTTGTGAATAAATAGTTGCCATTGTTTAAATTCCAACCCTCGTAAATAAATAGCATTGTAAACAGTGGCTGGTTGCTGTTATCTTCTATGTAAGGGTCAACCGATAAAACAAAAACAAAATAAGACTATCAAAGTTGACCGCAAATTTAAGAAACTCATTTCAAATTCTAAGAAGAAACGCTACACAAGGTGCTGGCGCACATCTAATAAATACAACGAACATAAGAAATGAACCATTTAACAAAGACAAAAAAAATCATCTCGCAATTTGTTCTTCATAGCGGAGAGTGTGGATATAGGCTGGCCTGTTTTAGTAATTCCAACAATAAAGCAAGTATATTTTATGAATGAACATCCATTGAAGATCGATATTTCGAATTTTGGATTTCCGATGACTATCAGATATAAGACCTAAAAACAAAAATACGGAAGGTCGGCGGACTTTCATTCTCTGTTAAGTGCCACACACAGGGTATATAAGTGGACAAGGAAAAAAAATTCCCGGATTATCCCCGAATATCCCGTTTAAAAAACATACTTTTGTGGCACAACTTGACTAGAAAAAAGGATCGGTTGGTAGAACATGTTCTGAGGCATCAAGGGATCACCAATTTGGTATTGGAGGGCAGCGTGGAGGGTAAAAATCGTAAAGAGAGACCAAGAGATGAATACACTAAACAGATACAGAAGGATGTAGGTTGCAGTAGGTACTGGGAGATGAAGAAGCTTGCACAGGATAGAGTAGCATGGAGAGCTGCATCAAACCAGTCTCAGAACTGAAGACGACGACGACGACGACGACGACGACGACAACAACTTTTTGCCAGGCGAAAATACACTTTTTTGGTACTAAGTGACAGTAGGTTTTCCGTAGATTTTTCCTTTGCAACTGTAAAACTTATTAATCCTTTGAATGATTAACGTTTTGTACACTGGCGTAGAACTTCCTGGAAAAAAAAATACCAGGAGAGAGAAGTTTTGAGAACTTTTGATGAAAAATAGGAGATGCGTTTTGGAAAGACCTTTGATGTGCAGCAACATATACGCTGCATATTTTCGTATTACGAAAGTATAAATTCGAATTACACCAAACACAGCACGTTGGTTTGGTTCAAATGGCTCTGAGCACTATGGGACTCAACTGCTGAGGTCATTAGTCCCCTAGAACTTAGAACTAGTTAAACCTAACTAACCTAAGGACATCACAAACATCCATGCCCGAGGCAGGATTCGAACCTGCGACCGTAGTGGTCTCGCGGTTCCAGACTGCAGCGCCAGAACCGCGCGGCCACTTCGGCCGGCCCACGTTGGTTTCCGGAGCGTTGAAATCGAGATTGCGATGTCCTTTTGTAATCTAGTCATATCTCATGTCACGTGATCTCATGTCACGTGATCTCGCCTGCCGATGACAGCAGATATTCAGAGCATAGGACACGTGTTATAGTCAGGCAATAGCAATATCACTGTTACGTAGAGCGAACACACAAAGGGGAAAAGTTAATAGTTTACATTACTGTACATACTATACCTATAAGAAAAGCTAAGCTTTCACAGATAATATTGGTCTGGAAGATTAATAAGTTACAAGAGAAGCTAAGTTTTCACATGTAACATTTATCTTTTTTTGCGTGTGTTATCCTTTAAGATACATCACACAAATGTGCCAGTAAATTTAAAATAATGACAAATGTTTGGTCTTCTGGGCTCGAAATTCTTGTAAGTAGCTGGTCCTCAAAGTATTCAGTTTTAAACGCTCTGTAACTTAAGAAATTCATCCCACTTTCTCACACGTAACATAATTCAACTTGCGTAAAAAGAAATTTACTTTGAAAGTAACGCTTTTCGAACCACCGTTCGCAATACTATCCCCAGACTGTTAGAAATAGGTTCGATTTAGCAGTTGCCTGAGAGCGCCAGAAAACGCATTATTGTGCGTGCGCAGCTGCAGTGGTGTAGGAAGCCCACCATGTTCGTATTAAGCCATAAAAGAAACAGGGCATCAGAGGATACTCCAAAAGTATAGGAATTTCGTAAACCATACTAAAATGCATAATTCGGCTTTAAGTGCACATTGGTTTTTTCCAGATTCACAATGACGTGGATCCCATCTGATATTAAGCTTTTCAGCGTGGTTTTTGGGATGTAAATGTTCTTGGAGTACCAGTACTGTACTACCTCATATTTGGTTCCTTATTATGGCATAGTGCCATAAATGGCGGAAGATGAAAACGTCGACTTGAAATTCAGCTCACAGTTGAACTAGCCAGTACTGTGGAATGCAGCACTTCGTTTCAAATAAATTGATTGCCTCAGCAGAAAGAGTAATAAAGCCAAATTTCTTCAGCAAACTGAAAAAATTAATTTCATTGTTCTGCAAGGCGATTAATGACTGATTGCTAATAACTTGGAAATAAAATAAAGTCTGAAACTAATAACATATTTTTGCCCTCCGTAATTATGCGAATGACTTATAATTCACTTGATAGCTCCCGGTCGCAGAAATCCGTTTTGTTTTCATTTGACGTGGGAGCTGCAAGCGAAGAGGAAAGAGCGAAATCACTTAACGCAAACTGGGGTCAGGTAGAGACTAACCCCCTCCCCACTACAACTCCGCGCATGCGCGAATCTGGCACTAAGGGCGCGTGAGAAAAAAAAATTTCTCGTTAGCATCTGGCTGCTTGCTGCTACTACCGATACTACTAACGGCACACTTTCAAGTAGCGGGAAGCGGGAGAAAGTACCGCTCATTAGAGATGGGGGATCCGCTCTTGAACTAATTCATAGAGTTGAATCTTTCAAAGGATTGAACAATCAGTGATTCAGAAAAAAAAGAACGGTAGCTCCAAATGTTTCCCATGGCAGAGAGAGAGAGAGAGAGAGAGAGAGAGAGAGAGAGACGGAGCATATCAGCAGCGCCTCTGCTGGTCACAGCACAGTGCACGCCACACAACACAGCCAGCGCCGGCCTCTGCCCTGCTTCTACCTTGGCTGCCTGCATTGTGCAGTGCCCCATTGGATTTTGTGCTTCACATATGCCGTGACGTCTCTGTGCGTCGTCTGCCGCGTGCAGGGCCTTGGCGCAGCTTAACTTCGCATCGCACTCTGTCTGCGATCGTTTCAGTCGCACGTCCTGCCCTCTGGGCAGTTGATGCGAGCAACAGGACAGAGAGCCACCTAGTGGATAACATAGGAACTACTTGCAACAACCTGCTCGCAAGGGAACGGACGATTTGTCTCGAAGCGGGTGAGTTCACCGCTCCCCCCACCCTCGGAACTCGCCCGCTCAACACTCACCGTCTCGACTCTAGCCAGAGCGTTGAGCAAAGCGACTCAGGTGTCACTCTGGTCTCTGCGGTCTCAGCTCACGCAGTAATACAGCTTGCGGCTCGACCTGCTCGACTCAGCACCTCTGCATCGGAGTTCGTCCCTACTGGATATTGTTCTTCGTAGTAATACCGCTATGTATATTACATTATTATGTTATGTATACATCAATTGTTTTTATTTTATTTTTATTTGTTTAAACTGATTAGATTAGGTTCCTGATGACTCTTCTTACTATAGAATTTTTATTATGGACACTCGAATTTACGCTTTAATTACGAGCGAACCGATAAACGTATCGCAAAATGTGATACACCAATATTTTCCTTGTTTTATTCTGCGTAAGGCTATATGCAGCACTTTCGTTTTACAGTCAAATTTACATTTTTTTTTCTTATTCTGGTACGGATTTTGCGATTTTAGGCGTCTTCGGAAGGAAACGTTCACTTTAAAAATATATGGCTTGCAATGTATTTGTATGAGGTTAATGAAATTTTAATACGTTATAGCCAAATATATTGTTAATGTAAATCTCAAGTTACAACATTTTCCGATCACCCAAACAACCACGATAGTGCAAAATAAATCAATAATCAAAAACTTTGTCATATCGTGGAAATTTCAATAAACAATACAAATTTCTTACTCATTATTTGTGTTACTTCAAAATAGGATCAAATACGATCAAAATACAGGTATAGTACTGGAATAAACCAAGTTTAAAGGGCAATGTGGCTTCCATTTATTTTCTATTGTAAATGAGTGGTGAGTCATGAAAAAGAGCTAATTCATTTCAGGGAGTGAACAGTTCTGATCCAATCTCTGCCCAATTTTGCCCATCTCTACCACTCATACGTGAGTCCACTGCGCATGCGTATGAGTCCGCTGGCAACTGGTCGAACCAAACTAATGTAAAAAAAAAAAGGCTCTGAGCACTATGGGACTCAACTTCTGAGGTCATCAGTCCGCTAGAACTTAGAACTACTTAAACATAACTAACCTCAAAACATCACACACATCCATGCCCGAGGCAGGATTCGAACCTGCGACTCTAGCGCCTAGAACCGCTCGGCCACACCGGCCGGCCTAATGTTAACAGTTGTGACGTCACGCTCATAGGAAGCGCTTTATTGTTATGAAGTATTACATAGTCTTCGCCGTAAGTCCTTTGACATATTTTTGCTGTTTGTAGATACTTGTGCATGCACGGTGTTTTGTTGTTGTAAATGGCGCGTTTCCTTTGCCACTACACTTATCTTTTTCCTCTCGTTTACATTTTATTGCTGCAGTATCATTCTCCAGTAGCAGGATACAGTAACATTCTTTGCCAGAGAATCAGTTTTTACCAGTCAAAATTACAAAAATTTAACTGAAAACTAAAACAAAAATTTCCTGGTTTTTCCCGGTTTTCTCCCCAATGAAAAAATTCGCGCGTTTTTCCCGGATATCCCGGTTCGTATACACCCTGCACACAAAACCATTACGGATACTTCTAAAACTAAAATTAAGAAAGAGGGCTTAATTTGTTGCATTTTTTTTTGTTTCTCTTTATTGTTATTTTGAAACCTGTAGTACAGGCAGGCCTGCAGCAGCATACGACGCCGCTCTTTGGCCGCAAAGAAACACAGATACACAAATGAAGATATTTAGAGAAAAAACATGGTGGACATATAAACGGAGACAAACACTTTTTAATATACAAGGTGCCGTTCACGGGCGTAGAGTCCAAGATAAAATTGTTCACTCGCTTGGACACAGAAACGAGAATTGTCACACGTGAACGTACAGGGTGTTCCAAAAATGACCGGTATATTTGAAACGGCAATAAAAACTAAACGAGCAGCGATAGAAATACACCGTTTGTTGCAATATGCTTGGGACAACAGTACATTTTCAGGCAGACAAACTTTAGAAATAACAGTAGTTACAATTTTCAACAACAGATGGCGCTGCGGTCTGGGAAAAACTATAGTACGATATTTTCCACATATCCACCATGCGTAGCAATAATATGGCGTAGTCTCTGAATGAAATTACCCGCAACCTTTGACAACGTGTCTGGCGGAATGGCTTCACATGCAGATGACATGTACTGCTTCAGCTGTTCAATTGTTTCTGGATTCTGGCGGTACACCTGGTCTTTCAAGTGTCCCCACAGAAAGAAGTCACAGGGGTTCATGTCTGGCGAATAGGGAGGCCAATCCTCGCCGCCTCCTGTATGTTTCGGATAGCCCAAAGCAATCACACGATCATCGAAATATTCATTCAGAAATTTAAAGACGTCGGCCGTGCGATGTGGCCGGGCACCATCTTGCATTAACCACGAGGTGCTCGCAGTGTCTTCTAAGGCAGTTTGTACCGCCACAAATTCACGAAGAATGTCCAGATAGCGTGATGCAGTAATCGTTTCGGATCTGAAAAATGGGCCAATGATTCCTTTGGAAGAAATGGCGGTCCAGACCAGTACTTTGAGGATGCAGGGACGATGGGACTGCAACATGGGGCTTTTCGGTTCCCCATATGCGCCAGTTCTGTTTATTGACGAAGCTGTCCAGGTAAAAATAAGCTTCGTCAGTAAACCAAATGCTGCCCACATGCATATCGCCGTCATCAATCCTGTGCACTATATCGTTAGCGAATGTATCTCGTGCAGCAACGGTAGCGGCGCTGAGGGGTTGCCGCGTTTGAATTTTGTATGGATAGAGGTGTAAACTCTGGCGCACGAGACGATACGTGGACGTTGGCGTCATTTGGACCGCAGCTGCAACACGGCGAACGGGAACCCGAGGCCGCTGTCGGATCACCTGCTGCACTAGCTGCGCGTTGCCCTCTGTGGTTGCCGTACGCGGTCGCCCTACCTTTCCAGCACGTTCATCCGTCACGTTCCCAGTCCGTTGAAATTTTTCAAACAGATCCTTTATTGTATCGCTTTTCGGTCCTTTGGTTACATTAAACCTCCGTTGAAAACTTCGTCTTGTTGCAACAACACTGTGTTCTAGGCGGTGGAATTCCAACACCAGAAAAATCCTCTGTTCTAAGGAATAAACCATGTTGTCTACAGCACACTTGCACGTTGTGAACAGCACACGCTTACAGCAGAAAGACGACGTACAGAATGGCGCACCCACAGACTGCGTTGTCTTCTATATCTTTCACATCACTTGCAGCGCCATCTGTTGTTGAAAATTGTAACTACTGTAATTTCGAAAGTTTGTCCGCCTGAAAATGTACTGTTGTCCCAAGCATATTGCAACAAACGGTGTATTTCTATCGCTGCTCGTTTAGTTTTTATTGCCGTTTCAAATATACCGGTCTTTTTGAAACACCCTGTAGGTGCACAAAACGAATAACACTGAACCACTTAAGCACAAAACGACTGCGCACACAGAACAGGAGGCGTTGATCTCCGGCGCGCGATTTGTTGCATGTATATTCTTGCATGTATATTGCTAAACCCCTTTCACGACGTCTCCACAAAAATCTGCAATCTTTAAATCTCTCCGTAAACTGTCTTTAAAGCTTAATCCGCCTTGCATCCTGTCATGTACCGGGTGATCAAAAAGTCAGTATAAATTTGAAAACTTAATAAACCAGAGAATAATGTAGATAGGTAAAAATTGACACACGCTAGGAATGACATGGGGTTTTATTAGAACAAAAAAAAGTTCACGAAATGTCCGACCGATGGCGGTGGACAGCAGAACGTCAGTGACTGCGCATTACAATCGTGTATAAAACGAGCCGGAATGAGAGAGCGAATCAGATGCGCCAGCAATCGCAGCATGTTGACGTTACCTGAAAAGCCGCTTTTAGTGAAGCTGTATTATCAGAATGGGGAATGTCTTAGTTCCTATCGCCATAGGAAGGGGATTCGAACGGGTAAAGGTCCGTTGACAAATGCAGCTGTAGCGAGAATGATTTCGAAGTTCGAAGCCACGGGTTTTTTAGACGATAGACCCCGTAGTGGCCGACCGAGCACAAGGCGTAATGCTGCTGAGACAGTTCAGGAAGAAATGGAGACTGTAGCGGGTTCGTCTATGCACGGGGAAGTCAGCGCTCGTGCAGTCGCACGTCGCACCGGCATTCCGTACACTACTGTTTGGTTGGCACTGAGGCGTACCCTCCGATGCTATCCGTACAAAATCCATCGGCATCGTGAACTGTTACCTGGCGATTTAGAGAAGCCGAGGGCATTTGCTGTGTGGGCGTTTCAAAAGATGGCGGAAGATGATTGGTTGAGTAACGTGTTGTGGACCGACGAAGCTCATTTCACGCTCCGAGGGTCTGTCAACGCCCACAACTGCAGAATTTGGGCTACCTAAAATCATAGAACTGTCGTTGAAACTCCATTGCACGATGAGAAATTCTCAGTATGGGTTGGATTTACCAGAAAATGGTTCAAATGGCTCTGAGCACTATGGGACTTAACATCTGAGGTCATCAGTCGCCTAGAACTTAGAACTACTTAAACCTAACTGACCTAAGGACATCACATACATCCATGCCCGAGGCAGGATTCGAACCTGTGACCGTAGCGGTCGCGCGGTTCCAGACTGAAGCGCCTAGAACCGCTCGGCCACAACAGCCGCCCTGGATTTACCACATCTACCGTTATCGGGCCTTTTTTCTTCGAGGAAATGTGTGATTCTGGTTCTGTAACTGCTACAGTGACGGGTGAGAGGTACGCCGATATCTTACAGAATCGCATAATCACCAGCCTGGCTGATAAACACCTGCTTGATAGGTTCCCGGGAATTATGCCGGATAATATTGTAGAAACCGCACAATATTTCAGCGAGACGACTGCCCGCCATGTTCATGTTCAGGTGCTGCACATCTGTTAAACACCGGCTGGAACGTACGATGTTTATGCAGAATGGCGCTCCACCCCCATACTGCTAGACGCGTGAAAGATCTCTTGCGGCCGGCCGCGGTGGCCGTGCGGTTCTGGCGCTGCAGTCCGGAACCGCGGGACTGCTACGGTCGCAGGTTCGAATCCTGCATCGGGCATGGGTGTGTGTGATGTCCTTAGGTTAGTTAGGTTGAAGTAGTTCTAAGTTCCAGGGGACTTATGACCTACGATGTTGAGTCCCACAGTGCTCAGAGCCATTTTGATCTCTTGCGCGCGTCGTTTGGTGGTGATCGTGTGCTCAGCCGCCACTTTCGTCATGCTCGGCCTCCCAGGTCCCCAGACCTCAGTCCGCGCGATTATTGGCTTTGGGGTTACCTGAAGTCGCAAGTGTATCGTGATCGACCGACATCTCTAGGGATGCTGAAAGACAAGATCCGACGCCAATGCCTCACCTTAACTCCGGACATTCTTTATAGTGCTGTTCACAACATTATTCCTCGACTACAGGAATGAAGGTGGACATATTGAGCATTTCCTGTAAAGAACATCATCTTTGCTTTGTTATGCTAATTATTGCTATTCTGATCAGATGAAGCACCATCTGTCGGACCTTTTTCAGCTTTCGTATTTTTTTGGTTCGAATAAAACCCCATGTCTTTCCAAGCATGCGTGTCAATTTGTATCTCTCTATCTACATTTTTCCGTGATTTATTCAGTTTTCAAATTTATACTGACGTTTTGATCACCGGGTATATGAGAACAGCATTTAATCCCGCGCAGAGATGGAAGACGAATTTCTGTCGGGCGGTTGGCGCGGCACAATTCTGTTGGGTGGAATGGCAGTGGGAGAAGGGATCTGTTGGGCCGAGGAGCGTGGGGGGGGGGGGGGGGGGGGAGGCGGAGGCGGAGAGTTGAGGGGACGGCTGTCCTACCACCACCACCTCTAGGTGGTGGTGGTCCTACCCGCCCGACATCCCGACCAGTACCAGTAAAGTCTGTCGTTCGGTTGGTCGCAACAGCTATAATCCGTTCACCACAAAGGCGCGTGTCCACTAGCAAGTAACTTCCGCTAGTACTTGCTGAGGCGTTTACATTAGTACGAAAACTTGCGCAAGTTGACTTCTGCAAGTCGCTTTGGCAAGTTAATTTCACGAACCTGCTGCCAAGTACTTGCGGAAGTGTATCAACTACAGTTCGCTTTGTGAGACAGGCGACTTGTAGATTACAATGTCGTGTGCACAAACCACAGCAGCCGCCAGTGTTGTATTGTTATTGTTAAAGAAAAAGCGTGACGAAAAAGTTAAGAAAAACAAGTGTTTGGGTAAAGAAATGAATACAGAGAGGCTTTCATGCTTAAGTTTCCAAGAAACACTACTGAACGAAGTGAAATCAAGGGACTTTGTTCAGATTACTAACTTTCTGAGAAAGTCTTTTGCAAGTTTTGAACACCTCTTGCCAATTGCAGAATCAAATATTCGGAAAGAGGGTACAAATATACGGCAAACTATACCACCAAGAGATCGTCTTAATTACTCCTCGATTTTTAGCCACAGGTAAGAATAAAACACGTAAATGTCAAATATTTATTGTCAATAGTCTTACATTTATATTTATTTCACTGAATTACTTTTTTAAATTTTTAGGCGATAGTTTTCACTCTTTGATGTACCTTTTCCGAGTACCCCTTTGCACAATCTCTCAAGTTGTTACAGACTGCTGTGTGGCCCTATATGAATGTTTGAAAAAGAGAATATTTGAAGGTTAGCATTTTGATATTTCATAACTCTCTCAAATAATTCGCTTAAGCAGAAAATTTACGAAACAGTTGCCTTGTGGATGATGAACTCTGGCAGTATCAGAAATAATAATTACTTTCTCTCATGGTGAGCAGATGAAACTGCTTTCACCTCTCGTCCAACAATTAGTTATAGTTTCATTTTCCTCAGATACTTCAAGTATTGCTTTTTGTATTATCCTTTTTAATTTTTTTCGACTTGACATTTGTGTTAATAACCTTAATTCCGATGCTACATAGTCTCCAAACACCTGATGTTCATCAACAGGTTTGTGCATCGCTTCTATTGCCTTGTTTAGAATAGTGTCTGAATTTTCCTCGGTATTTTTTTCTTATTTTCAAAATAATTGTCTCCTGTTTTTTTTCCTGGACTGTATCTATCTCACACTCATCTTCCCTGGCGTTTTCTGATCCCTAAAATAAACATTGTAATGTAATATTTACCTTCAAAAGGATAAATTTGTGATACAATTTTGTTTTCTATAATTTTAGGTACCTTCAAAAGAAGAATGGTTACAAATCGCAACTGGTTTTGAGAACAGATGGGATTTTCCAAACTGTATTGGTGCAATGGAGCCGGCCGAAGTGGCCGTGCGGTTCTAGGCGCTGCAGTCTGGAACCGCGAGACCGCTACGGTGGCAGGTTCGAATCCTGCCTCGGGCATGGATGTGTGTGATGTCCTTAGGTTCTAAATTCTAGGGGACTAATGACCTCAGACGTTGAGTCCCATAGCGCTCAGAGCCATTTGAACCATTTTTGGTGCTATGGATGGAAAACATACAGTCAAACAGGATCCCAAGAAGGCAGTGTGTACTTTAATTATAAAGGGAACCACAATACTGTGCTATTGGCAATGATTGGACCTGACCACAGAGTTATATACTTTGATGTGGACAGTAATGGTAGAATATCTGATGGAGTTTTTAATAATTTTAGGCTGTCAGAATGTCTTGAATCTAATTCTTTGAATTACGTGGTAGAACTGTGCAGATACCTTTCGTCATTGTTGCTGATGATGCATTTGCTCTAAAAAAATTATATTATGAAGCCCTACCCTTCTAGAGGCCAACCAGTACAAAATCGTGTGTAACTATCGGCTCTCTAGAGCAGGAAATGTGTCTGAAACTTTTTTGGGCTTATATACACACGTTTTCGAGTATTACGAACGCAAATTCTTCTAAGCCCAGAGAAATCGAGGCAAGTTGTCAAAGCGATTTGTGCTCTTCACAACTTTTTACTCATAGAAGGGAGTAGAAATTCCGTTTATGCCTCACCTGGCACATTTGATTCTCAAGAATGACGCAAAGACATATGGACAGAACCAATAAACATACATAATTGGCCACAGATGGCTGAGGAAGTCAGAAATGAATTCATGAACTACTTCGTTTCACCAGAAGGAGAAGTAGCCTGGCAATTTCAACTGATTTCTGATGAGACTGTAAACATAAATACATCTGTAATAAAAGTAATAAATACTACACACAGAATATTAAATTTGTTCCACATACCATATTATCTTCGGTTTCTTTTGGTGTGGAGGAACAAAACAAATTTCGTGGAGTCAAAGAATTCCAATTTACTTTTATATAAGTTGTCTGCACTTTGCCCACTTTTTCTTTTCTTCCATTTATTTACTTCTTGATTATACTGCGTACGCAAATAGTGGATTTTTCCGTATTTCTGGCTTTGTAGTGTAATTCTGACGGAATAATTTCCTACGCGTCTTGTTTTTTTAACCGATTTTTAAAGTCCATGTGTTGCGTGTCCCACAACAGGGAAAACACTCCACTCGCTGGATAAGCCATTGCGTTTTTCCTCTCGTGCACACGAACTGCAAGACTGACATTTAGTACTGTATAAACTTCTGCACGTTCCGAAAGAACTTATTGCAACTTTAAGTCCAGCAAGTAACTGCAGCAAACTACGCAGAAACGTTTACACTGGCTTGCGGAAGCTACTTCTCCAAGTTGACGAAACTTGCGGAAGTCAACTTGCTGCGGGTGTTTACACATGCAAAGAACTTGCAGAAGTAGCTTCAGCAAGCGACTTGCTCAAGTTTACTTGTTAGTGGACACGGGCCCTGAAGGCGCATTTACACTGAGTTCGCAACATTGTTCGTAGCTAGTAATGGACAACCGATGTTCGCAACATGTTCGCAGCACAAAATCAGTGTTCCACGGCTGTATCGGTAGAGATCAAAGAAACATTGCTCGTGGTCAGATACCACTAAATTCCGCTACGCAGCGCTAGTGTTCGTTTGCTCTAGAGATGGGCAAAGTGAAACATGTAACTGTTTCGAAACAAATGAAACAGTACAATGTAATGTTTCGATACGTTGTTTCGAAACATTGAAACAATTTGTGTTTTGTAATCTAATAAACCTACACAATTTATCATCTTGAATGTCTACTGTATAAGTATGTCCATATAAACACAAATGAGGTGCGAGAGCGCTAATCATATAGCAGGAAGTATGAAACTATCACTTAGGCGTCTTGGCAGTTTCGTATTTCCTGCAGCAAATGCACTGCTTTCGTGTCGTGACTTTCATACTTTTCAATTGGCTGAGGACAGCCATAGCTGAAGACAGAAGAACCATCACGAACGGAACTGGAGGTGGGAGCGAACTGCAGAAACTACGGATATGCTACTGGGATTCGCACATTCCGTTAGTATGGGTAATATACCCATCCTGCTGATCTCCATGCACACAAAGGGAATCATTGTGGATAATAGGCACAGTGACTATAGACTCACAAACAACGCCAAATACTTCGAATAAATAACAAAATATAACAAAAAAATTGTCTTTCAAGGTGTTTCGAACCGTTACTATAAATTCACCATGCTTCCCAACCCTTCCCGTTCACCATTACACTATCAGTGATATGTCAGATTCCTTGCAATTATACCTACATTAAATTCATGTATATGTATAATAACTGTCACTCTACGCCTTTTTTTATTCAAAATGTTGTAGGCTTCCTTGCGTTTCTTAATGATTATTGCACATGAACAGAGAAGCGCATGTTATAAAAAAAGTAATTTAACTAAATGATTTTCACATTTCTTTTCAATGTGAATGGTATGCGTTGTTTTATTGTTTTGTTAGTGTTTCTAAAGCAGATGTTACGCCATTTCGGAATAGGACAGTCAGCTAGAAACGAAGCTTTATTTTCGGATATCTTAAGCTTCATGCTATTTGTTGTCAAAAAGATTTCGACACTCTTGAAAGTGTTTCACGAAGTGGTATGTTGTGTTTCAGTACCTGTGCCGAGCCCGAATCTCGCCCGACACAGAGCGGAATGAAACATCCCTGTTTCGATACAATTAGTCCGTTCCAAGCACAGGTGGACTGAAACAGCCTTCTTTTGAAACAACGATACAGTTTCTGTGTCTGGCTCGAGATCGAATCTGGTCCGGTTATCCGAGACAGGGGCGGAATGAAACACCACTGTTTCGAAACAGTGAACCACAGCCGTTCCGAGACACTGAAACAGTTCTACATCTACATCCATACTCCGCAAGCCACCTGACGGTGTGTGGCGGAGGGTACCTTCAGTACCTCTATCGGTTCTCCCTTCTATTCCAGTCTCGTATTGTTCGTAAAAAGAAGGATTGTCGGTATGCCTCTGTGTGGGCTCTAATCTCTCTGGTTTTATCCTCATGGTCTCTTCGCGAGATATACGTAGGAGGGAGCAATATACTGCTTGACTCTTCGGTGAAGGTATGTTCTCGAAACTTTGACAAAAGCCCGTACCGAGCTACTGAGCGTCTCTCCTGCAGAGTCTTCCACTGGAGTTTATCTATCATCTCCGTAACGCTTTCGCGATTACTAAATGATCCTGTAACGAAGCGCGCTGCTCTCCGTTGGATCTTCTCTATGTCTTGTATCAACCCTATCTGGTACGGATCCCACACTGCTGAGCAGTATTCAAGCAGTGGGCGAACAAGCGTACTGTAACCTACTTCCTTTGTTTGCGGATTGCATTTCCTTAGGATTCTTCCAATGAATCTCAGTCTGGCATCTGCTTTACCGACAATCAACTTTATATGATCATTCCATTTTAAATCACTCCTAATGCGTACTCCCAGATAATTTATGGTATTAACTGCTTCCAGTTGCTGACCTGCTATTTTGTAGCTAAATGATAAAGGATATATCTTTCTGTGTATTCGCAGCACATTACACTTGTCTACATTGAGATTCAATTGCCATTCCCTGCACCATGCGTCAATTCGCTGCAGATCCTCCTGCATTTCAGTACAATTTTCCATTGTTACAACCTCTCGATACACCACAGCATCATCTGCAAAAAGCCTCAGTGAACTTCCGATGTCATCCACCAGGTCATTTATGTATATTGTGAATAGCAACGGTCCTATGACACTCCCCTGCGGCACACCTGAAATCGCTCTTACTTCGGAAGACTTCTCTCCATTGAGAATAACATGCTGCGTCCTGTTATCTAGGAACTCTTCAATCCAATCACACAATTGGTCTGATAGTCCATATGCTCTTACTTTGTTCATTAAACGACTGTGGGGAACTGTATCGAACGCCTTGCGGAAGTCAAGAAACACGGCATCTACCTGTGAACCAGTGTCTATGGCCCTCTGAGTCTCGTGGACGAATAGCGCGAGCTGGGTTTCACATGACTGTCTTTTTCGAAACCCATGCCGATTCCTACAGAGCAGATTTCTAGTCTCCAGAAAAGTCATTATACTCTAACACAATACGTGTTCCAAAATTCTACAACTGATCGACGTTAGAGATATAGGTCTATAGTTCTGCACATCTGTTCGACGTCCCTTCTTGAAAACGGGGATGACCTGTGCCACGTATCGATACACTGTATCGAAACATAGAAACATTGGCCAAGTCTAGTTTGCTCTGAGTGAATGTTTTTGTGTTTCTTTTGCTGGAGTGTAGTGGTGCGTTTATTTTATGCACCTTCATTTTTATTTGAAATGGAGTGTTGACGAGACAAAATTTTCCAGCTGATGTCGCTCTATGAGGCAGAGGAGTGCCAGTGGAATGTACGTTGCGCAAGTTACAAAAATACTAAAATCAAACATGATTCATTACAAAAGGTTGCTGCGGCGCTTGGCACCAGCAGCAGTGACGTGGACAAAAAAATTAAATCTCTCTTGTCTCAGTACCGACGAGAGAAACGAAAAATAGAGGAAAAGTAAAAAATGTGGATGTGGTACTGACACGTTACGGAACGAAGTGGTTCGGATTTAAATATCTACATTTCCTGGACGATATGGAACTATTTGAGCTATGGCTGGCTTTGGTAAGGAGTCTCCTGATTCCAGAGAACGAAGAGTAACAAAGTCTTTGGTTCACAGGGATTGCTTTTCTGAAATTTGTGCATTGCTTTGAAACAACTGGTCCTATAATATTCAACAACATTTCAAAATCTGACGGCGATATCCTACTGAAGTTGCGAAAGCCAGAACCGTCTTCCAAATTCAGCTCACAAAGCATGTCATTCCCGCCACGTCTTCTATAGTATGTTTTGGTTCACCGACGACGACTGCATCGTTTTCTTCGACTGTATTTCGTAAAGTATTATTAATGCAGCACCAAATGTCATAAACTCTTCCTCTTCACTTGACATAGCGTATCTCCTGACCTTTTTTTTTGTGGTTTTAGGGCGCACAACTTCAACGGTCATTAGCGTCCAGACTATGTTAGGAATGCACCGCGAGTCAAGTTTAAAACAGCAACGAAACGGAAAACACGATAAAAGACAGACTGAGGCATAGGATTTAAAAAAGGGAAAACAGCATAATCAAATGTCCTTAGAGAGGGTTGTCAAATTAATAAAATGAAGAACGCGGGCAGCTGCTCGTGGGTCATCCGCTAAAAGGGCTTCTAGAGTACATGGCAGGCCAAGATCAAGACGCAGTGCGTTAAAATCCGGACAGGACGTTAAAAATGTGGCGGACCGCCAGCAAGTGCCCACATGGGCAGAACGGCGCCGGCGCAGCCGTCAGCAGATGGCGATGGCTGAACCGGCAGTGTCCAATTCGTAACCGGGCCAAAACTACCTCCTCCCGCCGAGAAGGGCGTGAGGAGGACGTCCAAGCCACGGGAAGAGGTTTCAAGGCCCGAAGCTTGTTGTCTGTAAGTGCAGCCCAATCGGCATGCCACAGCGATAAAATGCGCCGACAAATGACGCTGCTAAAATCTGACGAAGGGACACAACAAGAAGCTGTCCGAGGCTGGAGGACCGCAGCCTTGGCCGCGGCATCTGCAGCTTCGTTCCCAGGGATACCGACATGGCCAGGGACCCACATAAAGCTAACCGGAGAACCGACGTCCACCAGCTGCCGAAGAGAGCGTTGGATCCGGTGCACGAAAGGGTGAACCGGGTACGGATCACTGAGGCTCTGGATGGCGCTCAGGGAATCGGAGCAGATGACATAAGCAGAATGTCGGTGGCGGCAGATGTAAAGAACAGCCTGGTAGAGGGCAAAGAGCTCAGCTGTGAAGACCGAACAATGGCCATGGAGCCGGTATTTGAAACTTTGTGCCCCGACAATAAAAGAACACCCGACCCCGTCATTGGTCTTAAGAGCCATCTGTATAAATGAAGGTCATATTAACGAACTTCGAACGAAGTTCGACAAAACGGGAGTGGTAGACTGAACCGGGGGTAATCTCTTGACGTGAATACACAAAGTAACCCATCAGTTCACCGCAGCAGACTATACGTATACGTAGAAATGTTGTCGCTGGTGTAAACGGGAATGCGAACAACGAATAATGTTGCCAACACGTTGAGGGAACAAGTTGCACTCAATGTTCCGAACAAAAACATGTTCTGAGCTCAATGTAAACGCGCCTTTAGAATAAACCTGACGTAATCAAATACAAACGCGATGATTGGTCAGAAGCCGTAGCACATGTACTATGGTGGCTCTTGGAAGTAGGTCCTACTTATGTATTAGGTATCTTATTACTAAATTACGTTAAATGAAACTTACAGATATTCAAATGTATTAACAGCCATCAACATTTTTCTTAGCCACGCTTTAGCTACGTAGTTTTTATTTCAAAAATCGTGTACAGTCAAAGCCTCTGCAGCGTTGTGCTCTGATTGTCGCGCTGTTAATGCGCAGTACGAAAATGGCTGAGGCTGCATTCTGCTCCGTAGTGAAACACGCGTGTGGGAAACGATAAAAAGTGCCGATAAATAGGTTGTGCTTAATGTTTTTCCCAAATTTACGCAGATAATCGGCTTTGAACTTTTCATAGCGATGTAGCATATAATGCAGTTGATACACAATCCCACATTGAATGTGTAGCGCATTCGGTAGCGTAATTGAATGTGCGCTAAATGCGGTTATTCGTGCGTTGGTTCAGATTTCCCCAGTATCTTTTTTCCCCGTTCAATTTGAAACATCTACGTCTCGTAATAATAAAACTCGTCTTCTCGTTTCTAATTACATATTGGACGCAAAATTCCTGTATCCATTTCAAATACAACTTAACTATCGATGTTTTTTATGACAGACTTCATAATCATAAAAGTTGTTTAAATTACGAAAACATAATTTAATTTTAAGGCAAAACTGGAAAACCAAATACCCTTTATTTGAACTACGTCCATCGTTTTATAACAGAGGTATTTGGGTATCATAGAAACCTGAGAAACAATGATTTTCATTTTCACAGCATCGAGCACATTATACAAATGCTTCATTTTTACATTTGCTACGGTACCATTACAAATGACTTCTGAGGTCATCAGTCCCCTAGAACTACTTAAACCTAACTAACCTAAGGACATCACACACATCCATGCCCGAGGCAGGATTCGAACCTGCGACCGTAGCGGTCGCGCGGTTCCATACTGAAGCGCCTAGAACCGCTCGGCCACTCCGGCCGGCGGCACCATTACAACATGAACCCAACAGAACTGATCTGGAACCAAGCTGCGGGATTTGGCCCGAGAAGTAGCAAGGCTCAAGCTGTCAGATGTACTGAAACTAACGCACGCGGCTTTTTCACACGTCACTGCCGAACTCTGGCGGGATATAGAACGGCTCGTCATAGAAGAGAAAACGCTACGCCTGGTTGGCTTCTTGGATTCTGTCGTTGATAGGCTCGTTACCAATGTAGTAGGTGACACTTTCAGAACTGAAATGTATTTCTCGGATTCGGATAAGGAAGGAGCTGAGAGATTACCAGACGACTGACTAACACCTTCAGTGGCTTCAATATTTAACTATACGGTGAAATCCTTCAATACTCTCTTTACACACAGCCTATGCAGAAAAACTACCTTGTCAGTAAGCCAGGAATTTTCATCATTCTTTTTTTTAATTACGATAACGTGGTGCGGTTTTAGTCTAGTCTAGACTTGGCCACTATTTCTATGTTTCGATACAGTGTATCGATACGTGGAACTGTTTCAGTGTTTCGGAACGGCTGTGGGCCACTGTTTCGAAACAGTGATGTTTCATTCCGCCCCAGTCTCTGATAACCGGACCAGATTCAATCTCGAGCCAGACACAGAAACTGTATCGTTGTTTCAAAAGAAGGCTGTTTCAGTCCACCTGTGCTTGGAACGGACTAATTGTATCGAAACAGTGATGTTTCATTGCGCTATGTGTCGGGCGAGATTCGGGCCGGCACAGGTACTGAAACAACACAACATACCACTTCATGAAACACTTTCAAGACTGTCGAAATCTTTTTGACAGGCAATAGCATGAATCTTAAGATATCCGAAAATAAAGCTTCGTTTCTAGCTGACTGTCCTATTCCGAAATGGCGTAACATCTGCTTTATAAACACTTAGCGAACAATAAAACAACGCATACTATTCACATTCAAAATAATAAATGTGAAAATCGTTCACTTAAATTACACTTTTTTTATAACATACGCTTCTCTGTTCATGTACAGTAATCATATTAAGAAACAAGTAAACCTACAACATTTTGAATAAAGAAGGCGTAGAGTGACAGTTATTAGACACATACATAAATCTGACGTAGGTATAATTGCAAGCAATCTGTTTGGCATATCACTGATAGTGTAATGGTGAACGGGAAGGGCTGGGGAGCATGGTAAATTTATAGTAACGGTTCGAAACACCTTGAAAGACAAAATTTTTTTGTTATATTTTGTTATTTATTCGAATTATCTGTGAGTCTATAGTCAATGTGCCTATTATCCACAATGGTTCCCTTTGTGTGCATGGAAATTAGCAGGATGGGGAATATTACCCGTACTAACGGAAAGTGGGAATCCCAGTACCACATCCGTAGTTTCTGCAGTTTGCTCCCACCTCCAGTTCCGTTCGTGGTGGTTCTTCTGTCTTCAGCTATGGCTGTCCTCAGCCAATTGAAAAGTATGAAAGTCACACGACAGGAAAGCAGTGCATTTGCTGCAGGAAATACGAAATGCCTATACGCCTAAGTGATAGTTTCATACTTTCTGCAATATGATAAGCGCTCTCGCTCCTCATTTGTGTCTATATGGACATACTTATACGGTAGACATTCAAGATGATAAAATGTGTAGGTTTATTAGATTACTAAACACACTGTTTCACTGTTTCGAAACAGCGTATCGAAACATTACATTGCACTGTTTCATTTGTTTCGAAACAATTACGTGTTTCAGTTTGCCCATTTCTACTGTACTGCTCCTCTGCTCGTCTCTTTTTACGTGTGAACTGCAGCTGGCCACGCCACTGCACCAGCTGACCGGCCAGAGCTGTCCAAAGTTAAATGCGCCGCTAAAGCTGTTGCCCCGTATTACCGCTAAGTCGATGTGCGCGTAACGCACAGCACAAAACTTACCCTTATTATCGTACTTCACAGTACTGGACATCTTGGCAGCAATTCCACACGAAACTGAAATCCAATGAGGTTCCAGCAGACGCGGAAGAATACATAGTGCAATGTTTACATACGGTTTACTCTTATGATGAATGGATGATACACACGTCCGGTTTATCGGTCGGTTGTTGCGTACGCAGGGTCCTTTACAACGACTGCATTGCTCTCCTCCCCCCCCCCCCCCCTCCAAATTTATAGCTAGAGTTCTTGTGAATCTGTGTTTTAATGAAAAATTCTATTTGCTACAGATTTTTCTCATTTTTATGAAACAAATACACCTTATGACTCTGCTATTACTCACTCTTTGGCGGCGATAAAATCATGGAGAAATGTCACTAGCTCACGTTTTACACTGCAACTAATTGGGGCAAGCTGGAAACAACCAGTATTATGTGAAAAATCTTTGTTTAGCCCTCTACATATCACTCCGGTACGGGCCATGGAGACAGTATTATAATAATTACATTTCTCAAATCAACATTTAATTGTTACCGTCCTCCATACGCAATCACAGCGGGTAGAAACCTTAGCACGTGATTCCATGACAAGTACCCTCTGGCAAGCACTTCGCAATAGTTTGCTGAGTATGCATGAATGTACAGAAAGCAAGAGCCGGAGGAAAGATCACGAAGGAGTACACTACCGGTAAAATGTGTAATCGCGCGCCATTTACACATTAAATAAACGAGTTCAAAACTGTACATAGATAATGAAAACTGACAGTTGTTAATGATATGCATTAATGAAGCGAAGAGCCAATAAATAAAAAACATAAAAAAGCAAACACACACAAACGCGTGCGTGCGTGTGTAGTTACGGTATGTATAGTTACGCTCAGTACCAAGAAGTAGGTCAGTTACGTTTAAGGGGGCTCCGGAAAGGCTCTAAATCATGAAAAGTTCAATTTTTACTTTTTTGCGTTTTCTGAATCTGCAGACTATTACCTTTTAATAGATATATAATTTATTCAATTCCGAAGACTACAACTATTTTTAAATTTTTTTTGAAATGTGTTCTACATGGGCGTGACCCACTGTGGCGCTGTGCGATATGTTAATTACCTTGGTGACGGTGATTCTAAAAGTTTCAAACATGTTCAAGGACTGAAGCCCTATGGTGATGATGTTGTAGTGCAGAAATTTGAGTGTATTGGACACGTACAGAAGCGAATGGGAACAAGACTTCGGCGACTGAAAGCTTCGTACAAAAAACAAAAACTCAGTGATGGTAAAGGGTTGGCTGGGAAGGGAAGGTTAACTGACAGTGTAATTGACAAAATACAGAACTATTATGGAATGGCTATTAGGCAAAATACACAAAGTGTCGACGAAATGAAGAAGGCTGTTTGGGCTCTTTTTTTTCATACTTCTTCAACCGATGAAAATCCCCAACATAGCTTGTGTCCCAAAGAAGAAGACAGTTGGTGTAAATATAACAAAGGATTGCTAACTGGTGAAGTGTACACTCATAAGCATAGTCTGCCTCATGCAATAATGGAGGTGATAAAACCTATTTTCAGAGACTTAGCAGCACCTGAACTGTTGAAAAAGTGTATTCACGGAAAAACTCAAAACCCCAATGAAAGTGTAAATAGTGTTATATGGTCGAGAATCCCCAAGACTATTTGTTGGAACAGAAACACTTCACTTTGGTGTGTATGATGCTGTTGCGACTTTCAATGATGGCAACATTGTAAGGTGCAAGGTATTTAGAAATATGGGAATGAAGATAGGTTCTAACATGGAGCGATGCTTGCTTTAGACAAGGAACGCCTTCGGGCTGCAGACAGGGCTGTAAAGAGTCTAGAAATACAAGCAAGAGTAAACAGGAGGAGGAACAAGAGGAAGCTGGAGGAGGAGTTTGCAGAGGATGAAGATAATCCATTCTATGGACCTGGAATGCACTAAAAAGTTAATCCAATCTTTGTCGCTCGATTCCCAAAACTTTTATTTTCTCATACTAATTACATGTTTTCTAAGGATCTTCCAAACATATTTGTTTCAAACTTTCAGTAAATGTTACACAGTACCTTCTGCATAATTTAACGCAGCCTTTTTCCAAAAAACTGTATATTTTTGAATATATAAATAAAAAATTGAAAAAAATATTGTGTATTTTCATTACAATTGAAAAAAAAATCATCTTTAATAACTGAACTAAAATTTTGTAAAATCCCTGTGTTAAGTTGTAGTCCATATTCCAATAAATAATCTGTAAAAAGTTCAACTTCCTACCTCAAATACTTTGTAAGGAAAGATGTAATTTATAAGCGTTATTTTAACATGGCAAGTATAGGGCGTTTCGGAGCCCCTTAAGTAGTTCTAAGTTCTGGGGGACTGATGACTTCAAAAGTTACGTCCCACAGTACTCAGAGCCATTTGAACCACTTTTGCAGGTGACTTCATGTCCACAATCACAGCTACAACCACCCACCTCTACATATGGAAACATCCTGGAAGCTTTCCAGCAAAACGGAATAGAGGACGTGGTCACAGTATAATAAAATTATTCTTAGCTTTCCATTCTACTTTATCTATTTTTGAACTCAGGATATCAAGTTAAAAAGGTTTCACCTGTTTCGTACTTTTTATTAATTTTGCAGTTGTTAGTACACTGAAATGAAATGATCGTATGACATTGTTGGTCTGGAGGCACCATGCGGGGTAGTTCGGCCTAGAGATGGGTTGAACTCGTTGATTCCCTTTAACTACTTCATTCATTTCACTCTTTCCCGTGAAGCGTTCAAATGAAGTAGTTCATTCATGAAGTACGGAAGCCTGGCGAAGTTGCCCAGTTCGCCGCTCAGCCGCGGCTACGCTCGCTTCGCCTCGCTCGTACAATAAAGCTTCGTATTACTTCATAATTTTACCAACAGATGGCCGAACTATGCAGTACCGTGCACGCAACGTTTTACGCTCTTACAGCGTCTGAGCTAACTTAAATAGAGCATGGTCGAAGGGGACAAAGGAAAGATAAACAGAGAAGCCTGTCACACATAAAGAAGGTATTACATTTAATCTTGCTCGACATTTTCTCATGAAGCGCCCAAAAAAGTCTATCTGCCAAGTGAAACATTATTTGTTGTATTCATGGACTGAAAAACTAGGGCTACCAACAAAATGCAGTCCAATTTCATGTTCCTTTTAAAATTTAATCCAAAATAGAGTGAGTATGTTTACCACTGTCACAAAGTCTATATATCTACGTTAAGTAATTATTCAGAAGTTTTCCTGTAGATTTTATTTTGTTGAGAATAATATAACCCTCCAAATTCAAAACGTAAACTGTCACCTGTAGTAATTGGTACGATTTCAGGTAAAATCCCTCTTTCAGTGTTATTAATAAAACTTTTATTTTCATGTCGGCTGTGCGTGCTCACACAGCCAGCCTCTTCGTTTGTATCTGTAATATTAATTTGTCCGAAAGCGCTGCCAACGGTAGGCTACCAGTAGACGCGAAGTATAACTGAACTGCACAAATAGTCACGGGTAATGTCAGCACAGCACAGCACGCTGCCTTCCCCTCGCCCCTCACCTCCCCAACCCCTCGCAAACCTATTGTTTCCCACAAACGCCGCGCGATTCGTCGACAGGCAGTAGAGGGGGGACTGAAGTGAAGGGAGAATGAGTGATGTAACGCCGATATAGTGGGATGAGGGAGAGGGGAAGAGACTGAGTGAACTTGAAGAAAGAGTGGAGTGTGCAATCTGTGAATAGTTTGAAGTACCAGTTCATTGAAATTGAGTGGTTAGTTCACACTTCACTGGAGTGAAGCGTTCATTTGAACGACTCATTCACGAGCTCCCCATCACTAGTTCGGCCGCCGTATTGCAAATCCTTAAATCCTTTTTAGTTGACGCCACTTCGGCGACTTGCGAGTCAATGATGAACACACAACATCCTGTCATCACGAGGCAGAGAAAATCGCTGAACCCAACAGGAATCGAACCCGGGACCTCGTGCGCCGGAAGCGGGAACGCTACCACCAAGACCACGAGCTGCGGATTGTTGTAACACTAATTCCATTAATTAAATTGTTCAAAAATAAAGTTTTTAATGCCCATACAGACGTTTATGTACTTTCACATATTCCCTCTTCAGTGCTTTGTAAGTCGCTTCACACTTTTCTGGGATTATTTTGGTTAGTGGGCAATATGATATTCCAGTGCTGTGTTGTAAACTAGAATAGCTCTCTCCTATATCAAGAATTCGAAATGTCACAGATCGCCTGGCTTCTGCACAAATAGCGTTTCCCACGAGAGTATTCTGTTTTGTAATAACAGAAGGCACTTTATTGGCCAAATACTGAAATACACCCTCACTAGGGTAAGATAGATACTGTCTACAGGAAAATTAAAGAGACCTTTGGAGATAAGAGAACCACTTGTATGAACATCAAGAGCTCAGATGGAAACCCAGTTCTAAGCAAAGAAGGGAAAGCAGAAAGGTGGAAGGAGTATATAGAGGGTCTATACAAGGGCGATGTACTTGAGGACAATATTATGGAAATGGAAGAGGATGTAGATGTAGATGAAGATGAAATGGGAGATACGATACTGCGTGAAGAGTTTGACAGAGCACTGAAAGACCTGAGTCAAAACAAGGCCCCCCGGAGTAGACAACATTCCAGTAGAACTACTGACGGCCTCGGGAGAGCCAGTCCTGATAAAACTCTACTATCTGGTGAGCAAGATGTATGAGACAGGTGAAATACCCTCGGACTTCAACAAGAATATAATAATTCCAATCCCAAACAAAGCAGGTGTTGACAGATGTGAAAATTACCGAACAATCAGTTTAATAAGCCACAGCTGCAAAATACTAACACGAATTCTTTACAGACGAATGGAAAAACTAGTAGAAGCCGACCTCGGGGAAGATCAGTTTGGATTCCGTAGAAATACTGGAACACGTGAGGCAATACTGACCTTACGACTTATCTTAGAAGAAAGATTAAGGAAAGGCAAACCTACGTTTCTAGCATTTGTAGACTTAGAGAAAGCTTTTGACAATGTTGACTGGAATACTCTCTTTCAAATTCTATAGGTGGCAGGGGTAAAATACAGGGAGCGAAAGGCTATTTACGATTTGTACAGAAACCAGATGGTAGTTATAAGAGTCTAGGGGCATGAGAGGGAAGCAGCGGTTGGGAAGGGAGTGAGACAGGGTTGCAACCTCTCCCCAATGTTATTCAATCTGTATATTGAGCAAGCAGTAAAGGAAACAAAAGAAAAATTTGGAGTAGGTATTAAAATCCATGGAGAAGAAATAAAAACTTTGAGGTTCGCCGATGAGATTGTAATTCTGTCAGAGACAGCAAAGGACTTGGAAGAGCAATTGAATGGAATGGATGGTGTCTTGAAGGGAGGATATAAGATGAACATCAACAAAAGCAAAACGAGGATAATGGAATGTAGTCGAATTAAGTCGGGTGATGCTGAGGGTATTAGATTAGGAAATGACACACTTAAAGTAGTAAAGGAGTTTTGCTATTTGGGGAGCAAAATAACTGATGATGGTCAAAGTAGAGAGGCTATAAAATGTAGACTGGCAATGGCAAGGAAAGCGTTTCTGAAGAAGAGCAACTTGTTAACATCGAGTATAGATTTAAGTGTCAGGAAGTCATTTCTGAAAGTATTTGTATGGAGTGTAGCCATGTATGGAAGTGAAACATGGACGGTAAATAGTTTGGACAAGAAGAGAATAGAAGCTTTTGAAATGTGGTGCTACAGAAGAATGCTGAAGATTAGATGGGTAGATCACGTAACTAATGAGGAAGTATTGAATAGGATTGGGGAGAAGAGAAGTTTGTGGCACAACTTGACCAGAAGAAGGGATCGGTTGGTAGGACATGTTCTGAGGCATAAAGGGATCACCAATTTAGTATTGGAAGGCAGCGTGGAGGGTAAAAATCGTAGGGGGAGACCAAGAGATGAATACACTAAGCAGATTCAGAAGGATGTAGGTTGCAGTAGGTACTGGGAGATGAAGAAGCTTGCACAGGATAGAGTAGCATGGAGAGCTGCATCAAACCAGTCTCAGGACTGAAGACAACAACAATACCTATGGCTTCATCCAAGTACATTTCCTTTTTTTTTCACTGCTTTCCTTCCAAATACACACACAATGCAATTGAGGTACCAGCAACTGCAGCGCTTAACAAGTTGTTTTCAGCCATCTTGAAATTTGACGAAAAATATGTCTACGTTGTAATGCCCCTTTTAAGCGCCACATCAAAGACCTTTGTCGAAGAAATCTGACGAATATTTGGTCATATTTCTTTGTCAAAGAAATTCATACTGTAATACCGGCCTAACGTAGGCCGCCACCGGTCCACAATATAAAAAATACAGCGAAGCAAAGACTGCCAAAGGTTTTTTACGTGGTTACACCCCCGACCATTAAGCTACGGCCTCAAGCAAACTCCCATTACAGTAAATATGTCTTATCAGCCTCAGTTCTATAGCAGACAATCGTCCATTGTGGAAATACCAGTATATGTAAAGTATGACTATCGTTGATAGCTTTTAGAAAATGAAGTGTAAATACACGCCGCGAATCATAGGCCCTTGAACTCATTTGTTGATCAGTTTCTTATTACAACTAACAGAACGAATATGTGAAAATAAAATGTTTGATAGTATCATTTCACACACAGGTGTGGAAGTATTCCACACTTAACTGTCATACAGAATGCCCTCTCCCGCACTTCAAAGAGAACTCATCACCGTTTCTAAATGGGACAACTCTGTTGCCGGGGCAGATACTACTACACGAGACAATATTAAAAACTTTTATGTGTGTCACGAGGTTTGGAAGAGTACACTTACGTTCAGAAGTAAAAGCGTCCAGAAATATTGTGTATATCCCACTGTTTTGTAGCACGTGAGTAAACACGAATACTGCCACATCTGGTTCTGTCACCGAAATGGAAGCTTGTGGAGTACCAATGTCAGGTTGATTATCACCCATAATACTTACCTACGTCTACATGGCTACTCTGCAAATCACACTTTAATGCCTCGCACAGGGTTCATCGAACCACATTTATAATAATTCTGTTATTCCAGTCTCTAACAGCGGCCGCAGTAAAACACGCAACTTGCAAAATATTCCTATCTTTATGTGTGACAAAATCAGAATTTCGTGACGTCACGTGTCTAATGACGCTATTGGCTGTAGGAAGCAAGCAAAACAGTGGTAATGTTGAATTAACCATTTGCGGAGCTAGAATGTTGTAATCGGTGGCTTTGGTATCCATTTGCTTGTTACGGAAACGTGCTATTTCATTGATATAACGCATTAAGAGATTTCAAAACGCGTCATTTTCAGCACGATATGTTGTGCTAGAATGTCACGAAATGTGACTTCAGTGGCTTCACTCGCTTCAGTGACCTGCAGGCAAAAATTTGAACTTCTCGTAATGTTTGGCAGGTTAACGAAATAAAATCCATATTTTGCTAGAGGATTCTCTTGAACTTTTTTAGCAATCGCCTCTAAAAATTTTATAGTTTTGGCTGATCCACTAAAAACACGTACAGAACTCCTTCAGTTCAACACCGTTGACGACTAGTGTTTTCGGGAGAGAATTCGCGAGTAGCGAATGAAACATTTCTAGTGTCATTAGAAGCTGCACATAGAAGTTTAATTGCGCTATTACTACTGTTACTTTAACGTCAAGTAAACATGTTGGCATTGCAGCTATCTGATAGCGTTGCTTTCACCAACATTCTTTTTCTACACAGACATGAACAATTTACAATCTTTATGCATAACAAAAGTGCATGTAAATCGACAGGATTAAACATTATCTATAATGCTCAACTGTCAGGCGTAACGTTTTATTAGCGCGCAAGTTTTAATGCAACAAAGGGCAAACATGGCGTTTTATTGATACACAAAGTGGGGTTAGTGTTGTGTTGGGCCCAGCACTAAAATGTTAGTCGCGGTGGGCGGCAGATCTGTAGCACCGCCCGAGGTCTACGTTAGGTTGGAACGTGACAATATTAGGTTCTGAGTTTGCGAAGCAAACTAATGTGACAGAAAAAAAAGTGGTTGTAACGTATTGACCGGTAGCGAAGCCTACATCCGCGCCTTGCTGAAAAATGCAACGAAGTCAAATATCTGAAGCTTTCAACATGTACAGCACCAGATCGCTTTTCTTTTGTCACAGCCCAAGAGACATTTAACAAACAAAAGCGAGCGAGCACACACACACACACACACACACACACACACAGGAATTTAATTCATGATGCTCGAATATTATGCTAGTTTGTAACACAGACTCCTAAAGCTAGAAAATTTTAGCTAAATGCAGTAAAACCTGACAAGGATGGAAGCATAGTGTAGGAATTGGCAATTGACCTTAAGGATAAAGAAAATGCAACGTATTGGGTATGATTAGGCAGAAAGTCCATTATAATATGATTACTCAATAGCAAAACAATCACTAGAAGCAACATCCGGCCTCGCCAACTCCCAACAGCAGTTCTGTCTTTCAACAAAAGCAAAACGTTGGGTTACGGTAGAATCAAGTCAGTCACCACAACATTAATTTCACAAAATAGTAAAAATAATGCATTTAGTGTTCTTCGCTGTCTGAAGCACACTGGCGTAATACCACATAGATCCGTACTGTAATTAGTTGATAACGAACAGAGGACGTCTGTTTGAATGAAAAAGTGAAAGTGCTGCGTTCGATTGTTTCGTAAACTTACCCCCTACGTACATATCCTGTTTCGATGAAGTTCGTGTTCAAAATGTCTTTTTCTTTTTGATAATATATGGTGGGGGAATAACACAGAACGTGACAATGGCACATCACGACACTAGGCTACGGAGGAACGTTCGATAAGAGTCGTCCGATTTTGAACAGTTAAAGTTAACGCCGTAAACAATATGGCGACTATGTTCTTACCGAACATTCCTCTTGAGTCAAATATTATCTAACGAAATCAGCGCCAGATTTCGATCATCGCACGTTATTCTTGCTCACAATAGCAGGTCCATTAATAACAAACAGGGAATTATTAAAGCACGTAAATCTGCCGTCCTTCTGTTCATGGGGACCTTACTATCTGTTACGTATCGCTAACAGAACAATAGGTATATATGATAACAGCAGTTTTTGATGTTGCCGTATTGTAGAGAAGCAGATGTCACAAACGCGCCGTGGGTAATTGTTCACTGTAAGCAGTTTGGAGATATTCTATCAGAGGCCGGCTGGCCGTCTTACCTTCCTCTGCTACTGCGACGGAGAAGAGATGCACATGCCTCACCCCCGGCCTCCCAGTCAGAACTGAGCCGCACACAAAAGCAGAGGCACGGGCCGCCCCATACGGCGCTGACGTCACGGGGCGGCGTTGCCGGCGCACCCCCGCCTTCACCTGTTCACATCTTTCGAAGATAATTGACGGTTAAATGTGGCACCATCACTCTGAGATTATTGGGGTCTAGTCTTCGACCATAGATACTAGTAGACTGGCCTTGCTGTGCAGAAGCTATGGGGCTAGTGTGGCTCCAACATAACCCACGTGACTGTTGGCAAAACGTGGCTGGATTTCAAATCAGCGGTCTGTCATCCTATGTTTGTATCGGATTTTCCCCACGTTTCTCAATTGACTGCCAAGCGCTTCCAACAAAAACTACTTTTTTTATTTGTGAAAAATTATGTCAGAACTACATTTGACCTGGATTTGTTCAAAGTACCATTTATAAAATCTTAACAAATACATCGAACGCCACACTGGTGGGCAGCGGGACGAAATTACTATAAACTATCAATTATAGTAAAATGTCGTTAAAATTCTTTTAAACAGTAAGAGTGGGCTCGTGTCAAAACTTTAAACATTGTATTCGCCACGTTTCGAGCTCTAGTCACTTATAAAAGAAAATGGGCTATGGGAATTATGTCAACTATAGGTGTCAAAATTGTTTACTTTAGGAGCAGGTCCATTATAGAGTATCAGTTTTAGATGCACTTCAAAGGTTCAGTTCCCACTATTTTTACAAAGGTTTAAACTATCAGTTTAAAAAAAAAAATATTTTAGATGAAAGGTGAGACTTTGCAGTTTCAGAAAATAATTTTGGAGCCTAGGTTTAAAAATGACAGACACTGTAAATACAAATTATAGATATACATTGTAAATAATAACTAACCTATCAAAACACTTCTCCGCGAAGTGCTTCGAGCAAAGGCGCGTATGTGCAAACGGCTTAAAGTTTTTCCGTTTCAGGGCCTGTATCCAAAGCTGCCTTCGGTTTTCATCCTTACGGAACCTATGAGTAGGAACGAGAAACGATTATATTTACTTCTGTAACCGAATTATCACAGATACTTTCCAAAATGTAATATGAGTCTGACTTTACAGGCATCACTTTCAACACTTTTAATTTACGTGATACTCTATTTCAAGTGTAAAAAACATATAAAAGTCACTTCGGCAGATTTCAGTAAACGCGTCTGCATTATCTTAGACACACTTACACGTGAAATGTAATGCCATTTCCCCGACAAAACGCTGAGTACAGCCATAAGCGCAACACGAAACAACCATGTTTTGCCAACATTCACGTGACTTCAACCCAGAGATGTTGGAGCCACGAAAATGACGTCAGGGCCAGTCTATTATATTTATGGTCGAAGGATACAACCCGTCGGCTTTGACCAATGGCGTCATACTTTAGTCAGAGATAGTACTGTCTTCACTTTGAGGCATAGATAATAAAACAGTTCTGTGTTCCGGATAAACGCTATCATTGTACATTAAAATAATTATTCGTAATAATATTGAGGTAATTTGGAGTATTAGTTTGTTATTGTAGAACAATTTTTAGTGTCTAATTTTCGTTTATAGGAATGGATTTGTCTGTTTGTGGGTATGTAATTTTCGTTACTGTCTGTCTAGGTGAGCTTCGGTTATTCCTCGATATTTCCTTGTGGTAAGTTCACTTTTCCATTTGTTCCTTTCACTGTATTTCACTATTTTCACACATTTCTCTGTTTTATTCCACCAATATGTGTATTTTCGTGTTATGAAGTACGTTATAGAAATTTCTCAGCTGTCGATCTTCTTTCGTTTCCCAGCACTAGTATCAGTACGACATTGTCGAATGTGTAGTTGCTATATTACAGGCGAAACCCCCGGGACAACTAAAATTTGTATCACGTCCTTCACTTCTCCTTTACACTGATGACACAATGAAAATTTGTATCCCATCCTTCACTTCGCCTTTACACTGACACTGTATATATCAATTGGCGAGCAAGATAGAAATGTTGCTTATAGCTATATAGCTCACTTAACGAATGGGATACTATTAGCGTCCAAGGCAACAAGGAAACTGTACCCCATAGTGAAGTACGGGATACAAATTCTACACGTGTCGTCTTTTTGTCTCCGGGTAGTTCAATTGAGGTTCAGGTTGCAAATGCAACATACGTCTATTTCCACCTTTTCGTTACCAGTGTACATATATAGAGGTCAACGGAAATCTGGTATACATATACACTCCTGGAAATGGAAAAAAGAACACATTGACACCGGTTTGTCAGACCCACCATACTTGCTCCGGACACTGCGAGAGGCCTGTACAAGCAATGATCACACGCACGGTGTAGCGGACACACCAGGAACCGCGGTGTTGGCCGTCGAATGGCGCTAGCTGCGCAGCATTTGTGCACCGCTGCCGTCAGTGTCAGCCAGTTTGCCGTGGCATACGGAGCTCCATCGCAGTCTTTAACACTGGTAGCATGCCGCGACAGCGTGGACGTGAACCGTATGTGCAGTTGACGGACTTTGAGCGAGGGCGTATAGTGGGCATGCGGGAGGCCGGGTGGACGTACCGCCGAATTGCTCAACACGTGGGGCGTGAGGTCTCCACAGTACATCGATGTTGTCGCCAGTGGTCGGCGGAAGGTGCACGTGCCCGTCGACCTGGGACCGGACCGCAGCGACGCACGGATGCACGCCAAGACCGTAGGTTCCTACGCAGTGCCGTAGGGGACCGCACCGCCACTTCCCAGCAAATTAGGGACACTGTTGCTCCTGGGGTATCGGCGAGGACCATTCGCAACCGTCTCCATGAAGCTGGGCTACGGTCCCGCACACCGTTAGGCCGTCTTCCGCTCACGCCCCAACATCGTGCAGCCCGCCTCCAGTGGTGTCGCGACAGGCGTGAATGGAGGGACGAATGGAGACGTGTCGTCTTCAGCGATGAGAGTCGCTTCTGCCTTGGTGCCAATGATGGTCGTATGCGTGTTTGGCGCCGTGCAGGTGAGCGCCACAATCAGGACTGCATACGACCGAGGCACACAGGGCCAACACCCGGCATCATGGTGTGGGGAGCGATCTCCTACACTGGTGATCGTCGTGCTCTAGAAGGTGTAAGTCAACTACCCTGGCCAGCAAGATTTCCGGATCTGTCCCCCATTGAGCATGTTTGGGACTGGATGAAGCGTCGTCTCACGCGGTCTGCACGTCCAGCACGAACGCTGGTCCAACTGAGGCGCCAGGTGGAAATGGCATGGCAAGCCGTTCCACAGGACTACATCCAGCATCTCTACGATCGTCTCCATGGGAGAATAGCAGCCTGCATTGCTGTGAAAGGTGGATATACACTGTACTAGTGCCGACATTGTGCATGCTCTGTTGCCTGTGTCTATGTGCCTGTGGTTCTGTCAGTGTGATCATGTGATGTATCTGACCCCAGGAATGTGTCAATAAAGTTTCCCCTTCCTGGGACAATGAATTCACGGTGTTCTTATTTCAATTTCCAGGAGTGTATTACATACGTAGGTCCTTCTGTCATCAGTAGTACTGATATGTACGTAAGAAAAGACTGTTAGTAATAACGGAGACGAAATAAACAACACATCTACAATTTGTTTCCCGTATTCCACTTAGGGTTTACTGAAGCGGAGGATACATCGTTCAAGTGAAGAACAGGAAAGTAATGCTAGTCAAAACGAAGAAATCGACTTACGACAAACTCGTATTCCGTACAGTATCTAAGCAACACACTTCGAATGAGCTTTTAATTTGTATCGGGTCTTTCATTTACGGTTTGGTGAAGCAGGGGATACATAGTTCAAGTGAACAACAGGACAGCAATGCTAGTTGAAACTAAGAAATCGACGTACGCTGAACTTGTATCCCGTACTGCGCTTAAGCAATACAGTTCGAAAGAGTTTCGAGATACAACTGACATACACGTAACGTGATGTATTCTTTGCTAGTAATTTCATTCATTTATGTCTTTCCATTGTATTTTGCGGAGAAATACTAAGATACAAACATGCGATATCATTAACGTGAAAATACTACTGGCCCTTATATATGTGAAATACAGTTTTTCTTTCTTGCATTCCTTTGTTTCTGAACATTCTTCTCAGCTCTTTCATCTTTATAATGCATGATCTCTGGCCAATTCTGACGTCATTGGTCAAAGCCGACGGGTTGTATCCCCTGCTAAACTAGACCCGACTATTGCATAGAGTAGAAATATCTCTGGAGTGAGCGTTCAGAAGCGCAGAATTGATTTTGTGTTGTCAACACACGTTGCCACAATGGTCACGTGATCTCGGGACGCCGTAGATTTGTCCGACCTTTGTCATATAAATTTTGAATGTTGTCATATCGCTAGTAAAGGCAGATTCCCTTCGTAAGTGCTGTGGATTTAGTATAGACGTTTTGCAGGCACCATAGCAGTTTACGTCTGATATTTGAAACAAATTGTGCTCTTAGCTTTGAAGAGCAAAGTGAACGAGCATGACGTCACAGAAGCTTCACGTCAGCATGTATTTACAATGTCTTTCATGTCACATCTCGTCAAGTCACTTAACACAGTACTGAACGGCAAAATTGGGGTTTTGAGTCACCATCCCTAATATGCATAAAATGTTAGAGTATAGTATCAGAACTGAGGAGCTAACAATGACAAAAGTTTGTCAATGGTCGAAGCAAACTTTATAACCTATGTTGTTGAGTAGTTATGTTCGGTAAATTACTGAGAAGTGAGACAACGTTTCAAAACATCGACAATTATTTGCTAGGGAAAATATGTACATTCATACACATCAAAGAAAGCTTCAAACGAAGTAATGAAGCCTGTTAAACTTATCCATTATGTTTTTTCTTACGTAATTAATAACGTCATAAAAAACTGTATTTTACTCCTTCATTAAAGCTGACTTCTTTGCTTAAAATGTCATATGGTGGAATTTGTTTCGTCTACTTATGTTCTTATACATATACATTGTGGGCGTCAGAGCTGTTGTGTTACCGTAAAACCAAAATAACTTTTCGCCTTCAGATATACGACCTCGGTTGTGTAAGAAAGTGGAAAAATGTCCCACTCGCCATGGAACATCTCCAGTTTGTCATTAAAACAAAGCGCTATTATAAAATAAAGATTATGATGATACAACAGTGCAAAATCCACTATTTGGGCGCTAATGACCATAGAAGTTTTGCGCCCTAAAACCACAGACCAAAAAAAAAAAAAACAAAAAAAAATCCACTATTATAAGGAGAATGAGCGCGGGCGAAAATAGGTTAACTTATGATGTTAACAGACTGGTACCGTCAAAATTTTCTTCCCGAGAAACCTTGACGTACCGTGAAATGACGTGACGTTCCGTTGACGACCTGTGCGTATGCCTCCATTCGAAAGGTATTGTAGAATGTTTTGATGTTATGTGACAAGACGTGACGTCACCTGATGGCGGACGTGAATTGGCGTTACACAATTGACGTCGTCCCTAGATCACGTGACAATTCCAGTTTAATGTTGAGAACATGCGCAGGACGCAATGCTCATTCCAGAGATATTTCTGCTCTATGCATTATTGCATAGAGTAAATATCTCTGGAGTGAGCATTGCGTTCTGCGTATGTTGTCAACTAGAGATGGGCAAACTGAAACACGTAACTGTTTCGAAACAAATGGAACAGTACAATGTAATGTTTCGATACTCTGTTTCGAAACAGTGAAACAGTTTGTGTTTTGTAATCTAATAAACCTACACATTTTATCATATTGAATGTCTTCTGTATAAGTATGACCATATAAACACAAGTGAGGTGCGAGAGCGCTAATCATTTCGCAGAAGGTATGAAACTATCACTTGGCCGTCTTGGCAGTTTCGTATTTCCTGCAGGGACAGCCATAGCTGAAGACAGAAGAACCACCACGAACGGAACTGGAGGTGGGAGCAAACTGCAGAAACAACGGATATGCTACTGGGATTCCCACATTCCCTTAGTATGTGCTAATTTCCATGCACACAAATGGAATCATTGTGGATAATAGGCACAGTGACTATAGACTCAAAAAAAAAACGCCAAATAATTCGAATAAATAACAAAACATAACAGAAAAAAATTTTGTCTTTCAAGGTGTTTCGAACCGTTACTATAAAGTCACCATGCTTCCCAGCCCTTCCCGTTCACCATTACACTATAAGTGATACGTCAAACAGATTCCTTGCAACTATACCTAGATAAAATTTATGTATATGTCTAATAACTGTCACTCTACGCCTTTTTTTATTCAAAATGTTGTAGGCTTACTTGCGTTTCTTGATACGATTACTATACATGAAAAGAGAAGCGTATGTTATATAAAAAAAGTGTAATTTAACGAATGATTTTCACATATTTATTATTTTGAATGTGAATAGTATGCATTGTTTCATTGTTTGGTTAGTGTTTATAAAGCAGATGTTACGCAATTTCGTAATAGGACAGTCAGCTAGAAACGAAGCTTTATTTTCGGATATCTTAAGCTTCATTCTATTGCTTGTCAAAAAGATTTCGACACTCTTGAAAGTGTTTCATGAAGTGTTGTGTTTCAGTATCTGTGCCGAGCCCGAATCTCGTACGACACAGAGCGGAATGAAACATCACTGTTTCGATACAATTAGTCCGTTCCTAGCGCAGGTGGACTGAAAGAGCCTTATTTTGGAACAACGATACAGTTTCTGTGTCTGGCTCGAGATCGAATCTGGTGCGGTTATCCGAGACAGGGGCGGAATGAAACACCACTGTTTCGAAACAGTGAACCACAGCCGTTCCGAAACACTGAAACAGTTCCACGTATCGATACACTGTATCGAAACATAGAAACAGTGGCCGAGTCTATTGTCAACATTAAACCAGGATTGTCACGTGTTTTCGGGACTTCAGTGTGCGTGTGTGCTTTGCGCAGAGTTTGAAGTTCATTATATCAAGAGATTTTGTTGTGTTTTCACCGTTTGTTGATAGTGTAATAGCTATGGTGAATTACTGTTGTTGCTACGGATGCAAAGAAAAATAAGTGGAAGGAGGGACAGTAACTTTTCATGGGTACTATGTTTAAAAATTTCGAGATGCATTATAATTAAGGCTTGATTCTGTAGACCTATTTTTCTACGATTTTATGACTATATAATAGATATTACGGCTCGTAAAAAAGCTTACAAACAATCGCTTCCTCTCGTAAATTTGCTAGCGGAACAGGAAAGTGAATGGTTAGTTGTTTCAGCAAATACTGTCCTCCATGCATTTATCAGTGACTTGTCGATTATGTATATATATTGGAAAGACAGGAGGCAGATAAATTCAATAGAGTGGGAGTCTGTAATAGTCTTCGTATAATATGTGTGTCCAAACCTTTTTGTTTACTAGAAAGTTACCGTAGGAGGCCATGTTAAGTGTGTCTAGGACATGGAGAATGATTATGTGTGATTTATATTTTAGTTTCCCGAAGGATGAACAACGAGTAAAGATGTGGCTCCAGAAAATAAGGAGGAGTAATTTTCTCCCCACAAAAAATCCGAAGAATGTTCAAAACACTTCGAAGAGGAACGTTTAGACAGAGAAAAATTTGGAAGTGTGTGACTGAAGGTAGATGCTATACCAACTGTTTTTAATTTTCCACAGCACCTACTACCAATTTCTGCGTTCAGCTTAAATACATTTTCTGCACAAATAAAATAAAAAAAAACACAATAGTGTAGCTAATCAAAGTACACATTCATCTTCTTTGGTGTATTTTGCCTTCAATTTATTTTCTTCACTATTTGATTAAGAAGTGTAAAAAATTAGTAAACATGTCCCCAAACTCCTTCATTTGTGTCACTTTCCACTTCCCTTAATGGTGTTATATGGGTTGACTGTTACATGACCAACTGCATTTGCTTTACAGTACATTTATTTTCCGATCGCCTTTTCTCCCCCTTCTTACTAAGTCTACTATTTATTTAATAAACTGGGAGCAAGTACGTAAAATGCGTTAAATAAACACTACAAAGTGTCACCAGTAAGAAAAATTGTGCTCTAGGTCGCAAAAACGAGAAAATAAATACGCAGCAATAGCAGAAAAAAAGGACAAATTAGCAGGGATATAATCGCTAATGTGTGGCAAATTCGGTGTTTTACGGACACCTGCAAAAGTACTAGTGTACTGTCAAGTCGTTTTGCAAGACTATCGTTGCAAAAATGTACGTCAGGCTCTGTAATACTGTAAAGTGCCGTATCGTACAGAAAACTACCAAAAATCGAGTGCATCTGAACTGTGACGCCTACCGCAAAGAAGCAGGATGTAATATCACTTGCCCTTAAAAGTTACGTAGCTGGTTTATTCCCGGTATCAAATGGGTACTGTTAAAATGTCTGTGCAATATATATAAATAATCCACGACACGTACGAAAAGAATCCGTCTGTAGTAGGGATGTCGTGACATTCTAAATATACAGGGCGCTATACGGACAAACACACGACGTCCCGAGAACACGTGACCAGGCCGGCAATGTATGTTGACAACAAAATCTGTTCTGCGCACGTGAATGCTCACTCCAGAGATATTTCCTCTATGGATTATTGACGGCGTTCTGCATTTTTTTCGTCTTTCTTGGGTTCACAATCTGCGATATCAAGAATCGAGACGTTTCGAGAAAAAATGGCCCCGCTGTTTAAATATTCGTCTAAACGTTTAATCACCATTCCGCATGTCTCATAATTTTCACACACGTACTTGGCCCCCCCATGAACCATGGACCTTGCCGTTGGTGGGGAGGCTTGCGTGCCTCAGCGATACAGATGGCTGTACCGTAGGTGCAACCACAACGGAGGGGTATCTGTTGAGAGGCCAGACAAACATGTGGTTCCTGAAGAGGGGCAGCAGCCTTTTCAGTAGTTGCAGGGGCAACAGTCTGGATGATTGACTGATCTGGCCTTGTAACATTAACCAAAACGGCCTTGATGTGCTGGTACTGCGAACGGCTGAAAGCAAGGGGAAACTACAGCCGTAATTTTTCCCGAGGACATGCAGCTCTACTGTATGATTAAATGATGATGGCGTCCTCTTGGGTAAAATATTCCGGAGGTAAAATAGTCCCCCATTCGGATCTCCGGGCGGGGACTACTCAGGAGGACGTCGTTATCAGGAGAAAGAAAACTGGCGTTCTACGGATCGGAGCGTGGAATGTCAGATCCCTTAATCGGGCAGGTAGGTTAGAAAATTTAAAAAGGGAAATGGATAGGTTAAAGTTAGATATAGTGGGAATTAGTGAAGTTCGGTGGCAGGAGGTTCAAATGGTTCAAATGGCTCTGAGCACTATGGGACTCAACTGCTGAGGTCATTAGTCCCCTAGAACTTAGAACTAGTTAAACCTACCTAACCTAAGGACATCACAAACATCCATGCCCGAGGCAGGATTCGAACCTGCGACCGTAGCGATCTTGCGGTTCCAGACTGCAGCGCCTTTAACCGCACGGCCACTTCGGCCGGCGGTGGCAGGAGGAACAAGACTTTTGGTCAGGTGATTACAGGGTTATAAATACAAAATCAAATAGGGGTAATGCAGGAGTAGGTTTAATAATGAATAAAAAAATAGGAGTGCGGGTTAGCTACTACAAACAGCATAGTGAACGCATTATTGTGGCCAAGATAGACACAAAGCCCATGCCTACTACAGTAGTACAAGTTTATATGCCAACTACCTCTGCAGATGATGAAGAAATAGATGAAATGTATGACGAGATAAAAGAAATTATCCAGGTAGTGAAGGGAGACGAAAACTTAATAGTCATGGGTGACTGGAATTCGTCAGTAGGAAAAGGGAGAGAAGGAAACATAGTAGGTGAATATGGATTGGGGGGAAGGAATGAAAGAGGAAGCCGCCTTGTAGAATTTTGCACAGAGCATAACTTAATCATAGCCAACACTTGGTTCAAGAATCATAAAAGAAGGTTGTATACCTGGAAGAATCCTGGAGATACTAAAAGGTATCAGATAGATTATATAATGGTAAGACAGAGATTTAGGAACCAGGTTTTAAATTGTAAGACATTTCCTGGGGCAGATGTGGATTCTGACCACAATCTATTGGTTATGAACTGCAGATTGAAACTAAAGAAACTGCAAAAAGGTGGGAATTTAAGGAGATGGGACCTGGATGAACTGAAAGAACCAGAGGTTGTAGAGAGTTTCAGGGAGAGCATAAGGGAACAATTGACAGGAATGGGGGAAAGAAATACAGTAGAAGAAGAATGGGTAGCTCTGAGGGATGAAGTAGTGAAGGCAGCAGAGGATCAAGTAGGTAAAAAGACGAGGGCTACTAGAAATCCTTGGGTAACAGAAGAATTATTGAATTTAATTGATGAAAGGAGAAAATATAAAAATGCAGTAAATGAAGCAGGCAAAAAGGAATACAAACGTCTCAAAAATGATATCGACAGGAAGTGCAAAATGGCTAAGCAGGGATGGCTAGAGGACAAATGTAAGGATGTAGAGGCTTATCTCACTGGGGGTAAGGTAGATACTGCCTACAGGAAAATTAAAGAGACCTTTCGAGAGAAGAGAACCACTTGTATGAACATCAAGAGCTCAGATGGCAACCCAGTTCTAAGCAAAGAATGGAAGGCAGAAAGGTGGAAGGAGTATATAGAGGGTTTATACAAGGGCGATGTACTTGAGGACAATATTATGGAAATGGAAGAGGATGTAGATGAAGACGAAATGGGAGATAAGATACTGCGTGAAGAGTTTGACAGAGCACTGAAAGACCTGAGTCGAAACAAGGCCCCGGGAGTAGACAACATTCCATTTGAACATTCCTCGGGAGAGCCAGTCATGACAAAACTCTACCATCTGGTGAGCACGATGTATGAGACAGGCGAAATACCCTCAGACTTCAAGAAGAATATAATAATTCCAATCCCAAAGAAAGCAGGTGTTGACAGATGTGAAAATTACCGAACTATCAGTTTAATAAGTCACAGCTGCAAAATACTAACGCGAATTCTTTACAGACGAACGGAAAAACTGGTAGAAGCCGACCTCGGGGAAGATCAGTTTGGATTCCGTAGAAATGTTGGAACACGTGAGGCAATACTGACCTTACGACTTATCTTAGAAGAAAGATTAAGAAAAGGCAAACCTACGTTTCTAGCATTTGTAGACTTAGAGAAAGCTTTTGACAATGTTAACTGGAATACTCTCTTTCAAATTCTGAAGGTGGCAGGGGTAAAATACAGGGAGCGAAAGGCTATTTACAGTTTGTACAGAAACCAGATGGGACTTATAAGAGTCGAGGGAAGCATGAAAGGGAAGCAGTGGTTGGGAAAGGAGTAAGACAGGGTTGTAGCCTCTCCCGATGTTATTCAATCTGTATATTGAGCAAGCAGTAAAGGAAACAAAAGAAAATTCGGTTAGGAATTAAAATCTATGGAGAAGAAATAAAATCTTTGAGGTTCGCCGATGACATTGTAATTCTGTCAGAGACAGCAAAGGACGTGGAAGAGGAGTTGAACGGAATGGACAGTGCTTTGAAAGGAGGATATAAGATGAACATCAACGAAAGCAAAACGAGGATAATGGAATGAAGTCCAATTAAGTCGGGTGATGCTGAGGGAATTAAATTAGGAAATGAGACACTTAATGCAGTAAATGAGTTATGGTATTTGGGTAGCAAAATAACTGATGATGGTCGAAGTAGAGAGGATATAAAATGTAGACTGGCAATGGCAAGGTAAGCGTTTCTGAAGAAGAGAAATTTGTTAGCATCGAGTATAGATTTAAGTGTCAGGAAGTCGTTTCTGAAAGTATTTGTATGGAGTGTAGCCATGTATGGAAGTGAAACATGGACGATAACTAGTTTGGACAAGAAGAGAATAGAAGCTTTCGAAATGTGGTGCTACAGAAGAATGCTGAAGATAAGGTGGGTAGATCACGTAACTAATGAGGAGGTATTGAATAGGATTGGGGAGAAGAGAAGTTTGTGGCACAACTTAACCAGAAGAAGGGATCGGTTGGTAAGACATGTTCTGAGGAATCAAGGGATCACAAATTTAGCATTGGAGGGCAGCGTGGAGGGTAAAAATCGTAGAGGGAGACCAAGAGATGAATACACTAAGCAGATTCAGAAGGATGTAGGTTGCAGTAGATACTGGGAGATGAAGAAGCTTGCACAGGATAGAGTAGCATGGAGAGCTGCATCAAACCAGTCTCAGGACTGAAGACCGCAACAACAACAACTTGGCCGTCCGTACAAACGATTGATTTCTATTTAGTATTTTTCTTTTTCAGAAGTAGATTCTTTTGATTCCTAAACAATAACCATACTCAACAGTATGGACTAGAAGGCAGTGCAGGATTTACCAGGTAAATAACTTTGTTGGTTGTGAACCAGTTTTATTGACATTTCCATACAGTGAATGTTCCACATCCATGCCCGAGGCAGGATTCGAACCTGCGACCGTAGCGCTCGCGCGGTTCCAGACTGTAGCGCCTAGAACCGCTCGGCCACTTCTGCCAGCCCATAGAATAGTAAAATGCTTATGTTATGTCAAGCCCATTGGGTGGAGGATCCCTGGTTTAACTGTAGTCTTTAAGCGTAATACAAGAAGTTATGCAACATTAGCGTGAAAGAATTTATTACAATATAAGAGGAGATATATGAAATAAATTGTGATCTTGATTATTGAGTTATGGGTAGCCATTTTTGTTGAGGCATTATACCATAAGCTCCATTTTTTGCTAGTATGCCCAAGCTTTGATTAAAATATATGCCACAGAAAGGAAATGAGGTCTTGCCAGGGTGGAGTGAGTCCATCAGAAACGTGCACAAGCTATTAGTCAGATGTTATCCATTGCGTTGCGTTAGAAGTAAAGACGAGAATAAATTATAGCTTAACTGTTAGGTACTAGGACTCTAATTTCAAGCATAGTTGCAATGGATATGATAGATCATAAAAATATTTATGTTGTGCGAATACTAAAAGCACTCGCCGCGCGAGATTAGCCGAGCGGTCTAGGGCGCTGCAGTCATGGACTGTGCGGCTGGTCGCGGCGGAGGTTCGAGTCCTCCCTCGGGCATGGGTGTGTGTGTTTGTCCTTAGGATAATTTAGGTTAGGTAGTGTGTAAGCTTAGGGACTAATGACCTTAGCAGTTAAGTTCAATAAGATTTCACACACATTTGAACTAAAAGCACTCGCTTGGCTGGCCACTCATCTAGTATGCTAGACAAGATGCCACATATGAGGGTAATCTCCCATTTTTTGTCTCTTAATCGTAAATGTGATTTTAGTTGATTCTCACAATTCGATATCACAATAATCCTACCAGCGTCGAAAAATGAGAGGTTACTTGTATATAAAATTTCCCACTTAGTAAAACAGCTCCCATGTCCCAATATATATCTATTCACAGGCGCTCATAGCCAGTAACAAGAGTCGTAAGCTCTCCTGTGAATGACCTTGCAGTAAAACATCTATATAATCAATTGGAAGTATAAGCTCCTTTTTGAGGTGTAAACGGGAGGGAAGGACATGGATAGATAGTGATGCCCTCTTGCACACTGCAGCTAGGTGCTCAGATTTTTGTCTATTATTACTCCCAGAATTTATGCTTAGGGAGAGAAGTTGATATTTGTGACATTTAGGATTAAATATGTAAGGGATATACGTTATAATGAGCCCAGAAGACAGTAAGGTCCACTTGGTTTTCGGGTTGGCTGAAGTTTAACCTTATAATCTGCGTGCGTTTTGAAATTGCACACGTGGCGATATTTAAATTCTCCAAAGCTGTTTTCTAGTTTACCAGTTTTGCACTTACAAGCGGATGCCACGACGTTTGGAACGCGGATTTACTGCAAACCTCGCACACTCGTAGTACTCCATGAGGACAACAGAATGTGTAAGCAGTAGCGCGTAAGTCTCAAGCGTTACTGAGAAAATCGCAAGGTAATTTCGGTCGTCAAATATATACCTCTGCGTGGCCATTTTTAACACGAAGCGGCGGCAGCCGAGTGGTTCAGAGTTCAAGCCCCGTAAACACTGATCAAGTCCCGTTCGTCTGTTTTTTTTATTTTCAACACAGTAATTTTCTTTACCATTTTCATTACAATTGATATAATGGGGAAAATACGTGTAATCGGATGAATTTTTATTAAATTTACAACGTTATTTGGCAGTCTACTAATTTTTATTATCACACTTAATGTAATATTCATAACTATCGACTAGTAAACGACCAAACGCATAAAGTGATACTGAAAATGTATGCTTGTCAGTGATTTGAGAAATCCCTTATACCTGGAAGGAGCCCGAAACGACTTGTTACCTCCTAAAGTTTTGACCGGCACAGACGGCTTTCGAAATATATACAATTAATCGTCGCTTTCGACATTACGAGTACATGTTGCAGGACGGTTTTTTTCGGAAAAACATGTAAAATATAAAGTTAAACGGCACCAGCTGCATTGAATAAATGCTATGTTTCCGCGCACGCAAGGTCTTTTGACGTTTTCCGTGGACATTTTCAAAAAACTCTCTTTCAGACGATGATTTGGAAGCAAACCATGTATAACGCAGTATTTCCTTAAATATCGTCGCTGGTATTTGGTTATGCAGTATCGAATGTATTTTAATAGCGTCTTCCGAGAAGTAGTTTCTCGTTCTCTTTCGATTAAATACGAACAGTTTTGAAGACACGGACAAGCATACATTTTCAGTATCACTTTATGCGTTTGGTCGTTTACTAGCCGATAGTTATGAATATTATCTTATTTGTGGTAATAAAAATTAGTAGTATATATATATATATATATATATATATATATATATATATATATATATATATATATATATATATATATTTTTTTTTTTTTTTTTTTGACAACCGATATTATCTTGCGATTTTCTCAGTAACGCTTGAGAAGTACGCGCTACTGCTTACACATTCTGTTGTCCTCATTGAGTACTACGAATGTACGAAGTTTGCAGTAAATCCGCGTTGCAAACGTTGTAGCCTCCCCTTGTTAGGTACAACTGGAGGTCATCAACATACATGTGGTATTTATAGCACAACAAAAGTGATGATACATCGTTGACATACAATGAAAAGTACAGGACCTGACGCCAAACTGGGGGAAGTACCTGTTATTACCTGTCTCCATTGTCTCATTATGGTACTAGACACGAGACTCTGGGTTGTGTGAAATCACTGCACTGCACTAGGCCAGAAAATTAGGCATTGAGTCTGGCAAGTAAGATGTCGATGACGACATCGTGAAAGGCTTTGCTGAAGTCTAATAAGCGCATGAGAGTCGCCTTTTGGCTATTTTTGGCAAGCTCCATGTCGCCTATTCTTTATTAAGTGAGATGACACGCTGTGATATTCAAGGAAAAAGGGTTGATATTCGAGTAGAAGGTTGGTTGTATTTAAGTAGAGGGTTAGCTGGTCATGGGCTATATAGTGTGAAGTCTTGAACAGTGTTTGAAGGATTCAAATTGTTCAGTAATGAGAGCGTGCTGTGGCAATGTACTTTGTAGGTAGTGGCTTTACTAGTCCCTGTTACCAAGCCTCAGGGGAAACACATGTGGTTAAGGAGTTGTTGAAGATATATAGTGGGCCGTAGTGGATAGTCATTTGGCGCATGGTACCATGGTGTCCAGTGGATGCTGACGTGATACATTTGGTAGCATTTTTGACAATATTACAAAGAATATCCTTTAGATAGAATATTTCATTGATACTGTCATTTATCCCCATAAAGTAACCAGTAAGCAACATTTTCGTTTGGTGTCAGGATATCGTCACTCTCCTTTCCTTCAGTGCAATTTTCGACTTCGGAAGTAGTGACCAGGAGACAACTACTCTTTTCGCCAAGCACTTAAAGCCCGTTGAGGTAGTGGCGAGGTCTATACTTTTCCCAACTGTACAATTACTGGGACCTTTAATCCAAATATTTGGGGTTTCACTATGCTTTTACACTCACAGCCCACAAAATTATAAGCAAGCCACATTCAATGCACCAGCACACATTTACAACTCATTGTAGACAATGGAAAAGTGAGATATACTTTTATTTACTGCCCATAACACTCTCGTGGCATACAAATTAGCTGAATTTCATGACAGTGCACTATAAAGACCTTAGTGCTCATATCTGATGCTTATTTGCAGTTGTGATTATAAAATTAATTAAGTGAAGACAGCTGTAGAATAACTACTGAATAAGTGCAACCTCCAATAGATCGCAGTGGTTGGTCGTAGTTTGAATGATAATGTCTTCCTACTTCTACTGAAAAGTACTCATAAGCTGCCACACATCACTAATGAAGATATCTTGCGCAGATGAAAAGAAATGTAACGCAATGTGCTACTTTAAATGAGCGCCTAAGAGTTGTAGGGCATTATTTAAATTTTGAAGACGTAAGCTTTTGTCGAGTACGTTTTCTTGTGCAACTGCCTTGTTCCATAAATATCCACTTGAGGTTTAGGAATCGTGCATTCCAAGTGACGTGGAAACCAGGAGATTGGCTTTTCCATTCCGTAGAAGACATTTTCGAGGCAGGGCTCTCTCCATTGATGTCCTATTCAGTGGGATGCTGCACACATACAGTTTAGTAGTTTCATCATTCAGTCGATCAGTAACTTCACCTCACTGTTTTATAGCTTCTTAGTGTCGCCCAGTGTTTGTTCACATGTAATCTTCCTTTCCTGTGAGCTATACATTGTTCGTAAGCACTAAAATCTCGAATATTCTAATATAAATTTAACTTTCCATTTTCCATCTTACAAGCAAGTTCTACACTTCATTTCATTTTTCAAAGATCATGTCATTATAGTGGCAACGGCCTGGCCGCACTGCATACACCGGTTCCCGTCAGATCACGGAAGTTAAGCGCTGTCGGGCGTGGCCGGCCCTCGGATGGGTGACCATCCGGGCCGCCATGGGCTGTCGCCATTTTTCGGGGTGCACTCAGCCTCGTGATGCCAATTGAGGAGCTACTCGACCGAGCGGTAGCGGCTCCAGTCAAAGAAAACCATCATAACGACCAGGAGAGCGGTGTGCTGACCACACGCCCCTCCTATCCAGATCCTCAGCTAAGGATGACACGGCGGTCGGATGGTCTCGATGGGACACTTGTGGCCTCAGGGCAGAGTGCTTGAATATCATTATGAAGATATTTCTTCATTTTTACATATTTGTGTTTAGTATCCATTTACAATACAAGAGTTCATTCTTTTGATGCTGGCAAGAGTGAACGAAGAATGCAGGTGCCTTGAGGGAAACTGCAAGACTGTTTCAGTGCATAAATTCACGTTTCATCTGCTTGGCTCCGTTATAGCGTCATTTAATGTTGTTAACTTGCACCTGTTATGAGACCTGAAATGAACATATCGATATTGTACCTAATGGAACGTTTATTTGTGAAATATCATGTGCTGATTCTTTGAATTCGTGTTTGAAACTAAAGGAAGATATAAAAGTGAATACTGCAATTGTTTCAACAAATGCTAAAAGATTTCCTAACCACTAACACTCGCTCATCTTCAAGAACCCCTGAATCCTATCATCCAATGTAATAGCCCTAAGGTGGTTAGCCAACAGTTTTCGTACAAAATGTGAGGGACAATTTAAAATCAGAAATTTTGACATAGTTTGTGTTAAACTGAGTGAAAGTCCAAATCCATACTCGCTGGTTATTGTGTTTTCACTGCATGACGATCGTTTTCATACCATGAAGGTATACCTTAAGGTCATATCTTTATACAGAATGAAACTACATAAGTAAAAGCGCTAATAGCCTGTACAACCTACCAAACAAAGTCCACAGTAAAACGATGTACTCACAAAACTAAGAGTTCATGTGCCACAAATTCCAAGGTACAAGTGCACATAAAAACATGTCACTTCTCAGTACAGCGTTGGATGAAACAGCAGATGGGCATCCGATCCAAACCATGCAAGATCAGTAATACACTCCAAAACACAAACCAAAGACTAACCTGGGCAGCACATGACAATCTTCATACGATAGGATGAAACCTATGACCACAAAACATTGCAGAATGAACGTAACGATAGTTAAAACACAGCTTGCAGTGACGGTAGTTTAAAAAATAGGAGAAATCTGCCATTTTCAAAATCCGTGGGTGGAAACACAGAATTAAAAGAGACTCAATCCTTGAGAGTCGTCAACTGTACATATGTTTAATGTCCAACGCACTTACCTCATTCCTGCTGGAACCTTCAAACCTAAAAGCACAGAAACCATCTGGATACTATTACATAACAATAAAACAGAATAGTGAACATAATATTTTTTAAAATACTTCACAGTCAAATTCTCTGAGTGGCACCCTATACCATTCCTAATGTTCATTATGGGACGTGCCAGGAAGTTATCCTTATGGACATTTAGAGTAGCCCTGATACATGGGCCGGCCGGAGTGGCCGAGCGGTTCTAGGCGCTACAGTCTGGAACCGCGCGACCGTTACGGTCGCAGGTTCGAATCCTGCCTCGGGTATGGATGTGTGTGATGTCCTTAGGTTAGTTAGGTTTAAGTAGTTCTACGTTCTAGGGGACTGATGACCTTAGAAGTTAAGTCCCATAGTACTCAGAGCCATTTGGACCATTTGAACCTGATCCACAGTGCCTCGAGTTTCATAAGTATCAACAACTTTCATTGATGTTGTTATTGTGATCTTCAGTCCAGAAACTAGTTTGATCAGCTCTCCATGCTACTCTATCCTGTGCAAGCTTCTTTATCTCCCAGAACCTACTGCAACCTACATTCTCCTGAATCTCCTTAGTGTATTCATTTCTTGGTCTCCCTCTGCAATTTTTTGCCTCCACGCCGCCCTCCAATACTAAAATGATGATCCCTTGGTGATTCAGAACATGCCCTACCAACTGGTCCCTTCTCCTTGTCAAGTTGTGCCACAAACTCCTCTTCTCCCCTATTCTATTCAATGCCTCCTCATTAGTTACGTGATCTATCCATCTAATCTTCAGTATTATTCTGTAGCACCACATTTCGAAAGCTTCTATTCTTGTCTAAACTATTTATCGACCACGTTTCACTTCCATACCTGGCTACACTCTATACAAATACTTTTAGAAACGACTTCCTGACACTTAAATCTATACCCGATGTTAACAAATTTCTCTTCTTCAGAAACGCTTACCTTGCCATTGCCAGTCTACATTTTATATCCTCTCTACTTCGACCATCGTCAGTTATTTTGCTACCCAAATACCATAACTCATTTACTGCATTAAGTGTCTCATTTCCTAATTTAATTCCCTCAACATCACCCGATTTAATTCGACTACATTCCATTATCCTCGTTTTGCTTTTGTTGATGTTCATCTTATATCCTCCTTTGAAGACACTGTCCATTCCGTTCAACTGCTCTTCCAGGTCCTTTGCTGTCTCTGACAGAATTACAATGTAATCGGCGAACCTCAAAGTTTTTATTTCTTCTCCATGGATTTTAATTCCTACTCCGAATTTTCCTTTGTTTCCTTTACTGCTTGCTCAATATACAGATTGACTAACGTTGGGGATAGGCTACAATCCTGTCTCACTCCCTTCCCAACCACTGCCTCCCTTTCATGTCCCTCGACACTTATAACAACCATCTGGTTTCCGTACAAATTGTAAATAGACTTTCGTTGCCTCTTTTTGATCCCTGCTACCTTCAAAATTTGAAAGAGAGTATTCCAGTCAACAGTCAAAAGCTTTCTCTAAGTCTACAAATGCTAGAAACGTAAGTTTGCCTTTCATGAATCTATCTTCTAATATAAGTCGTCGGGTCAGTATTGCCTCACGTGTTCCAATATTTCTACGGAATCCAAACTGATCTTTCCCAAGGTCGGCTTCTACTAGTTTTTCCATCTGTCTGTAAACAGCTCGTGTCAGTATTTTGCAGCTAGGGCTTATTAAACTGACAGTTCGGTAATTTTCACATGGGTCACACCTGCTTTCTTTAAGACTGGAATTATTATATTCTTCTTGAAGTCTGAGGGGATTTCACCTCTCTCTTTTATCTTGCTCACCAGATGGTAGAGTTTTGTCTGGGCTGGCTCTCCCAAGGCTATCAGTAGTTCTAAAGGAATGATGTCTACTCCCGGGGCCTTGTTTCGACTTAGGTCTTCCAGTGCTCTGTCAAACTCTTCACACAGTTTCATATCTCCCATTTCATCTTCATCTACATCCTCTTCCATTTCCATAATATTGTTCTCAAGTACATCGCCCTTGTATCTCTATATACACCTTCCACCTTTCTGCTTTCCCTCCTTTGCTTAGAACTGGGTTTCCATCTGAGCTCTTGATATTGATGCAAGTGGTTCTCTTTTCTCCAAAGGTCTCTTTAATTTTCCTGTAGGCAGTATCTATCTTACCTCTAGTGATATATTCCTCAACATACTTACATTTGTCCTCTAGCCATCTTTGCTCAGCCATTTTGCACTTCCTGTAGATCTGATTTTTAGATGTTTGTATTACTATTTGCCTGTTTCATTTACTGCATTTTTATATTTTCTCCTTTCGTCTGTTAAATTCAGTATAGCTCCTGTTACCCAAGGATTTCTACTAGCCCTCGTCTTTTTACCTGCTTGATCCTCTGCTACCTTCACTATTTCATCTCTCAAAGCTACCCATTCTTCTGCTACTGTATTTCTTTCCTCCATCCCTGTCAATCGTTCCCTAATGCTCTCCCTGAAGATATCTACAACCTCTGGTTCTTTCAGTTTATCCAGGTCCCATCCCCTCTAATTCCCACCTTTTTGCAGTTTCTTCAGTTTTAATGTACAGCTCATAAGCAACAGATTGTGGTCAGAGTCCACATCTGCCCCTGGAAATGTATTACAATTTAAAACCTGGTTACTAAATCTCTGTCTTACCATTATATAATGTATCTGAAACCTTCCATTATATCCAGGCCTCTTCCATGTATACAACCTTCTTTCATGATTCTTGAACCAAGTGTTAGCTATGTGGTCTGTGCAAAATTCTACCAGGCGGCTTCCTCTTTCATTGCTTACCCCCATTCCGTATTCCCTTACTACGTTACCTTCTCTTCCTTTTCCTACTATCTAATTGATAGGGGCTTGGAAACATAGATGCGGGCTTCAGATATTTCTTTAGATGTGTGACATATTTTGCTGTCAGGTCGTGTCTACAGTGCTTGACGTTGTTGTCATCGAAGAAATCATGGACTTTTAGCCATTTATTGGCTTCCCTTCATAACAACAACAGCCTGGCCGTTATGAGAGTTGAGAATAACAGAATCAGAGTCATCAAGTTTCTTACTCATATTCTGATGCACTACGTTTTCACCAGGCGGTAGTGATTTAGTACCCAGTCTCGTATTGTGGCTACTTTGGCCCTTAGTGACTTTACTAATATCGACGATCGCCTCGTTACGCTAGCCATGGTCAGCAAAACACTATTTAATGCAGAATTAGAATGAGCAACAGAGAAATCCAAATGTTGTTGAGATGGTGGCTGCCTAGTATTATAAGACTTTTAACTAGAAGATACGTCTCCTCACTGTTAAAACCAAGTTAAATTAACTATCCTCAGAGCAAACTCAAAAGCAAGGATAGGAGGTGGGCGAAGACTATTTCTGATAGGTTCTGATAATAGGTAACTTACTTTCTTAGCATGGTTATGATGCAAACATTCCCGCAACTTACTGATATGCTCATTTATATGTTCTTTTACTGAATCAAAAACCAATGGACATATGTAACCAGTTAAATCAAAATGAGACATGTATAAGGCTTTGTTATCCCTGACCTTCTTCTCTAACTAACTACAAACTTCCTCCAGTGTGCTCCCTGCCGCCGTTGGATAAGCAGCTGCAGCAGCAAGTCGTATACTCCTAGCTCACTCATTTGTTACATAGTTTAATTCTTAATTTCTTTGCGTGTTTTTGGTACTTGCATTGTTTAATTCATAAATTTCGGGCGTATTATAGTATTTGAGAGTTGTAGCATCGCGTTTTAGTACCTGAATAGTGTAAATTCGCGTAGTCGTCTGTCAACTGTTTTTGTTTTGAACGGCCAGTGTCGGTTGGTCACAGTCAGTGTGCTCCCTGCCGCCGTTGGATAAGCAGCTGCAGCAGCAAGTCGTATACTCCTAGCTCACTCATTTGTTACATAGTTTAATTCTTAATTTCTTTGCGTGTTTTTGGTACTTGCATTGTTTAATTCATAAATTTCGGGCGTATTATAGTATTTGAGAGTTGTAGCATCGCGTTTTAGTACCTGAATAGTGTAAATTCGCGTAGTCGTCTGTCAACTGTTTTTGTTTTGAACGGCCAGTGTCGGTTGGTCACAGTCAGTGTGCTCCCTGCCGCCGTTGGATAAGCAGCTGCAGCAGCAAGTCGTATACTCCTAGCTCACTCATTTGTTACATAGTTTAATTCTTAATTTCTTTGCGTGTTTTTGGTACTTGCATTGTTTAATTCATAAATTTCGGGCGTATTATAGTATTTGAGAGTTGTAGCATCACATTTTAGTACTCGAATAGTGTTAAATCGCGTAGTCTCCTTCCGCCGCCGAGCAGTGTGTCAGCAGTGCACAAGTGGCAGCATTACTGCATTTACTAGGCAATCTTGTATTTTAATAACCGCTTCAATTTTGTGTCGTTTTGTTTGCGCTCTCTGTAGATTAGTTCAGACGTTCTTTGCACAGTTTTTAGCATGGATAGGGACTGCAACTGCTGTGTTCGGATGCAGGCTGAGTTGGCATCCCTTCGCTCCCAGCTTCAGGCAGTGTTGGCTTCGGTCACACAGCTTGAGGCTGTTGCCAATGGGCATCACTGTGGGGGTCCGGATGGGGGTTTGTCGGGGACGGCCAGCTCGTCCCACGCATCCCCCGATCGGACTACGACTGTGGTTGCCCGGGATACTGCCCGCATTGAGGCTGATCCCTCACCTGTGGTAGAGTGGGAGGTCGTCTCAAGGTGTGGCAGGGGGCGAAAGACATTCCGGAGGGCTGAACGGAAGGCCTCTCCAGTTTGTCTGACGAACCGGTTTCAGGCTCTGTCTCAGGCTGATACTGATCTTCAGCCTGACATGGCTGCTTGTCCTGTTCCAGAGGTTGCCCCTCAGTCTGCAAGATCCGGGCAGTCGCAGAGGGTGGGCTTACTGGTAGTTGGGAGCTCCAACGTCAGGCGCGTAATGGGGCCCCTTAGGGATATGGCAGCAAGGGAGGGGAAGAAAACCAAAGTGCACTCCGTGTGCATACCGGGGGGAGTCATTCCAGATGTGGAAAGGGTCCTTCCGGATGCCATGAAGGGTACAGGGTGCACCCATCTGCAGGTGGTCGCTCATGTCGGCACCAATGATGTGTGTCGCTATGGATCGGAGGAAATCCTCTCTGGCTTCCGGCGGCTATCTGATTTGGTGAAGACTGCCAGTCTCGCTAGCGGGATGAAAGCAGAGCTCACCATCTGCAGCATCGTCGACAGGACTGACTGCGGACCTTTGGTACAGAGCCGAGTGAAGGGTCTGAATCAGAGGTTGAGACGGTTCTGCGACCATGTGGGCTGCAGATTCCTCGACTTGCGCCATAGGGTGGTGGGGTTTCGGGTTCCGCTGGATAGGTCAAGAGTCCACTACACGCAACAAGCGGCTACACGGGTAGCAGGGGTTGTGTGGCGTGGGCTGGGCGGTTTTTTTAGGTTAGATGGCCTCGGGCAAGTGCAGAAAGGGCAACAGCCTCAACAGGTGCGGGGCAAAGTCAGGACATGCGGGGACCAAGCAGCAATCGGTATTGTAATTGTAAACTGTCGAAGCTGCGTTGGTAAAGTACCGGAACTTCAAGCGCTGATAGAAAGCACCGAAGCTGAAATCGTTATAGGTACAGAAAGCTGGCTGAAGCCAGAGATAAATTCTGCCGAAATTTTTACAAAGGCACAGACGGTGTTTAGAAAGGATAGATTGCATGCAACCGGTGGCGGAGTGTTCGTCGCTGTTAGTAGTAGTTTATCCTGTAGTGAAGTAGAAGTGGATAGTTCCTGTGAATTATTATGGGTGGAGGTTACACTCAACAACCGAGCAAGGTTAATAATTGGCTCCTTTTACCGACCCCCCGACTCAGCAGCATTAGTGGCAGAACAACTGAGAGAAAATTTGGAATACATTTCACATAAATTTTCTCAGCATGTTATGGTCTTAGGTGGAGATTTCAATTTACCAGATATAGACTGGGACACTCAGATGTTTAGGACGGGTGGTAGGGACAGAGCATCGAGTGACATTATACTGAGTGCACTATCCGAAAATTACCTCGAGCAATTAAACAGAGAACCGACTCGTGGAGATAACATCTTGGACCTACTGATAACAAACAGACCCGAACTTTTCGACTCTGTAAGTGCAGAACAGGGAATCAGTGATCATAAGGCCGTTGCAGCATCCCTGAATATGGAAGTTAATAGGAATATAAAAAAAGGGAGGAAGGTTTATCTGTTTAGCAAGAGTAATAGAAGGCAGATTTCAGACTACCTAACAGATCAAAACGAAAATTTCTGTTCCGACACTGACAATGTTGAGTGTTTATGGAAAAAGTTCAAGGCAACCGTTAAATGCGTTTTAGACAGGTACGTGCCGAGCAAAACTGTGAGGGACGGGAAAAACCCACCGTGGTACAACAACAAAGTTAGGAAACTACTGCGAAAGCAAAGAGAGCTTCACTCCAAGTTTAAACGCAGCCAAAACCTCTCAGACAAACAGAAGCTAAACGATGTCAAAGTTAGCGTAAGGAGGGCTATGCGTGAAGCGTTCAGTGAATTCGAAAGTAAAATACTAGGTACCGACTTGACAGAAAATCCTAGGAAGTTCTGGTCTTACGTTAAATCAGTAAGTGGCTCGAAACATCATGTCCAGACACTCTGGGATGATGATGGCATTGAAACAGAGGATGACAAGCGTAAAGCTGAAATACTAAACACCTTTTTCCAAAGCTGTTTCACAGAGGAAGACCGCACTGCAGTTCCTTCTCTAAATCCTCGCACCAACGAAAAAATGGCTGACATTGAAATAAGTGTCCAAGGAATAGAAAAGCAACTGGAATCACTCAACAGAGGAAAGTCCACTGGACCTGACGGGATACCAATTCGATTCTACACAGAGTACGCGAAAGAACTTGCCCCCCTTCTAACAGCCGTGTACCGCAAGTCTCTAGAGGAACAGAAGGTTCCAAATGATTGGAAAAGAGCACAGGTAGTCCCAGTCTTCAAGAAGGGTCGTCGAGCAGATGCGCAAAACTATAGACCTATCTCTCTGACGTCGATCTGTTGTAGAATTTTAGAACATGTCTTTTGCTCGAGTATCATGTCGTTTTTGGAAACTCAGAATCTACTATGTAGGAATCAACATGGATTCCGGAAACAGCGATCGTGTGAAACCCAACTCGCATTATTTGTTCATGAAACCCAGAAAATATTAGATACAGGCTCCCAGGTAGATGCCATTTTCCTTGACTTCCGGAAGGCGTTCGATACAGTTCCGCACTGTCGTCTGATAAACAAAGTAAGAGCCTACGGAATATCAGACCAGCTGTGTGGCTGGATTGAAGAGTTTTTAGCAAACAGAACACAGCATGTTGTTCTCAATGGAGAGACATCTACAGACGTTAAAGTAACCTCTGGCGTGCCACAGGGGAGTGTTATGGGACCATTGCTTTTCACAATATATATAAATGACCTAGTAGATAGTGTCGGAAGTTCCATGCGGCTTTTCGCGGATGATGCTGTAGTATACAGAGAAGTTGCAGCATTAGAAAATTGTAGCGAAATGCAGGAAGATCTGCAGCGGATAGGCACTTGGTGCAGGGAGTGGCAACTGACCCTTAACATAGACAAATGTAATGTATTGCGAATACATAGAAAGAAGGATCCTTTATTGTATGATTATATGATAGCGGAACAAACACTGGTAGCAGTTACTTCTGTAAAATATCTGGGAGTATGCGTGCGGAACGATTTGAAGTGGAATGATCATATAAAATTAATTGTTGGTAAGGCGGGTACCAGGTTGAGATTCATTGGGAGAGTCCTTAGAAAATGTAGTCCATCAACAAAGGAGGTGGCTTACAAAACACTCGTTCGACCTATACTTGAGTATTGCTCATCAGTGTGGGATCCGTACCAGATCGGGTTGACGGAGGAGATAGAGAAGATCCAAAGAAGAGCGGCGCGTTTCGTCATAGGGTTATTTGGTAACCGTGATAGCGTTACGGAGATGTTTAACAAACTCAAGTGGCAGACTCTGCAAGAGAGGCGCTCTGCATCGCGGTGTAGTTTGCTCGCCAGGTTTCGAGAGGGTGCGTTTCTGGATGAGGTATCGAATATATTGCTTCCCCCTACTTATACCTCCCGAGGAGATCACGAATGTAAAATTAGAGAGATTAGAGCGCGCACAGAGGCTTTCAGACAGTCGTTCTTCCCGCGAACCATACGCGACTGGAACAGGAAAGGGAGATAATGACAGTGGCACGTAAAGTGCCCTCCGCCACACACCGTTGGGTGGCTTGCGGAGTATAAATGTAGATGTAGATGTAGATGTAGACATCACCATAATGCATCTACTTGCTTCTGGGGGCATAAGAGCTATAAAATTAACAATAATGAGGCAAGTCTTATTGAACTGAATATTCATAAAAATTTGAAGCATAGCTTTTCCAAGATTTAAAAATTTATAAAATGCTCTTTTAGCCATTTTAGGTAGTGTACTACAAATAACCTCATATGTCGGGCAAACGAGCGGTCTAAGGCGCTGCAGTCATGGACTGTGTGGCTGGTCCCAGTGGAGGTTCGAGTCCTCCCTCAGGCATGGGTGTGTGTGTGTTTGCCCTTAGGATAATTTAGGTTAAGTAGTGTGTAAGCTTAGGGACTGATGACCTTAGCAGAGAAGTCCCATAAGATTTCACGCACATTTCAACATTTTTTTTGTCGGGCATCAATGGGGAAAAAACTTAAAACATAATGTGAAGGACAATGGAACAATTTAAAATCAGAGATGGAGAAATAGTCTATATTAAGCTGAGTGAAAGTCAAATCAGCAATAGCTGTTTGTTTTGTTTTACTGTATGATGACAAGTTTCATACCCTAGGTCATACCTGCATATAGAATGAAACAACGCAAGTAAAGGCGCTAATGGCTAACAAACCTACCAAACAATGTACACAGTAAAGCGATGTACTCACAAAACTAATAGTTCATATGCCATGAATTCCAAGATGGAAGTGCTCATAGAAACATGTCACTTCTCAGTAAAACCTTGGATGAACCAGCAAATGGGAATCCGATCCACACTGTGTGAGATCAGTAATACACTCCTAACACAGTCAAAAGAGGAACCTGGGTAGAACATGACAATCTTCATATGACAGGATGAAACCTATGCGTACAAAACATTGCAGAATGAACGTAGTGTAAATTAAAACACAGCTCGGAGTGTTGGCAGAGTATAAGAGAGGAAAAACCTGCAATCATCAAAATCCGTGGGAGAAACAAAGAATTAAAAGAGACACAATCCTTGGAACTCGTCAACATATTAAAATATGTTGACAAGCGTCAAATAAAACTACACGTTACAGCACTAGCCACACACTGAATACTGCGAAGCTTGAAGATCACGACATCTAGAGGTAGAAACCAAAATTAAAAGGACACAGAGACTGGACCTTGGAAATCACAGTAACAAAAGGGATTTGGGTGTTAAATAACAATCCTCTCCAAGAGGGAGAAAATGTTAGCCATTACTCTTATGAGAAGTAAGATACACTTGAAATTGCTCACAGCTAAGGAAACAGAACTACCTGGTTACAGCCTCAACAAGATAACAGAACCCAATTGAAGTACTAGACATTGATAACAAAATATATTAAACCAATAAAAATATAAAAATATGTATAAAATACATAAAAAATATAAAAGATATGAAAAACAAAATGTGTAAAATGGTTCTAAGTAATGCTAGACCAGGTTAACATAAAAATCGACCCCTACCTGTTTTAAATTTACAGCTGCTGTAAGAATGGATGATTTTTGCCATGGCTGAGGTGAGTCTACCAAGGGCCTAATGATGGTCAGTTTGAGTAGCTTAAAATAAAATGACACTGAGAGGCCGAGTGACACCCATAGCCACAAGCATAAAGTTAACAGATCTGCACTACACTTGAGATTTAAACACTTTCGCTGGAAAGATAGGGATGACATGGAAGCCTAATTAACGTTCACAGATTTGTTCAGTTTGATGGGTTCATTACCAGCGATGCCTATAACGAAACATAGGATACCAACAGGATGGAATACTTCAGAGTATAGGAAGTCATACAGCATCCCAAAGCATTTACAACCATTGATGGAGGAATTCATCCGCCAGCAATTAACCGATGTAATCATTGAACACAATGATATCCCTGAGGCATGAGCATTGTCATCACACTCAAATATCATAGAATGGTACCAAAAACTATAGATTCTGTTGTGAGTGTGACTACCTAAATGGAAGGACTGTCCCTGATGCGTATTCCATCCATAAAGTAAGGAAACATTCGACAATTTGGCTCAATGTAGACACTTCTTAACCATAGGTTTGAAGAGTGGCTGCCACCAACCTGAAGTAGTTCGAAAATATTGGCCAAAAACAGCCTTTTCATGGGAGAATTACCAGTATCATAGGATGCCATGACTGGCTGCATCAAACCATTCAGAAGACTGATGAAGAAACGTATGCCATTTCACCTAAAGAATGCGCTGGCTAAATTCCATAGACTCTTGGATGGAGTGTTTCAAGAAATGAAACCTATAAGGAAGTGTGGTCTTCCTTGAAGACGTAATTACATTTTCCAAGGATATGGAAGAACACGAGTCAGCTATAGAAAGTTTTGAAAGACTGCAGGTAGCACATCTGACACTGAGTGCTCATTGTGCCATTTCACTAGAATTAAAGTAATCTATCTCAGCTATTTAATTAATCAGGAAGGAGCAAAACCTGATCCACAGCTAATATCAGCAGTTAGAGACTTTCTGGCAATGCAAACTATGAAACACACAGAGTCATTCTTAAGTTTCTGCAATTATTATAGAAACTTTTGACGAATTTGGCACAAACTTCCAGGCCCTTGAATCGTTTATTGAGAAAGAAAGGAGTCAAATTCGAATGGTCAATAGAGTGTAAAACTGCATTTGAGAAACTAAAACGTGCATTGATATAAGTCCTGTGTCGGTATTTCTTGACTTTGAGCAAGAGTTCATCCTATCACGTGAAGTTGAGTCAAATTGTGGATAACAGGGAACTTCCAGTGGCTTATGTGTCAAAGCAGCAGAACAAGGAGATCGTAACTATTCCTCTACAGGGAAAGAAATACTAGCTGTTATTTATGGCAGTATTTACTTTCAGTGTTATTTATATGGACAAACGTTTAAGATAGTTATGGATCATACTTGCCGTAAGTGACTGTTGAGAGTGAAAGACTCTTCCGGTGTGTTGACACAATGGGTGATGAAGCCAAGTGGATTCAGTCATAAAGTTGTGCATATACATGGGAAAAAGTACACAAATGCAGACACACCGAGTATGAAGATTGGAGCTCAGCAAGCACTGCTACAGTGGTAGAAGGCACAAGCAGCTGATGTAGACCGTCAGGCATTTAGGTCGCAGCCATAGTTTGAGGCACCTGAAGGCTTGTTATGCAGAATAAGTACGAAATGCAGAGCACTCGTGGTGGTTTCCGCATAATTTAGGAATAAAGTATTACGACAGACACATGACCATCACCATCGTGGTGGACATATGACATCAGACACGTGTGAAACTGACAAGTTTCCGTGGACCACCAGAAAGCAAGATGTTGAACAGTATGTAAAAGACAGTATGGCACTTGCACAAAGAGCAGATCTTTCTTACCCGTGTGTTCCATTGTAAAGTTTGTTGGAAGTGTTAAAACCTTTTGAAATGCTTGGTTTAGATACCTGTGGATCATTTAATAGGACAGCAGCAGGAAATAAATATATTATGACAATACTAGCCAGCTTTCCCAGTTTGTAGCAATGGTAGTGATTCCGGACCAGTGAGCAAGCACATTAGGAAACGGATAGTAACCAATTAGATATAAACATTTGGCATTCCCAAGGCTGGAATTGCAGATCAGTGTACAAATTTTGTGTCAAATCTGTTGAAGCAGCTCTTTTGCCAGCTTAACATCGGAAAACCGTGCACTAGCTCTTTCCATCCATGACAAATGGACATACTGAGAGAGTTCATCACATAGTTTTATAATTTTCAGTCATTATGTAAATAATCAGTGTGATAATTGGAACATGTGTCTTCAATACGTTTCTCGGAGTATAATTCTAAAGTACACACAGGTATAGTTCTTTTCCCACTCAAGGTGGTATGTGGTAGGAAGATGCCATCTCCTTTTGAGAATGGAAACCTAAATTAGCTTCTCATGAGGAATCGGTGAACAAGGTCGTGAAACAGTTAAGGGAGGTTTGGCAGAAGACCAAATGAACGAAAAGAAAGGCACTTGAACATCAAGAATGGATGGGGAAACTTGCTGACAAATTGCTGCTTTATCGAACGGGCCAGTGGGCTTTAGTGACAAATCCTTAGACAGCAAAGTACAGAACAAAGAAGTTTTTAACTATCATAGTCAACAGCAAGTGACAGAGCTGATATAACTCGCAAATGTGAAGATGCAGCTTTGAACAAAGACATGTATTATTTGTGCCACCCGAGTCAGATAGCTGAGCTGAGTGATAGATGATTTGCTGCAGATTCCGTCATTGTAGGGGGTGCTGAATAAAGTATCTGTGAGGGCAAAGAAGCAGTATTTTAGAATGATGAGGTTTCATGTAGCATGCCAGACACACTAAGACTGCACGATAGGTAAAGAGTATTTAATTTCTTTAGTCTCGATATGTATTTTTGTCTTGTTGTATCTCAAAAATAAGAACTTATCACTACATCAAATTCCAGTTGAATGGCTACAAAACTGCTAAAATGTACGTGGAGATAATTGTTGCTTGCTACTTCATTGTATTGTTACTGATTGTCATTCTACCTTATTTCTAACATTGCTTTCCGGAGATTTCTTAATACTGTTGTATTTCAGGCTGTTACAGAATGAGTGTATTATATAGTTGGACTACGGTTTCTGCATTGTTTTTATTTCTAGTTTGTTAGTCATCTGTAGATGAACATGGAGAAAATTCGAGGAAAATTTTTTCCAGCTGGGGAGGAATGTAGGGTATATAATAACTATGTGTGATTTAATGTTGTGTATAATAATAGTGTATTATTGTATTATTTATGGTTGTTCAAAGCAGAGATCCGACAGAAAAATACGTCAAGAATAGTTATAAGTTGTGTGAACATTTTAGAGACTTTGACACATTAAGCCACAATATTCGGGAGGAGCCACAGTCGAATAAGGAGGCCGATGACCAGCAGAGTTTGCGCAGCAGCAGTCAGCACTTCGGCAGATCAACGACCGAGCAGATGGATAAGGCTTCCAAGGAGAACAACAACCAGTACAGAACGCACATCAGTGGTCAAAGCTCCAAGAACTTTCACCGTACTGAAGTCACGTGCGTGACATATCTGGCGATGCAGAGGGGGATGACAGGGCAATGCCCGACAACGCCAGCATGGAGGTAAAACAAGGAAAGCCGGCAGGTGTGTCGACATTGGTCACGTTATGGCCCAACGTGAGAAGCACAGATCAACGACCAAAGAGTTAGTCGCCGACCTAGAAACTTTGTGACATTGGCAAAAACACCAAATAAATATCTCCAACAAACGGACATGAGGGGATTGTTTGAGGAGAGAGAGAAGAGATGAAGAAACGTCACCTGGACAGATGAACAGATGGGTAGTCAGCAGACGTCATACTTTGCTGCAATGCCTTACCAGCTACACTGCTCGACAGAGGAACATCTTGGTACCGCACCAACAGGTCAACATAGAAGATGCCATCCCAGATATTACCAGAAAGAAGTTCGCACAGTACTTACCCAGGTGAGGGCGAAGGGACTGCGGCCTCATCAAATGGGTCACCTGTGAACCTAGAGGCTGATGATCTGTGCCAGAAGACGCTGACCCTGAGGGTCGCTGGTTCGATTCTTGGATGGTCAGCAGTCACTGGCATCTGCATGGTACGACCCCTTGCCGCTCTGCTGCCGCTGGGAATTGAGCGAGTTAAAACACGTTGCATTACTCTGTTTTTTTTTTTTTTTTTTTAAAGGGTCTTAGTCTCAATAAATGACTGATAGTGGAACTGTCAATGTTTCACTCACACCTCACCCACTGACCCAAGGTGAGAGCCAATCTACCGCCCACAAAGTGTCGCTTTCCCCTCCCGCCGTCCCTGACAAAATAATGACCTTTGCTCCCCTCTGTCACAGACGCTCAATATCTAGTGTCAAAAAACCCCGACCTGTTGCAGTAGTAATGTCACGTAGTTTAGCAGGCATGACCAACCACTTATAATAAAAGGTGATAATAGTTCACTATATGTACGAATATAATAGTTATCACAACTGCTTATGTGTCATGAAGAAAAAAGGCTCAAAGGGACAATAGGCAGAGAAGGCAGAGTATGTTTGTGAGAGATCCATTTGTCTGAAGAAATCAGCGTTTCATCTGAGCAGAGAACTGTAAATACTGCAGACAGCTGCGTAGTACATTCTACACGAAAGTCGGCATGTAAATGGATATTGGAAGATGATCTGCCACGGATAGCACACCTCTAGCATGACAGTCATCTGGCGGTAGGATGAATGGAAGTGAGAGAACTAGCAGACACATTATCTGCGCTCAGAAAGAGAGGGCAGTTCTAAACCCCTCTAGTCCGCCGCTCGTGGTCTCGCGGTAGCGTTCTCGCTTCCCGAGCACGGGGTCCCGGGTTCGATTCCCGGCGGGGTCAGGGATTTTCACCTGCCTCGAGTTGACTGGGTGTTTGTGTTGTCCTCATCATTTCATCATCATCCAGGAAAGTGGCGAAATTGGACTGAGCAAAGATTGGGTAATTGTACGGGCGCTGATAACCACGCAGTTGAGCGGCCCACAAACCAAACATCATCATCATCATAAACCCCTGTAAATTGTGCATGCACAAATTCGGAGATGTGCACTAGATGGCAACAACTTGCACATGCTCAAAAGGGAGTATTCTGAGTATTAGTAGTTCTGTTTGTCGTTGTTTATGGTCTGCTGTTGTTGACATATGTGGCCAGCAGGTATAGCGCATTTAAAATTAGTTGTGACCTTAGATATTTGGATAACTGGAGGGGAACGTGACGTCCTTACCCAGTGCCCAGGTAACACCAATGGAGAGCCACGCCGCCAGCGGTTCGGCTGATAAAGCGCCCCTGTTGCCACACCGTGAATAAACAGTACTACTTGATGTCACGCATTAGATATATCAATGTTCTACAGCTCTCCTTCTACAGTTTTATTTCCTGGCGTTGAAGTGTTGTGTAGTCGTGAGGTACTGTGAACAAGTATTTAGTGTTGGCACTGCATTAATAACAACAGTGGCGTATTTCTGAACACGAGATTTGAAGTAAAGGTATCACCAAAGAACACGTTCACTGGCTGGGAAGATAACGTTCTGCTGCAAAACATTCCTCAGAATTCGACAATAGTAATGGATGACACGCCACACCGCTCTGTTGTGATGCATAAAGCTCCAACAATGCAATGGAGACAAGTGGATATTTTCTTCTGGTACAAGGAACTGTTGCTTGAGATAAAGCTGAACAAAGCATGTATAAGGCGATGTTAGTGTAAGTTGTAGTGATCTACACGCCAAAACGTCACACTATCAGGTCGACGAACTGGCTAATGGTAAAGCGAGTAGTTTAATCAGACTTCCTTCTTATTATGCGCATGTAAATCCGACAGAGAATATGAGCTTAAGTGAAAAGTAATGTGGCAAAAAACAACAAGAAATTAATGTTCACTGAGGTTGTAATACTGACAAAAGAACCCACTGCAGATTGTACACGACAGCATTTGTTCTTGAGATGTCAGCCCTACCAAGAAGATAGTTGAGAAGACACTGATTCATAAAGAATTGTTATGAGTTTTGAGAAATATGTAACTTCTCTTGTTGCCGTGTTGAAATATGCTTCTTTTGTCAAAACACAGCAGAGTTTAGAAATATTCATCTCACTAACGTTCTAATACAGTCCAGTAGCGGCGTAAAAAAAAAAAAAAAAAAAAAAAAAAAAAAAAAGTCTCTTTGCTTGCAAAAATTGAGGTAGAAGATTATTTATATTGTGGATATAGTTGAGAATATGTAGAATCCAAGTTTTCGATCTTCAAAACCCTCGGGACAACCTTTTCTGGCAAAAAAACCACGAAATCTCGTAACTTTTTCAGATTTTCGCCAATTAATTGAAAATTATGCGTCCTACTGAAAATTTTATCATTACAAAAATGAAAGAGCGTTACATTTTTCGTCGAATGACTGCTCAAATGTCAAAATCGGTGCAGACGTTTGGCCGCAATCACTTGTCAAATTTCGGTCATTTTTTACCAACTTGGTTCAAAAGGCGGCTCCAACGCCTTAACTCAAAAAGAGCCACTCCAGGTTAAAAATAACTAGTTATTAAAGTTGTAGATCATGAAATTTCATGTTACAAAGGCATCCAGTTTTTCGGTTTTAGACACTATTGATCATCTTGGGATTCAAAAGGAGCAATAACATCCCTCTTATGAGGGTTAAATGCGCTTGGGACCTCAGTTTGCTAGCAAGGTGTAGTCATTCGAGTCCAGTATCTTTTAATTCAAGTTTCATCTCTTTATGAACAATATTTCGCTTCGAACAGGGAGGTCTGCTAAGGTTCTCCCAATGAGCATCAATCTCCTCACCACAACAAAAGCAGTGCTTATTAAAATCAAATACCTACTTGTATGGTCGAAGATTCGAAGCCGGCTGAAGTTTAAGTGCACAGTGCTTGTCAGAAGAAGCACAAGAACCCAAACATGATTAGATCGTCTTTGAGAATATAAATAAACAAAAGGCCCTGCAACTTTATTCGCAAGAGATGCTCACGCGTTGGAAGACCGAATGGCTGCTGCTGAATTCAGCAAATTTACGTTTGAGGGCTAGTTCACCATTGGGCGAAGTGTTAAATTTTGGTGTGGCGTATGGTCTAGTATGACGATAGAGCAAACTTTAAGGAGGACAATGAAATCGAAAGGTGGCTCAACTCACGGACGTGGCTTTTCAGACTCTTGCTCACAAAGTGGACCTCAGGAATGGAATCCTTACAGGAGATTTGTAAACAGTTGAAAAATTCTGTGGTATATCATCAGGAACAAGCGAACAACATGCAGATTTAAGAGCTTCATCAACAGATGCAAATGTAGCAGACAGTGACGAACTGAATGACTGGCTGTTAAAACGTCCATCTTTTCCTAAATGTAATGTGATTATTTCAATAAGCAGTTGAGTAATGTATCGGTAAACTTTCATGAGTCACTAGTAAAAGGAATTAAACGGATCACCTGAATTACAAGAGAGAACTTTAAAAACGTCTCATTTCATAGCAACAAAAATGTTATAACACTTGCACCCTGCACTACGGCACTCAAGATAGGGAAGAAGAGGATTTATGCCATAAACCCATCAACGTTTTTTCACAGACTATGTGTTATCAACCAATCTGATAAGAACGTGAAGTTCCGTTTCTCATTTGAACTTTCCCCATACCCCATGTCGTTGTTCTCATAAGATGGTCTCAACAAGGGTACAAACTCATTTCGCCATGACGCATTCACACCTCCCCAACAGAATGAAGTACCCAAAATAAAAAGCTTTGTTGTGGATGGTGGTCACCTGCTCCATAAGATTGCTTGGCACACAAATAAAAGTTTGGGGTCATCTGTATGAATTATGAAACCTATTTGAGAAAGTACCACGGATCCAAAATCACAGTTATATTCGATGGCTACCCAAGCGATGCTTAGCAAAGATCTCGTCTTTAAATGACGCCAAGTTCTTCATTGTATGACATTTTTGATGAAGATAAAAATGCTGCACTCGCACAGGACAAGTTTCTCGCTAATGAGAGCAACAAGAACCGCTTGATTTTGATGCTCATGCGGAAATTTGAGGATATTAAAATGCTACAGGCAAAAGAGGATGCGTTTTCATTAATTGTGAAAACGGCTATTCCCCAAGTTGCTGAGTCCGACAGTGTGGCAATTGTGAGCGAGTACAGTGACGTGCTTGTTCTCCTAATGGGTCTACAAAACAACAACAACAACTTGTACTTCCATAAACGGGAAAGAGGGAAATGTGCAGGAGTGCGGTACTCCAGTAATTCTTTCACTTTTTGTTCTGCGTTTGCCTTTTCTATTACGCCTTACAAGATGCGGTGTCACATCCTCTTTTTTTTTCTTTTTTGGCCAAGGAAAAAGGAAATTACTAAGCCTTGTGGATCAACAGCCACACATCAAAGTGAAAGGTGCTGAACTCGTTAAACCGACAGTCTCTCGAGACATTACAGCACAGGCAAGAGATCAGCTGACGCCAGCACTGTTAAGGAATTTCAACTGCGTGATTCTTTATGAGCTTTACATAAAGTCTGTCCAGAGAAACTCTTTCAAACTTGAAAGGCTACTGGCAACATCGCATGCAGCAATGCAACACTCATTGCAAACCGACCATCAGGTGCAATCTTGGCTGAGGAAGAAAACTGATCCATGCCAACTGGACTTGTATCAGGCTTGTTTCCCATGGCGATGACGAAAGATGCGGCAGCACTCACGCTACTGAAGATGGTTTCCTGCGCTTGCAAAACAGGATGCATAGTAATACGTGGATGTCGCAAATGTGGACGGAATTGCCCCTCGACATGCAAATCCTGTCGTGGCTTATCTTGCGTGAATGCCCCCAAAAATTGTGTCGACGAGGTTGAGGAAGAGATCGAAGATATCTTACAGGACAAGGAGGTGGTGAAGGTGCCGCAATGGATGCCGAAGATCGGGCGCCGGACCGGGACCTGCTGTAGTCTCCCAAACGACCTCGACGGAATTGAAATTTGACACAATGTGAATCTCTGTTATTTAAATTGTGCTTTTTTTAATACGCTCATGCCCTTTCATTTGTTCATTTGTACATATTTTTATATAGCTCGTACGTAAACACATACTGGTCATTACTACAAACTTGGTTTTCATTTTAGCAACCCACTGTTACTAATAAAGGGATACAATAAAATGAATAAAAATACACATGAATGAAGAACAATGAAAACATGCACATAGAAACACAAATGTGCTCGTTAGAGAGCCGTCTTCCCACTGCAAATTCATTTCATTGAATAACCTTCACTTGTAAAAAGAAAAAATTCCTTGGCTTTCTATAGTATGAACGCTTTATAGTGTCTAAAACTGAAAAACTAGATGCTTTTGTAACATGAAATTTCATGCTCTACAACTTTGATAACTTGACGTTTTCCATTTGCAGTAGGCATTTTTGAGTTACAGATGTTGAAGACGACTTTTTAGACAAGTTGCTAAAAATTAATGAATTTTCACAACTCACTGCGGCCAGACGGCTGCACCGATTTTGGCATTTACGTAATCATCCGATGCAAAATTTAATGCTCTTTCAATTTGGTAATAGTAAAATTTTGAGTAGGGTGCATAGTGACCGAGTAATAGGTGAAAACCTTATAAAGTACCAAAATTCTATGGTTTTTTGGCCACAAAAAATTGTCCTGAGGGTTTTGGATGTCGAAAACTTGGATCCTACATGCTCTCAATTATATGTGCAAGACGAAAAAATTAAATCTTCTACCTCTGCTTTTGCAAGCAAAAGCACCCCGTTACTGGACTAATACAGTTGAAATTGCTGCAGAGTAATGAAATAGTGAATTACTAAACTAAGTGCAAGTCAGGTCAATAGTTAGTGGAACAGCTGAGTCCCAGTATAGAAATAAACTTGCAACTGATTTACTTGTACTGTAACAAAACCTACAGCAGTTCTCCTTTCACAAGTTATCGATGGTTCTCAATAATTACATTATTTCATTGAAAAACCTGGAGCTGCGTCAATATTGTGGTGGAAATGGAAGTTCCACATATCAATCATATGCCAAAACACTCTCCAGCTATCATTTGCCAGAATCTTGTTTCGATATCTCAAACCATTTATGAGACGTGAGGAAATTTTGAATATTTCGTTCTAGTTTTTTCACTGACTCTCGAGTTCGTGATGGAGCGCTTTACATACATTCTATTTTCTCGAGATTGGAAACAGACAGCGATATCGTTCCAAATTTAAAGACTGATTCAATATATTATCTACCTTTAATACACAGCAACATGTATTCTAACATGAATCAAACACAGATTCATAGCAGTACCTATTTTCCACTGCAAACTAAGAATTCCTTGCATAGTTTACCTACTACCGAAATATGATAATAGTAGGTGTGACTGCTCGATTAAACAAATGGGTTAAGTCTTACATCTGACTAGAGGAAAGTGTCTCTAACATTACTGTATCACTTGAGTGAATTCCTTCCTGTATCATCGACAGCAGCTTGTCGAAATAAGCCACCCCCATTCTCACGAAGTTCCAGAATTCCTGCAGTTCTGCATCATTTCCTTTATCAATAGGGAATACATGCCATCACCTTCCTCCCTTTTTCTCAGTCTGGTTTGAACCAATCAACATCTGGTTTGTGCTCTGCATTACACTTCCCTAATCCTAAGAGTGACAAGCAGTGCCTGTGTAGTAGCTACAAAGACAACTGCAACCTGTATGTACGTAATGCTTTAAAAGCGCAGTTTAGGTAAACATATTCTTGTGATGCCTTATGTCATAACTTAAAACAAACAGTTGAGCCCATAATTCAGAACAGAAATAAGATAATTCCATTATAGTTACATAAGAGAACAACAATTACTTACTAAGTAATAATAACAAGGAATAAAAACACTTAATTAATAAATAGGAACTTTGAGTTCTCAGACATCTTTACAAGAAATCAGACAGCCCACTTCAAGATTAGCACAGAATTACCAGCTAGTGTGATTGCCTGGATTTAAATCAAGACTATTCTGTCTGCATCATGTAATTATGTGACCTTAACCAATGTGCAGTTCCAAACATGTACGCTTGGGGCCCTGCTGCGTAGGCCTAGGACTACATCTCAGGTACATCATGTAACCATACCAGTTGCAGTTGTTACAAGCAACGACTTCAAACGACTACTAGTGGAAGACAACGTTGGTTTTCAGTGACAAAGCCACGTTTCGTGTGTCTGGAAATGTGAATCATCATATTGCATGTTTGGGGCACAGACAATCCACATGAGATTATAGAACAAATTTTCGTTCACCTAACGTTAACGTCTTTTGTGCCATGTCCTCTTCAAAAGTTTACAGACTACTTTCCTTCCTGGAGAAAACTGTGACTGGTTTCGTGTACCTACACACACTACAGCAATGGCTTATGCCACAACTACATCAAGCAAGTTGAGACTCCATTTTGAACTAGACAATGCTCCACCTCACTTTCTTTCAGACATTTATGTTATCTCAATGCCGAACTGCCTCAGTGTCGAAATGCACATGCTTCCACGTACCCTCTTCATCAGTAGCCTCCACAGTCGTCTGACTTAACTTCGTATGATTTCTTCTTATGGGGTTAAGTCAAAGATCACTGCATTCCTGCTTCAATTGCCACTCAGTTTGGAAGAGTTGAAAGGAAGGACTAATATGGTCGCTGACAATGTAATTGGTAATATACAGAGGAACTATGTTGAGCAAATTTAGAAGCACTAGAGAACATAAAATAGAAAATTCAGTTTCCAGTTCTTCAGCAGGATGAGAAATGCACTGAACTCTTCCTGAGACTCACATAAAAACCATGAGTAACCACTTAAAAGAAATGTATTGGGGTTGTATTCTACACAGTGACAAAAATTTCTCTGTATTTCTATCTGATAGTAAATACATAGCAGACGATGTGTATATCTGACACTGAAAAATTTCACATGGGTACTAGTCATGAGCAGCATGACACCAGTAAATGCTATACTCGAGAACTCGACATCTGTAGGGTACTGCTAATTATTTTGAGCAGCTCGAGCTAATATGAAGAGACTAACACATTTTTATTCTTCCATTTTTCTATAGTGCATTTGTGGAGAAAGACGTACTGCCCTGAGTGCCCAAGTGAACTAGTTGTGACATGTTTGCCACAAGCAGCCAGAGATGCTACACAGCACTATGAATTTCGAGTCAAAAGGTTCCAACATGTCCTTCACTGTTAATGTAAATGTAAACAATGGCATAAATGTGCACTTTTGCTATACATTATGAATTTTAACAACTGACAAGCATCAGAAGAGTGCTGTGTAGACATGACAAGTTCCACAAGGCGGATTTTAGCTGTGTAAATTTTTATTTGTTACAAATCTATTTGTAATGATTTTTTTGACAAACCTGCAACATGCAATCCGATCTCCGCTAAAATGTTAATATCACATGAGTGACGAAAGCACAATGGAACATGATGTAGAACCAGACAAGTTTTTCAAGATCTGAAGGTGACAATTTTAGCTGTTGAAACTGATCAATAAAAAAACAGTTTAGATAGCAATCTTGCCGCTAGCCTATTTCTTTAAAGTACATAGTGATCGTTGATTCTCATTTCACATTACGAGAAAATTCAGAGAAGTTATGTGCTAGTTTAAGCATAGGGCTGGTTGCTGAAATATGGGGTGAAATATCACAAAGGTGCCTCAGAAAACAAATTTTGTGAACAAACAAAACAAAACTTTTTTAGCCCTGCTGGATGTATATTTACATATAAATCGGTAACTGGCTGTATTGCCTTTTCAGTGTATGGAAATTTTTGAAAATGGAGTCTTTTTAATTGACATTAGGAAAGTAGAATAAAAACTCATTGACGAACTTTTGTCACACACTTTCTTTTACCAGTATAAAGCTTACATTAGGCGCTCAAGTTAACAAAACACATAGACTCAGAGAGGAACAAAGCACAAACTGAGTGTGGTTTTACCTTCTGGATTCGTTTTTGGACTTTATTCTTAAACTAATTTGTATTAAAAACGTGAAAAGGAACAGTTACATATTCGTCAAATGCACTTCGGACATTTCTTTAACGGAATTATTCTCTTCCAACATTCTAATGTGTTCTGTTATTGTTAGCCATTTTTTAAAGACGATATTTAAGCTTCATTTGTCTTCTTATTTTTGTCCTGAGGATCGCAGTTCCATGTGACTTTTCAATATAAATGTGTACCTCACTTGTAACAATTATTAACAAAAGGCTGTATTTTGAATGCTGTTAATCGCTTCCTGAAGCAAAATTAAATAAATCCAACAATAATAATATTTACCAACAGATGAAACTATACACAGTTTCTGTTGTGCCACTTTGGTTGCAAGTCGCTCCTGCATCCCACACCAGTTAAGATCAAATATTAGAGCTACTCTATAACGAATTTTGTATTATATTGCATGCAAGTGCACTTAAAGACAATGTAATATGATACATTTGTGTTGCTAAAAACTACACTTGATCTCACTAATATCGTTGATTTCCTTTATTAAAAGTTGTACTTAATCTGAAGTTATACTGTAACCAGAAACCTCCTTACTTACTTCCTCAAATCCACTAGGTCAGTGTCTAACACTTTGTACTCTGTAATGGAGACACAGGGCATCTGTGTAAACTCGTATTTAAACCGTCACCACCTGGTGGCGAGAGCGCCACAGAGAACTGCACAAGCCTCTTTGTGGAAACAATAAGGTCACTGACCAACAATTAGGGTATACATTAAAACAAGAAGCGCACTTTCATGCAAGCATATTTACATAAGCATGACGATACAAAACTTCCCTAGATGGCAATACTATGCAGCATTGAGGGCTAGTGTAGTCAGGTTCGAGAATCGAGCATGTAAGAGCTATGAAAAGCAGTGACAAATCAGGCTTGACATCACAGGGAAAACAACATTTGCAATTGGAGTGGGAAGTATTGAGAGTATTGTAGCTGTCTGCCCTGGAATCTGAATATACTGCCAGTATTATATTGATTTTCACCATTTGTAGAATTGAGTGAGCTGATGTGAAACTACAAACCACCTAATCCAATAACACTTGCTTACTCAAACAGAAATCTTAACTGTGCATCATATAATGGGAACATCATATACTTTGGCAATGCAAATTAACAATGACTTGCTATCCACTACAATGGCAAAACGTTTTATTACTAGCCAGCCTACATGTAGAGGGTTAATTTTATAGTTCTGTTAAAATACACACTGTATAGTCACAGTCAAGGCACATGCAGTTTGGAATAAAAACATGCATGATGGTATCAAAGTTGCTTGGTACTCACCAATAATGAAATCAAGCGCCACACCTTTTTTTGGCTTAGGTATAGTAACATTATTATTGTGATCAAACTCTCACAACTATCTCTCTGCATTTCAAAGAATTTGTAGGATCCTTTTCTAAATGTACATAAAATTAACTAATATTTATTTTAAGTAGGCTATAATATAACTCATTTACAACTATGCAGTTGCTACATAATTTTTAGAAATCAATCATTATGGGTGCCAGTTCGAGTAGCAGACACACCACTTCCTGCCACTGTAGCACAACTAACAGTACTAAAACTGACACTTTTTGTAGAGATCTTTGATATGGTGTAGCACTGAAACTGCATGTTATCCTCATACACAAGTATAAATATCAAAGCTACTAATACTGCATAGTAGATTCAGAAGCACTGGAACCATAATTACAATTGCTCGATTTGCTTTTGACACCAATCAGTGTGGGTGAAGGCAAGTGGTGCCAAATAGTTAAAACGACATTATCTTTTATGGCATGGCTAAAAGTAGTGTCACTTGAGTGATGACACAGAAAACTAGGTGCTTCCACTATGTTACCAAAACGTAATATAATGAAAATATTTAGCAGATTAATCAAAATAACGATATAACTATTAAGAATTTCATGAAAGTACAAAAAGCTTTTACAAATTATTTCTCAAAAAAGGAAATAGAAAATGCTTTTCAGGATTATTTCTCAAAAACAAATTTAACTCCATACTTAGAACAGTTAAGTAATCTTAAAAATAAAGTATATGATAAACAATTAAATGAATTTACTTTTATGACAGGGGGTGAGCAAGAAATGTACAGTTTCTAGGACAATTTCATGCTTAAAAGAATTATAGTTGTCATTAAGGATATAAATAGAAACTTGGATTTTGATGATTTGGATAATACAGTAAGTGTTGCTGATAAGCTATTCCAAATAAATAATAATAATCAATCCATAAACGTACACAAATCAAATTTTCTAACTGTAAGACTGAAAGATTCTGTTAAAACAGTTCCAGCTGATGTGAATATAATTGTACTTGGTGAAATAATTTAAAAGTTTAATCAATTTTATCTGTATATAAATGGAGAACCACACTTCACATGATTATCACATTTATTGCTTTAAGTGTAAAAAATTTACTGATACACATAATCCACACAGAGTAACAACAAAAAATGAAAGACAAAAAATTGAAGATCCTTGTACAATTTGTAAAAAGAATAAAAAAAATTTGTCAAAAAAATTTGTAGGGTATGGTGACCTTTTTATTCGTGAAGTAATTATTAATTAATTACATAACCCAATGAGAAAAAATTATAAAAGAAGACATGTAGTTTCTCTCGGTATAGATGATTTATGGCAAGCTGATCTAGTCAAAATGGATTCTGGCAAGTTAAAAGGAATTTCAAAAATAAACGAAGGGTATAAATATTTATTGATTGTTATTGATGTCTTTTCGAAATTTTCATGAGCTGTTGCAGTTAAAGACAAACCAGGTAAGAATGTGGCTGATGCGTTCGAAAAAGTTTTAATGTTAGAAAACCAAAATAGTTTCAAACAGATAATGGTAAGGAATTCTATAACAAAGATTTTCAAGAATTGATGAAGAAATACAGCATCAATCATCATTAAACTTTTTCAGACTTAAGAGCATCTGTTGTTGTACGTTTTAATAGAACACTTAAAGAAAAGATGTTGAAGAAATTTGCTTTACAAGGAAATTATTAATGGATCGATCTAGTTTCGAAAGTAGCTGACGAATACAATAACACAGTTCATTGAACTATAAAAAGGAAACCAATAGAAGTTACTGAAAAAGTTTAAAAACAAGTAACATTGTACATAATGAAAAAGCTAAATTAAAAAAAATTGATAAAGTTGGAATTAGTAAACTAAAAGCTCTTTTTGAGAAAGGTTATACAGCTAATTGGTCAACAGAAATTTTTGAAATTGAATCCATCATTCATTCTAATCCATATAACATTGAAATTTTTATGAGCAAGAACTACAAAAATGAAATATCCAGATGTGTTTTTGGTTGAAAAAGTTCTGATAAATAAAGGAGATAAAGTGTATGTTAAATGGTTAGGTTTTGATAATTCACACAATAGTTGGGTAAATAAAGATAGAATAATAGTCGGTTGACCACAAATCTACTAAAAATTTTTTCTATATAAATGTAACAAATAGTACGAATGACGAAACTGACACTCACTCTTTCTATTGTGATGATGATGAAGAAGATACAATTTCTACATTCATAAATCAATTAACTGATGAAAGTGTTTATAAATACTTTAAAAAACAGCACTGACTTACATTAATTCAATTTGATGAAGATGATTCATTATATCATCAGTTAATTCTTCTTGTATATAGTTATCCAAAGTACTGAAATAATTTCGATGGCAAACAATTCTCAAATTTACTTTCATTCATTGATATAAATTTATTGAATTTGGTCTATAATCAATTTTTAAAATTAGTTCACTGTTTTGGTTCATATTTGTGATTATCTTCATTTGCCTTTGTACATTTTTTAATTGTGCTCAGATGACATAGTATTCATAATTAAAACTATATAATCTTAAGACAACAAAAGCTGGTCTTATATTTTTATTGTTGGTTTGAGGAACAACATGAGGTAATAGTGTATCTATTTCTCTGTTTCTTTTGTTTATTACACCAAAAGTCATGTTAACTGTTTGCCTCAAATTTTCGATTTCTTTTTTATCCAATTCACGTATTTCATGTGAATATTAATCATGTTCGCGAATTGCTGGTAAAACTTCATGTGTAACCCATTTTCTGAATGCTTTTGCCTCTTCTTTTTTTGATTTTAATATTAAACAATATAATCCTGATTCATTAATAAATATAGTTTTTGTATGAATATTTTGAATGCCTTGTTTTATGGCGTCCGTAAAATCTTTAAATCTTTGTTTATCTTCATCATACACATGTTTTTAATAGTATCCCTAGATTCTTTATAGTCTAATATTTCAGCAAAATCTACAGCTTTAAACCATAGTTCATTATTTTCATCAATAATTAATAAAATATTTTGGTTGTTATAAGCGAGCTTCTTATTCTCTAGATCTATAAGGGCCTCCATTTATATAGAATTAAAATACATCAGTAAATCAGAATTCTACGGCAGGGACAGTTAAAATTTCATCATAAATACTTTTTCTCTCTTCATTAACTTCATCAGCAATATTGTTGAATTGGTCACATAAATTCTCAACGAACTAAGATAGTGTGTTGAAGTGCATATTGGTTATTTCTTTTCTTTTATCTACTCTGTGTACACCAAAAGACATATTAAGCATTTGCTCTATTAATTTATAATCAGTATATTTATATTTTCTAACATAAAATATTTTATCTTCTTTAGGTCTTCTACTATTATAGCTTGAAGATCTTTTTGAAAGATGATTTTCAGATAATATGCCACCAACTTTAAAATAATCTTTCTTGGCATACAGCTCAGATGTGGCAATGTATATAATTTGTTGTTTCTTCATCTCCACTACATCAGATATTACTTCTCTTAATTGTAGACATCCTTTTTCAGTTTCTTTTAATTCTATTGCTTTCTGTTCGATAATTTTTTGAGATTTAATGGCTTTATATTCTTTTACATAGTCAGCATTATCGCGAAATATTTCTGCAAGAGTAATATAGTAATGTTTAATTTCATTAGCTACTTTAGTTCTCAAAGTCATTGCAAGGTTTTTAAAGTTTCTAACTGACACTAAAATTCATGTTTTTTGGATTAAATTATGAGGAGCAAGTGTTTTTGATTCACTTTGAATGTATTCATACTCTAGCATTAATGGATCATGTTTTACTTCTTTGTATTCCAGATTATAATTTTTCAAGGATTTAAGAAAATCTCCTTTTATCCATTTAGTATTTTCAGGGTAGATGCTTGGCAACCCTGCAATACCATAATGAACAAAGTATAAAATGTCGTTTGTTATCAAAACATCTTTTTTATTAATCAAAGGAATCTAAATGTCATTGAACCAACTTCCCAAATTTAATTCATACATCTTTTCTTGAATGAATTTGAAAATGTTCAGCATAGATTATTCTGAACTAGCGACAACTGCCATTTATATAGAATGAAAATACATTACTAAATTAAAATTTTTCATTACCTATTAAGGTGAACGAAATGTTCACCTTTAAATTTTACTAGCAGTAGGCGTTATGGTATGTTAATTATTCAGACATCTGCAATTTCTTTAAAAGTGTGTCATTAAAGATAATAATTTACTTTTCGTGAAATGTGTATTATATGCATAAATGGAATAAAAAACACACAGTAGAAATACTAGTGATAGCAGGAAAATTAAGAATGTAAATAGTTTATCTATACAGCTATCAAGCCCACTGCAACATTAAAGAGGAATCGTTTATTAAGGAATAATTTTAATTATTAATGAAAATTTTATTTCGATAAATGGAAGCAGACAAGATGTGTAAAAAATGTGAAGTAGAGAAGTCAATTGATAACTTTTATTCAGACAAATATGCAAAGGATAAGCTTTCATATATGTGTAAAGAATGTAATAAAATGATTACAAAAAATGCATATAATAACAAAAAAGAATGTTTTGAACAGTTTATATTAAATTATAAGAGTCCTTTGGCAATGTTTAAGGATATGAAAGATTTTCTTTCTTTTTACAAACAAGAACAACATCAGTTAAAACATTTTAAAAAATGTATTGGCTGTCAAGAAATTAAAGATCTTGGCTGTTTTTACTTAAGTCTTACATCTAGGGATAAACTTGCAAGTAGATGGAAGACTTGTCAACTAGGATATAGACAAAAAAGAAAAGTAGTGTGTGAGTGTGGAAAAGAAATAGTTAAAAGCGAACTTAAAAAACATTTACAGACAAATACACACATTAAAGATGAAAATTCTTATTTTTTTCAAAGCCAATGTTTTTTTTAATTCCTTAATAAATGGAAGCCTCTCTGGAATATTTTACAAGCGCTTAACGTCATGATTATTGCAGAAGGAATAATTTACGAGTACACAACAAATTTAGAAAAGATGATTTAATTAATTCAGTTGTTTCAAATAATTTACCACTGCCTATTTCTTCAAAAGCTATTGAAATTTTTTCTATAATAAAAGATAGTAAAATGGAAGTCTCGCTGAGTGACTTTACAGTCGCTGAACTTTGTGATTATTGTAGAAGGAATAATTTATGAGGATATAATACACTTAGAAAGGATGATCTTATCAACTTAATTAGTTCAAATTATTTGCCTCTTCCCACAAGAGCTCTCGAAAAATTAAAAGCAAGTGAACTTAAAGCTAGAGCTCAAAATCTTGGTATTAAAAGATACAGTACATTGAAGAATTCAAAATTAATTAATACCATTGTATTACAATCGTTTAAACTTCATCCAAATGTATTTGAAAAAACTAGATTAAGACCAAAAAGTGTACTGAATATAAATTACTTTTACAGGTTTGATGACGATCTTATTGAAAAGCCTCATCCACCAATAGAGGAAAAAATAGTAAGGTTAGATCAAGTCTACCCATTTGAAGTAAAATATTTGATAAAGAAATGAAGCTGAGCCATCTGAAAAGCATTTATTTGAGTTTAAAGAAATTAGATCCAACATTGCTAAAATCGATACTGTTAATGAGAAAACAGATTACATAACGAATGCACTCAATTCCATGGTAAATGTAGCTAAAAAGAGGACTAATTTCAGAGAAGGAGATAAGCTGAATATGACAGTCAATAACCCAAAAATATTTTATCCAATTTCTACACGTTATAATGCATTGAATATTACTCGAGTGTTGTTAAAGTTTTGTGCAATAAAATGAGGGACATCTTAACATCAGATGAAAGTGTTGATATAGCAGAAACATTGTTTAATATTCAGATGTTAGCAATTCCTGGAGGTGGTAAAGGTAAAAAAACAATAAATCTAACTGAAGACCTAAAGACAAAGAGATGCATTACAAGAATTAAAAATGATGATAATCTGTACTGTCCTAGGGCTGTAGTTGTTGCTCTGACATACGAAACAAATAATATTTTGGGAAGAGAACTAACTACAAACGAGATTAAGAAAATTAAAGGAGATAAATACAAATTACAGGAAGAGTTAACTGATATGTTATGTAATCAGTTGGGTGAATACAACGAAGATGGATTTAGTTTACATGACATTAAAAATGTTGAAGAATTGTTGGATATGCAAATAAATGTTGTATGTGCCAAAAATTTCAATGTGGTTATCTGTAGTGGTGCTAAGAAAGATATGAAGATTTATCTGTACAAAGAACAGAACCATATTGGTCTAATTAACAGTATGACTGCTTTCTTGAGATCAGTTTACTTCTGTGATAAATGCAAGAAGCCATATATCGACAAGAATGCTCACAGATGTAAAATAGACAGAAAAGTGTGCATATTATGTAAAAGTCCAGAACATGAAAGTGAAGAAAGTAAGATTTATTGTGAGAAATGCAATAGGTACTATTATAATGCAGAATGCTTCAACAATCACCCAGAAGTTTGTGATACAGCTTACAAGTGTGCAGGATGTAAAAAGATTTGTTTAAAATCTAAAGAATATAAATGTGGCTTTAACTTTGTAGAAATTGTAAACACGTAGTGGAAATTGGAAATCATAAATGTTATATGCAAAGTGTATTGCAGAAAGTGGTATCTGCAAAAGAAAATTTGATGAAGAGTTTATAGTGCAAGGTTGTATTGTAATAAAGAAGGTTGTTGTGTTAATGGAGAATTCAAAGATTTTTGTATTTACCAGTGTTTCGAATGTAACAAAATAGTTGGTTGTAAAGAGTTTAAATGTTGTAAAAAAGGCTTTCCTAAGAAAGTGAATTGTACCTACACTGAAAGATACATGTGGTTTGATTATGAAGCAAATAAACTGGAATACACGTTCCAAATCTAATAATTGTCCACAATTTTAAAGGTGATACTGTTCATAAATTTAAGACAAATGATGAATTCTGTAAGTGTATGATATCTGAAAAGAACAGTTATCACACATTCATAGCTCACTATGCAAAAGGTTATGAGTCACAATTTATTTTGAAGTACTGTTTTGAAAATACAATAGGACCATATACCATATACACAGGAACTAAACTGATGTTGTTGGAAATCAAGCAATTGGGTATAAAAATTATAGATAGCAGTAATTTTGTACAACGACCACTTAGTAGTTTTCCAAAAACTTTTGATTTGAAAGAACTGAAGAAAGGTTACTTCCCGCATTTATTCAATACTAGAGAAAATGAAATCTACATAGGACCAGTTCCTGATACTGAATATTACTGTGTTGACACTATGAAGCCACAAGATAGAGAAGCATTTCTTAAGTGGCACAGTTCCAGAGTTAACGAAAATTATGTGTTCAATATGAAGAAAGAAATTAACGAGTACTGTAATTCTGATGTAGACATATTAAGAAGAGGTTGTTTGGAAATAAGAAAAGAATTTCTGGAAATTGTTAACATTGATCCATTTTGTTATTTAACTATTGTTGGCGTTTGTATGGCAATTTACACATCTAAATATTTACTAAAAATACAATTGCAGTATTGGATAAAGAACAGGAAGAGAATTATAGTAAAGAATCCCTAGCTTGGTTGGATAGTTTAAATAATAGCAACATTCAACATGCTCTTTATAGTGGAAAAGTAAGAACTGCAGGAACAAAACTAGACGGATTTGACAAAAAAAATAATACTGTTTATCAATACCATGGTTGTTATTGGCATGTATGTAAAAGATGTTTCAAAAGTTAAACTATTAGCAATGAAAACAAGGAAACAATGGATGATCTTTATCAAAAGACTTTAAGAAGATGTGCAGAAATAAGAAACGCTGGATACAATTTAGTTGAAATGTGGGAATGTGATTGGCTGAACTCAACAGAGTATAAAACGCTTAAAAAATTGAAGCAGCTTTCTGAAATTGTTGAACCATTGAATCCAAGAGATGCATTTAATGGTGGATGAACAAATGCAATAAAATTAAGAGCTAAAGCAGATGGTATTAGCTCAAATATTAAATATATTGATGTATGTATCCTACTGTGCAATATTATGATTATTATCCTGAACAACTGCCAAGAAAAATATATAGAACAACATATTAATCTAAAAATTGGTATGGCTTAATAAAATGTAAAGTATTGGCACCTAGGGGATTGTATCATCCCGTTTTACCTGTACGCATGCAAATCGATATTGTTTGCTTTGTGTGTCTATGTGCAGAAGAACAAATAAGTAAATGCAATTACAGTGATGAAGAAAGAAGTTTTATTGGAACTTGGTCGACTGATGAAGTGAAGAAAGCTGTAGAAAAAGGATATAAAGTTTTAGATGTGTATGAACTATAGGATTTTAAAAAAAGAGCAATACATTGTTTAAAAATTATGTTAAAGACTTTATGAAAATGAAATTAGAAACTATTTCACATAATTTTGAAAGTGATCAAGAATACATCAAAATACAGGGCTATTACAAATGAATGAAGCGATTTCAGAAATTCACTGTAGCTCCATTCATTGACATATGGTCACGACACACTACAAATACGTAGAAAAACTCATAAAGTTTTGTTCGGCTGAAGCTGCACTTCAGGTTTCTGCCGCCACAGCGCTCGAGAGCGCAGTGAGACAAAATGGCGACAGGAGCCGAGAAAGCATATGTCGTGCTTGAAATGCACTAACATCAGTCAGTCATAACAGTGCAACGACACTTTAGGACGAAGTTCAACAAAGATCCACCAACTGCTAACTCCATTCGGCGATGGTATGCGCAGTTTAAAGCTTCTGGATGCCTCTGTAAGGGGAAATCAACGGGTCGGCCTGCAGTGAGCGAAGAAGCGGTTGAACGCATGAGGGCAAGTTTCACGCGTAGCCCGCGGAAGTCGATGAATAAAGCAAGCAGGGAGCTAAACGTACCACAGCCGATGGTCAACAGGATGGTGCTCCACCGCACTTCCATCATGATGTTCGGCATTTCTTAAACAGGAGATTGGAAAACCGATGGATCGGTCGTGGTGGAGATCATGATCAGCAATTCATGTCATGGCCTCCACGCTCTCCCGACTTAACCCCATGCGATTTCTTTCTGTGGGGTTATGTGAAAGATTCAGTGTTTAAACCTCCTCTACCAAGAAACGTGCCAGAACTGCGAGCTCGCATCAACGATGCTTTCAAACTCATTGATGCGGACATGCTGCGCCGAGTGTGGGAGGAACTTGATTATCGGCTTGACGTCTGCCGAATCACTAAAGGGGCACATATCGAACATTTGTGAATGCCTAAAAAAACTTTTTGAGTTTTTGTATGTGTGTGCAAAGCATTGTGAATATATCTCAAACAATAAAGTTATTGTAGAGCTGTGAAATCGCTTCAATCATTTGTAATAACCCTGTAGTTAAAGAGAAATTGGACATTCACTTAGATTGTGATAGAATAAAGGAAAATCCTGGAAAACGAGCTGTTACTAAGATATGTCTTAACTCATTATGGGGCAAATTTGGACAAAGGCAAAATATGAGTCAAACAGAATATGTGACAGATTTGCACGAATTTTATGAGATACTACTGGATGACCGATTAGATAACTTAAATGTAAATTTTATTACGGAGCAGATGGTGCAGATGCGGTACAATTTCAAGGATTACTACATGGAAGACAATGCACCTACTAATATTTTCATAGCTGCATTCACTACATCAAATGCAAGGCTCAGATTGTATGATATGTTAGATAAACTAGGAGAATCTGTTGCATATTTTGATACTCTTTCTGTAGTATATATTGTTAATGGTAAAAATACTGTGGAAACAGGTTGTATGTTAGGTGAATGGACTAATGAATTAGGAAATAATTGGATTACAGGTTGGGCTTCCACAGGTCCCAAAAGTTACTATTACGAGAAAAATGATAAGAAGACAGAAATGAAGGTAAAAGGATTCACATTAAATTACAAGAATATTCAAAAGTTGAATGGTGAATCTATGATAATTCTAATAGAAAGTAAAGTAAACGAAAATATACAGTTAGAATACAATCAAATAACCAGAGATGTTGATACAAAAAATCTGGTTAACAAACAGGTTAAGAAAAAATTTACAGTTCAGTATGACAAAAGAGTTGTTATAGAAACTTATTATACAGTGCCTTATGGATATTAAAAATTAAATATATCTTGAAATGTAAAGAAAAAAATTCATACCACATTCCTTATACAAATAGAATAAATTAGTTAGTTGCATTTTGTTGTATTCTACGTTGTCCAACTTTTTGGCTATAGAATGATAAACTTTTAAAAATAACAAATAGGCTTTAATGTAATTTTGTACATAAATTATTAATTGGCAAATTTGAATTCACTATTTGCTTCAGCATCATAGAAAAGAGAGAATCGGAATTTTCTATTTTCTCCCATATTTCTATATCTGTTTCCTCTAGCTATCAAAGTACTTTTCCTGTTCTTCTCCGTAAATTCTCTTTAATGCTCTAACATGTTTGCTCTGATCCTGACTACTCAGAAGTTCTATAATTAATGATGGTTTAAAATATGCTTCGCAAGTATTACACTCAATTTGTTTCTCTCTTGGATTATTACTTCTTTTGACAAAGATGTCAAATTGAAATTCTTCCCATACATCAGTCATATTTATAAATATTAGAAATTTAAAAGATTATGAAACTGTTGTTCTATATAAATGGACACTCTACTGAAGAAGCTCAATAATGCAAGCAATTCTAATCTGTTTAAAAAGATTAGTCAGCTTGATGTAAATGAGTGTTATTACATTACTGATTCTGAACGTTTAAAAGCTATATATGGTGATAAAATTGCTCTTGAGCTCGATAATAAATTTAAAATTAGTTTGCCTGAAAGGTTCAATAAAATAATAGATAACTGGGACTTCCAATTTATTAAAGATGGAGAAATTAAACTAAAATATAAACGAATGAAAAGAACTAAAAGTAATGAAACGAATTTCATGATCTGGAGTTTTTTGTGTAGCTGCAGAATTTTAGTTGAAAATTTTTATTTTTTATGTGTTGCATCCGTTTAAAACAAAATTTTAGTAAGTAAGTGACTTGTGTGTGCAGCCTAGCTGTTTATAAGATATAACTGTTCATAAGAAAAGGACGAACATCATTAAGTCATCTGCAACTGCACTCTACGTACCCACTTACTACTAATGGGCGATTTTTTATTGATGACAAATTAAACGAAATTGGTGGAAAACGTATGCGCTTTTATTGCACAAATGACATTTTAAACAACATTCTTTCTTGTTTAAGACTACCACACAGGGTGCATATTAACGTCTGACGACTTCTGCAGTACCTTCATGTATCTCACGCTTAAAAAGTCACCAATCCGTCTCTCAAACACCAGAGTCCAATCCCATGCATCACAGCTTCTTTTAATGGTTTGCGTTGATATCAAAACGCATTATACGCATACAGTTAATTATCAGTGTCCTTTACTATAACGTCTTCTGCCAGTTTCTCGATTAGAACTTCCAATCAGCTCAACTACTGCTTTTAGACGCTTATCGACACACTACTTCCATTCAAGAGTCTCAATGTCGCTTTTCCTCTGATTTCACATGGACATTAATTTTCCTTGGCATAGTTCTTGAAATACAAATCATATACATGAACAACTTTTACACACTTGTATAAAATTTGCATGTTTCTCATAAGATAAGTGATGTTAATAATTAATCGGATATGCACATAAATATACTGTCAATGAAAAATTCCGTCTCAAACTGGAGTGTAATGCTGTACAATATCGTATGAGGTGAAAGTTATGAAAAACTGCCAGCAAAAGCTAATTCCAAGGAGCAATCGAAGATCGAATCTCAGGCTGTTCCATTTGCAGTGGGGCAAGAGACAAGCCATGACTCTGCAATTAATAATGTACTAAGTGATTACGTAGATCGAAGAAATTAGGCAAATGCTCAGGTCTGTTAACAGCTTAATACGAATCAGGGGAAAGGACAAAGATACTGGTACATCCACTGTAAGTGCACATTAGGTTGCCTTCACTTTATCTAACGATGGTTACAATAATTTACAGTAAACAGGAAGTTCTTGTATCATTTTCGTCTTTGACAAACGTTAGATGCCATAAAAGTCTTTATTTAAATTCTAGAGTTTCGCCATATAACTGGTCAGAAGAAGTGGAGCAAGAATTTTCCTCTTAATTTAATACAGAATCGATTACAGTCAGTAAGTACTTAATCCCAGTGCATTAAAATACTCAGAGAAGCTCTGGCATGTACAAATAAAGATTAAATTAATTATGTAAAGAACAAATTAGTAATCTGAGGCACTGGTTGTACCATATTGGTCACAGTTAATGTAGCCGTATCGGCTAGATTCTACCTTTATACACTCTACAATGAAGACAGTCCTTTGAGGAGAGCTCTCACGGCGATTACAACGATGCTTCTGCAGTCAGAGGCCGTTCATTCCTCCATTTTTCCAGATTTCTCTCAGCTGAAGAGCACAACTCCTGCCCTAAACTGACGATTTCTGGATTCCAACATGCTAGTACTCTGTACTTGAGAACAGGGAGTGCTGTTTCGTTACAAATGAAAAACACAAACAGCAGTGGTCCTTGCATCATTGTGGCAATATGTACATAGTACACAATCTGTGCTATGTCTTGTAACTGGTGGAAAGCAATTCTAATGATTATACCAATCCCACTTAAGAAAACGCTCTTAACTGACAGGTAAATGAGCTGTTTCTTCGAGCCGAATTTCGTGTTACTGGAAATACTGAGTTTACGCATGGATTTGTTGGTACGCAGGTGCATGTATCCAATCAGTCCGAGACAAACCAAATTGAAAATTATCGACAATGAAATCCCCGTGAGGCATACTATCCGGCTGTATAAAAGAAAATATTTGCTGGTACTTTCCATAACTATACTTGCTGTGCACACTATAGTCCAGGTTATTAGCACACACAGCACCTGACGACAGAATACCTTTCTCGCTTCAGCAGGTAGCAGGTCGTTAGGTAACCTGAGATGGCGAATGCATGCGTACATTTGGTAGCAGAACGAGTTTAGCCAGATACAGCTGAGAAGTGTGAGGGCGCTATCGATTAGTACCATCGTAGATAAGTCGGGGACACCTTTCACACGATACACGATCTCAGAACACAGGATCTGGACTATACCCGTGATCTGAAAGGACAAGAATATCATACCGGGCAAATTACGTAACTGGGGAAGGTACACATACACTCCAGCAGTCAAAATGCGGAAAATGATGTTCAGTCCTATAAATGACATTTCTAGAGGTTTTAAGTCGTCGATTTTAAAATCTTTGTATTTCAAAGTGGCACTGTTTAAAGTGTCTTTGTAACGCAGCGTTCTCTCCGTTGGCTTTCCGTACCATTTGTAGTTCATGTTACCCCACGTTGCATTGGCCGTCGTCGTGTACGATCCATTTGTGTAAAATTTCACGACACACAACTCTGGCGGCGTCGAGGAAGAAAAATCGCGACACTTCAGCAACAGAATAGCTCTGGAGACAGAGCAGATGGCGTATGTGGCGTTCGACTGTTGGCAGGACTGATCGTCAGGGCTGTCGAAATAGCAGCGAGCGTCGTGCACGGACTGTACCACGCTGAATGGGACGTCCTGGCAAATGCCCCGTGAGTTGACAGCCATCCAGGCTAAGAGGCACAGGTTGACGTTCGCCCTCTGCGTGTAGGCCAGGTAGCTGGTGATGGGTATGTGGGGCGACCTCTGCACCATGTCGTCCCACAGCTGCTCGCGGCACTGCTGGCGCTGCTGGATGGTTTCCGGTGGCAGGTCTTCCAGTGGACACGTGGGGTGGTCCAGGGCGTCCGCCAACAGCTGCATGCAGCCTGTGTCCACGGAGAGCGTGGCGCTGCTTTTGTCCTCCAACCGCCACTCCTCATCTGCAAAACAGTTGCAGCAAGCAGGTGGTGCTCATGGACTTACTGTAGCTCAACTCAGACTCTCCTTCAGGCGATAATATTGTGTCCCTGTTTAATTAAACAATCGATGGGCTGTAGTTAAAATAGGTCACAACCAACAAATATGTGAGGTGTTTACCTTAGATGATTTAAGGTCTAAAGTCAACATAAATTTGGGAATTCAGGATGACAGACATCAGATATTCATTGAATGACTAGCACGCAAATTAACTTCATCCATAGCGTATACAGGAAGTCTCCCTTTCCCTCCTGACCTTGCAAAGTAGCGGAAATTATCAAGTTTTATTGATATCCCTGCTTTGAAGCTGAAACAATGATTGCTGTCAGTACTGTATTGTTTCGATTCAGTGTTACATTCTTTGAGCTGTGTATACAAGGCAAAATAAAAGCAATTTTGATTACCAGGCACAGATAAGACCTAAGAAACCTAACGATTGTCAGTAACACACATGTTAATTTGACAAACCAAGTAAGATACCTCTAAACAATATTAGACAAAAAACTATTACTGAAATCACACAGTCAGACAAAAAGCGCAAAACTTATGAGACTGATATATAAGATATTTTATCAATAAAAGGTACTTAAGCTAATGTCCTACAGAGTTAGGACTGTCCTAGTTATACTATACGGGTGCACGATGTGGGGTTCCACAGCTAAGACCAACGCCAGAGCCCTTCAGATTCATCAAAGTAGATGTTTCAGATTAATTTTAAAAACTCTCAGGTCGGTGCCAACGACAGATTTCCATCAAGAACTTGAAATGGATACATTCCAGGACTTAATAAAAAAAGCATACACGACAAATTTTTGAAGAAGTAGAAGTATTAAGACCAGCTACACGCCACCTAGACTGCACTGACACAATCGCCCCTGAAATGTGGCACAGTATGAAAGTTCAGAGATCGGTCTCAGAGGACCCACACTAATTTAGTACGAGGAAGCAAATACTGCACATGTAAAAGTTGAACACAAAAGTAAAAAATATTGAACACATAGTTTTTGCATTGATCAGAACCTAGAAGCATGTGCTTTTAAGTTATTAGTGCATAATACTTCTCTGCAGATCTCATCTAGGAAACTTTCTGCTACTTATGAGATATCTAGAAGCATTATTGAGCTACCTATCAGACAAGAAGAAACAGTGGTTTGTGGAGATTTAAATGTAGATTTCTTAAAAGATTTGCACATAAGAAGGAGCTAGACTTATTATTTAGATGATTTAACCCAGTATCAATTTTTAAACTGATGTGCACCAATATAATGGGACACTGATTCACATTACTTTTATAGACAGTTTTCAGGCAGGAACAATTAATATGTAATGATGCAAAAAGTTAATGGAAATAATATGGCGCCTTACAACATTGAGGCAGATTCATATAAAGCTTTGAGGCAGTTCTTTAAGAGGAAGTTAAAAGGGGGTATGGTATGAGATATATATAGAAAAAAAATGCTTATGTGAGATTCAGTCTATTCCATAGGAAATTTGAGTCAATATATTAAAGTTACTCTCCTAAAAAGTATCGAGAAGATCCACTAAAAAACAAGTAAACCGTGAATAACCAGCAGTATTAAAAACTCATGTAATAGGTGCTAAATTTAGCTTCGCTGAGGTTGTTTGGTAATAGTTAGTTGCTATGGAGGAGAGAATAGTATGGAGTAGGAATACGTTCCAATACTTTGTTTAGTTTATAGGAAATGTGGTGTTAGTTTCATACAAGTACACCAATCCCATAGTTTCTCGGCCTCTACAAGGGTACAGACGTCTCGCTATAGTGCCATGTCAGACTGTCTCTGACTCTGCTGTGGAGGAAGGATTGGTAGAGCTGAGGGCATTTCGGTAAGAGGAGTGTGAGTAAGCTTGGCTAAAGGTGTGGTGATTGGATGCATTTCAAAGTGGTTATGGATGGAGACGCAGTTGGTCATCCAAGTCTTGTGGGAGGAGTATTGTGGAAATGTTTGGTCATCATTTTCAGTTGGATTGAGGATAGGTGCAGCGATGCACCCAAAGAGGTTGGGTTAGGCAAGTATGATATGCATGATTGTGTTACTTCTAGATTGTGTGTGTTGACATAAGGTAATCTGCCAATCTTGCAGGCTGCCAATGAACTGACTCCATCACACAACTTTGGCAGGAGAGCATCTATTGATTTTCAGGTCTATGGTAGTAATATACATGAAAATTATGTGATTAATGTGAATGAGGAAATCATAGGGTCAGATACAGATTAATGTTAGATTCTTCAGATTACTATTAAGGATGAGGTGCTACAATGGGGATACATGACATGCATCCAATGGCAACCCCTCCTCAGGGATTGTGGTGGGGATTATGTGTCATTTGTAGAGTGATGGATGACAGTTGGATTGTGCACTATGATTGTAAGAATGTTTCATTAATGCATGGATGTCATGTTGAAAGAAGACGTGGCTGAAGAGGATTTTATTGGAGCTAAGAGAACAGACATTATGGACAGGATGTTATGCTGCTGGCATACCATGATGGGTTAGCTGACGATGCACGTTTAGGTGCAGGATTGTGTCTTGGACTAGGGATAAACAAAGGAGGAGTGGTTTTGGAAGTAAGTGACTTACACATTAACATGGAAAAGGAATAGGTCTGTTATCGTTAGCTGGTGGACACTATATGTAGGTTTAAGCGACTGGATGTGGCAAAAAACAGCGTTTTTAAAACATGTGTCTTTGATAGTGGGTATGGGACACAAGTAGTTGTTGAGATGAGAAGAAGGTAAGATTGATTTAGTAGATGATATCCTCACGTTGCATGTATGGAGTGATGGCTGTAGATGATGCAAGTGAATAATCATTGTACATTTCCACACAATTTATTGGGGTGGCTTTGTTTGTAATGGAGATAGGTTGGACGGTTTCTATAATTTCGGGTCTGACAGTCATTACACTGGATGAATTTTTACATCTATATTTTTGTAGCTAGGATTTAGATGGTTCTACACAGTGGCAACGACAGATTATCAACACCTGGTTAATGATACGATTGCATATTCTAGGCATGGATTTGGTAAAAATATGTTGTGTGACGAAGGATCTCACGAAATATCTAAAGCTGAACATGTCGATAGCATTTTGAAGATCACTTCTCAAATTAGTAAGTTCTCAACAGCCATGAGTGTACAAACATGGAGTGGGTGCGTCCCAGTGCTGAACCTACCTACAATGCTGATATGAGCTGGAATACGCCAGTTGTAGTACACTCCTTGCTTGAACCAGTGCTCACGATAGAAGGAGTAAACTGCGTCAGCTAGACCAAACATCTGTGATGCTTTTGGCTGTTGCTCCTCACACTGTGCACTAAAGTCATCGAGAAATGAGAGGTAAAATTCATGGTGCAACAGCAGCCCATGATTTAGCAGTGGTTTCCTGTAACAAACAAGCTCAAAGCTTAAAAGCAAATAAAGAAAGCTAATAAAATCAGCATACCAAATCATGAAATGTATATGCATTGATATAAAATTATACAGAATGTGACTTAGACATTAACATGGAAAGCGAATGGGTCTGTTATAATGTGCATAAATGAAACTTCCTTCCATGTGGAAATAGTATACTTGACTGGGACAGAGACTAGAGCAACATGGTATCACTCCAGGAGCACACATAAAGAAAGCGTTCCAGCTAATGGATCAACTTCGGATTATGAAAGCCCAGCGTGCAGCAGAGGAAATGACTAAAGAAGCAAGAGGCACGAAAGGTAACAAGCTTTTGGGTTTGCAGCATGATCAAGAACAGGATCCAGATAACGCTTATGGGCCTGGCGTTTCTAGGAGCTGGCAGGCCTCCAAGTGTGACTTAATATCAAAGGAGACGTTTCAACCTAATTTCCTGAAAATGACTTTTTTTTCTAAATATTTAACTTATTATCTCAGGAACTGTTACAGATAAGTACGTCTAATTGTAAACTATGTTACCTCTTAGTATACTGCTGCTGCTGAGCCACCAAAACATTTCTACCTATGATGGTTTTTTTACTCACAGAAACGAACGTGGACTTAAAGAAATGAACACGTCATAAGTAACTAATTATTTGTCCATATAGTATGATTCTGGCCCTGTAATCACCAAAGGAGTGAAACTATACTTCCCAAACATTTCATATCTCTATCTGTCAAAGGTTCTTAGATAATGGGTCATCAATATTGCAAATCAAATTTAACACTGTAGGTACAGAATGTACGTACTGCCCTTAAAAGTGTGGCGTGTTATTATGAATTGGGGCAAGTGTCGTTAAATAAATGGGTGCTGTTTTATTTTGAATTATGGCTGGTATCTAAAAGTTAATGGGACGCATTATACCAACAATCCTGGCTAGATAAAAGCGGGGGGGGGGGGGTAGGTTGTAACACCAAAATCGATATTCACTGGACTCTGAAATACGAAAATGCAACACTAACAGAAAAATTTTCGGCGCCTGTTATACAACAAGAGCCATGGATACGTATGCCACCACTTTGTTAATTTGTCACAGGAAACCGACACTGCCACCGCCTTCATCTCACATTATTAGTTGACTGCTTTATAGCCACATGAAACAGTTATGTGTTTTATTATTCAATGATAAGCTGGGGTTGTGCAGAATTTGTTTTCAGCAACCATACTTTTTCCTTAATCGTTTACCTAGACAGGTTTCTACCCCATGTGCTATGACATTTCCGAATATCCGATTTTAATGAACTGAAAAGTAATTGTTTTCATTCCTTACAATTAATATACTTTGTGGAGTAGTAAATTTCATAACTATTCTGTGGGCCTTATGTTTGAAGTAAGGATAGTTAAATTGCAAAGTGGTGATGTAAAGTGTTTTTCATAAATGATGTTCTTATAGAAATCCCAGTACTGTATTAAAATTACATGAATAAAACTGGGATCCTTCACAATAGTTTACTAGCTAATTAAATCAAAACGCCAGAACCAGGTTTAATTACTGTGCAGGTTTGTATATAAGACTGTTACCCTTTTCATCCATACAGTTAAAAGTATTTCTCATATTGTGGATTAACTGAAACGTTTAGCTTTGGTCTGAGTCAGTTTATAGAATAGTTTCTGGGTCCCCACGCCAGTTTTTGTGGAAGTTTTGTTGTATACATTGCAATAAAAGTACTAAAGAAGTGCAGCTGTCATCCTTATAACTTGTGTGTTCTATAATAACTGACTCAGTACCATGGTACAAGCTGTGACAGATCTATGCATCACATGTTTCATTGGAGCTGTATAGTACAACGAATTGAATGCTCCTTCATGATACAAACAGCAATTAGAATAGAGAATCCAATTATATGAATATAATTCCATTGACAGTATTTTCCAATAATGAAACGGAAATGGGATCCTCATTTCAAAGTTAGTAGTGCTCCACTGTTAATAAACTTTTACTTGTAATCATCATTAGCTTTCTGCTTTAACATTAAGGCAGTATGTATCAAGGAGAGTCAGTTGCAGCGAAATATCTGGCGACTGTTCTCTTTACATAACTGCAATTTACTTATAATTAACAGAACCTTGGTTCGAATTCCGTTTGTTCTGTTATTGCCTTTTTTCAATAGTAAAATTCTCAAGCAATGAAACTCAGTCTTATACCTTATCCATTAAGCACAGTCACTATGATTTCCCAATCCATTCAGAGGAGTAATATTATGGGAGGCTTGTTAATTTGGTAAGAACCAGTAGTGTCGTACTTTGCTCTTCTCGTGACAGGCTTATGACACTGTCAGGTAAAGCACTACGTGATATTTTATTAAGAGATGTTTGTTATAGGATGGAGACTTACTTTGGCCACGTTAATATTTCAAGAGAAAGGATTGTTCAGATCTCTATTTTTTATACTGATGTACTATGTGCGCGATGTTGGACGAAACCTTCATTAAATTCTCCTGTTAAGCACAACAAAATTGATACATTCTTTCGAATCATGCAACTGATAATGCTAAGGCTTCGCTGCAATCATCTAGTGATGATTCACATTACAAGAAATTGTAATTTAACATATGCAGTCTTATATTTCTTCCCGAGAATCAGTTCTGAGCATTTTTTATTGTCTCAAAGATGATCTGATGGCGAGAATAAGGAAAGGTGGCAAGTGCATAGAGAGAGATCAAACAGAAGATTACGGCAGAAAAAAGTGGGCACTTATTACAATCATACATTGAGCACTTCACAAAACCGTCCAAACAGTGCACAAAGAGAATCATGAATTAAAATCGGTTCCAAAACATACATGTCTGTTGTAAAAAAAGTTCTTTAGTCTATTAACATCATCATCACTTCGCTAGAAGGCTGGGGAGCAGACTTAAGGAGACTCCAACTAGTGAATGGTTCTGCATCATGTTTCGTTCAATCATTCACACAAGGGAAGCTACAGGAGTTTCAGCACAAAAATGGTTCAAATGGCTCTGAGCACTATGGGACTCAACTGCTGAGGTCATTAGTCCCCTAGAACTTAGAACTAATTAAACCTAACTAACCTAAGGACATCACAAACATCCATGCCCGAGGCAGGATTCGAACCTGCGACCGTAGCGGTCTTGCGGTTCCAGACTGCAGCGCGTTTAACCGCACGGCCACTTCGGCCGGCGTTTCAGCACAGAACTACAGTATTATGCCAGTGGAAGGGAGGGGGAGGGAGGGGGGCTTCAGAGAATGAAAGTTGAATTCAAATCGCCCCAAAAAGTTACGTTAAAATCGCCAAATCCTGACTCACGAAAATTTCTTCATGCATGCAGTGGTTTGTTTTACTCGAATTTATTCATCGTATTAAATAAGCAGTTACAATTAGTAAACAAATGATTTAACTGCACATGACTGAATGTCCATATAAAGGACAAGTACAGCACACAAAAGAAATAAGTGTAAAACTGCAGTAAATTCAACATAAAACAGGTGCAAATGTTACAAGAAAGTCGCTGAAGGTGACTAATTTACTGAGTACCCAAGATCTTTAATGACTTTACCTGTTTTGAACAAAAGCGTAGGTGTAAATCACTCATGGATCAGGTGAAATCACACTGGGATCAAAAATCAATTACTCCGCGGGTTTAACACTGCAGAATAAAATGTATTAGGTATCTAGCTATATAACGGTCGTGTTGAAGACACATAGTCACCCCAAGACCAGAAACAAAGTGCAACTACAAGTTCACAAATCACGCCCAGATCTTACGAAATTTAAGCCAAAATACTTCCTAACATGTAATTGAAATAAACAAAGCTATTCCGGAAATAAATGTAGCATTTAAGCTTCACAAAAAGCGTCCGAGATTATCTTAGCCCACGTTCCAAGAAACAGTGGTACTTACACGCGAGCGACAGCAGCAAGAGTTTTGGTACTGCCGGACAGCGGTGGTTCACTGGAGCGTCCAGTGGTGTTCCCGTATGGTGGGAGAGCTTCCCGTTTCCCGAATGTAGCCAATCGCACACAAGGAACAGTCGGAAAAGCTGAACGGGCGGCACGTTACACTACTGAATGGACCCAAGAAAGGTTCGTACAACGTCCGACATGGAATACGTCTCTCTGAAAGAGGCTGCTGACTTCGAAATAAAATAAGGGAACTCACTCCAGCGCATTCTTTTGCCAAGCGCTTAGCCACTGCTCAACCAGACAACAGCAAAACATCGACTGCGTTGTACAATGACGAAGGATGTATTTTAAATATTTAGATGGTGCAAATTCTGTATGCCAGACAGATTGCAAATGAAATTGTGTGAACAGTTGAAGAACAACTGCAATACTGAAGAATTTTACTTAAGTAAGTAAACCAGAAAATTTTAAGGAGAACGATTTTAAGTTCAAACTCACTCAGGTGTTGACACTGGCATCTTTGTCGCCTTAAAGGCATTCCTGACTAACGTCAGTTTACCCAGTCTAATGTCAAGCCGGCCGCGGTGGTCTAGCGGTTCTGGCGCTGCAGTCCGGAACCGCGGGACTGCTACGGTCGCAGGTTCGAATCCTGCCTCGGGCATGGGTGTGTGTGATGTCCTTAGGTTAGTTAGGTTTAAGTAGTTCTAAGTTCTAGAGGACTTATGACCTAAGATGTTGAGTCCCATAGTGCTCAGAGCCATTTGAACCATTTTTTTCTAATGTCAAAGGTAACCAACGGTCACAGCCGTTACAGTGCGTATTCAAAGCAAACCTGATTTGGATCTTCAGCTCCGCGCTGATAGCGCCTGACGCGAAATGTGAATAGAGATCAGCTTTCAGACGTAGAAACAGGTCTACCAACTTTCGTTTATGCCGCGCAACTCCTTCTTGGTGTTGCGATTTGTTTCCGTCAATGTGCGTCCCAATGGCTAAAACGAAATAAACTTTCACCAATGAGTTCAAGAAATATTTGTACGTTCGCTGGCTCATACCTGACTATGTACCTCCCAGGGCTCTTCTGGTCTTCTTCCACCTCGTAGTTCGCTATCTGCTCGCTGATGGACTGCACGTCCTGTGCCCAGCCCCTCAGCCTCGTGTGCAGCATGTCTGCCAGCCGTCCCGTGTTCTCAATCCATTCGTGGAGTCGCTGATCATTCGGGTGCGTATCCTGAGACACGAAGAAAACAGTTACAATAGCTTTCATCACTTCATAAAGAGCAGCCAGTTCGGATGTTGGCTGAAAATGACTTACAAGTTCGTGGAGCCTTACATCGGTAATGCTGGAATTCAAAATGGTGTTGGCCCACGCTTAGCCTCGATGACAGCTTCCACTCTCGCAGGCACACGTTCACTCAGGTTGTGGAAGGTTTCTTGGGAATGGCAGCCCGTTCTTCACAGAGTGCTGCACTGAGGTGAGGTGTCGATGCGGGTGTTCTATAAGATTCAGGTCTATCTACTTTATCAATCCGGCAGCCATGTGGTGCCGGGCGTTAGATTTTCGTCACCTGACTTTTTGCTAGTCTTATTTCCACGCCTGCTTCTCCAGTCATCACCTGGCAAGTATTTATTTATTTTGCAATATCTGCTCACTATCCTCCCATATGATCCAATCGGCTGCATATGCTATAGTTTTCATATTATCTACCGTCGACCCTTGACGAATTTCCTTACTGTGTCTTATATGGCAGCACCAGTATCAGTGCACAAGGAGATATTCTTGCGGTCCATTATTTGAGTACTGTAGCTAGGCTGGTTGCTTAATCCCTGACTGCCTCCTTCCACCTACTCGTTAGAAGTAACACATTCCAATTAAGCAGATTCGCAGTTGGCGAGATAAAATACGCGACTGGAGAATCTAGACCCATTTCCACTCGATATGTAACCAAGAGACTTGGGATTGCAAAGTAGTACCTAATAGGAATTTCCAAGCTCTGTTGGGACAGTTCTGGGGAAATTCGGAAAAACTATGCCGACGACCTATCCTGATCAGTTCAGAGGTTGCCCTCTTTGTGTAATAAGCCCATGTGGATCCCAAGCGTAAGGGTGGGTCAGAGCTCTTGCAGAGAGGTAGCATTACAGTCGGACAGACAATGACCAGGACAGTGTAAGGCATATAAATCAGAAAGTGGACTCCAAGAACTGACCACTTATGCGAGGCTGTGTGTGTCATTCTCTCGCAGCTCGTACATAAGACACGGCTAAAAAAGGACATAAAAAAACATCACTTACCAGGTGTTCGAATGCGAGGGGAACGAAGAGTCGAGAGATGTGCTTCACACCAAGTGAGAACAGCTGCGCCTTCTCTCGCCAGTAGTTGGAGGCGTGTTCTTGGTAAACCTTCATCTCGGTCAGCAACTCTGGGCAAGGAGAGAGACGAAATAGTAGAGAACAGTCACATGCATCAGGTTTCTGTAGAAGCACAGTTTTCACTTTGTGACTACACCAGCTTACGATTTGTATGGAAATGATATTCACTTTTTGAAACTAGATCAGCACTCAACTTCTGAAACGGTAAGAGTTGCAGCAGGGATACCTTGACCCAAAGTTACCAGACTCGTACAGCTGGGATAGAGCAGATGAGGCATGAAGAGGTCGTGTTGGTGAACATTTAAGTGAGGACTGATCTGTCTGCAGGTACATGCCTAGCAGACAGCAAACAGTCGTGGCCCAGCACCAGCATCAACCACTGCAGACAGCTTAGATGGCAGCAAGCCCATCAACCAAGTGACGCGTGGCTCACATGTTACTGAATATCCCAGACAGCAACCAAACGGCCTGAATTGTTGTCGGCAGAATATTTGGCAGCCGCCACGACAGGTGTCAGGTTCGCCAACGGCAGCGTGTGCACATCTACGACCACAGCTCTTTTACTGCGCCCACTATTTCACCTCCACGTATCACGTGCCCACATGTAGGTCGTGCGCTGTTCCGACACTGACAATGTTGAGTGTTTATGGAAAAAGTTCAAGGCAACAGTAAAATGCGTTTTAGACAGGTACGTGCCGAGTAAAACTGTGAGGGACGGGAAAAACCCACCGTGGTACAACAACAAAGTTAGGAAACTACTGCGAAAGCAAAGAGAGCTTCACTCCAAGTTTAAACGCAGCCAAAACCTCTCAGACAAACAGAAGCTAATCGATTTCAAAGTTAGCGTAAGGAGGGCTATGCGTGAAGCGTTCAGTGAATTCGAAAGTAAAATTCTATGTACCGACTTGACAGAAAATCCTAGGAAGTTCTGGTCTTACGTTAAATCAGTAAGTGGCTCGAAGCAGCATATCCAGACACTCCGGGATGATGAAGGCATTGAAACAGAGGATGACACGCGTAAAGCTGAAATTCTAAACACCTTTTTCCAAAGCTGTTTCACAGAGGAAGACCGCACTGCAGTTCCTTCTCTAAATCCTCGCACAAACGAAAAAATGGCTGACATCGAAATAAGTGTCCAAGGAATAGAAAAGCAACTGGAATCACTCAACAGAGGAAAGTCCACTGGACCTGACGGGATACCAATTCGATTCTACACAGAGTACGCGAAAGAACTTGCCCCCCTTCTAACAGCCGTGTACCGCAAGTCTCTAGAGGAACGGAAGGTTCCAAATGATTGGAAAAGAGCACAGGTAGTCCCAGTCTTCAAGAAGGGTCGTCGAGCAGATGCGCAAAACTATAGATCTATATCTCTGAAGTCGATCTATTGTAGAATTTTAGAACATGATTTTTGCTCGAGTATCATGTCGTTTTTGGAAACCCAGAATCTACTATGTAGGAATCAACATGGATTCCGGAAACAGCGATCGTGTGAAACCCAACTCGCTTTATTTGTTCATGAGACCCAGAAAATATTAGATACAGGCTCCCAGGTAGATGCTATTTTTCTTGACTTCCGGAAGGCGTTCGATACAGTTCCGCGCTGTCGCCTGATAAACAAAGTAAGAGCCTACGGAATATCAGACCAGCTGTGTGGCTGGACTGAAGAGTTTTTAGCAAACAGAACACAGCATGTTGTTATCAATGGAGAGACGTCTAAAGACGTTAAAGTAACCTCTGGCGTGCCACAGGGGAGTGTTATGGGACCATTGCTTTCCACAATATATATAAATGACCTAGTAGATAGTGTCGGAAGTTCCATGCGGCTTTTCGCGTATGATGCTGTAGTATACAGAGAAGTTGCAGCATTAGAAAATTGTAGCGAAATGCAGGAAGATCTGCAGCGGATAGGCACTTGGTGCAGGGAGTGGCAACTGACCCTTAACATAGACAAATGTAATGTATTGCGAATACATAGAAAGAAGTATCCTTTATTGTATGATTGTATGATAGCAGAACAAACACTGGTAGCAGTTACTTCTGTAAAATATCTGGGAGTATGCGTGCGGAACTATTTGAAGTGGAATGATCATATAAAATTAATTGTTGGTAAGGCGGGTACCAGGTTGAGATTCATTGGGAGAGTCCTTAGAAAATGTAGTCCATCAACAAAGGAGGTGGCTCACAAAACACTCGTTCGACCTATACTTGAGTATTGCTCATCAGTGTGGGATCTGTACCAGAGCGGGTTGACGGAGGAGATAGAGAAGATCCAAAGAAGAGCGGCGCGTTTCATCACAGGGTTATTTGGTAACCGTGATAGCGTTACGGAGATGTTTAACAAACTCAAGTGGCAGACTCTGCAAGAGAGGCGCTCTGCATCGCGGTGTAGCTTGCTGTCCAGGTTTCGAGAGGGTGCGTTTCTGGATGAGGTATCGAATATATTGCTTCCCCCTACTTATACCTCCCGAGGAGATCACGAATGTAAAATTAGAGAGATTAGAGCGCGCACGGAGGCTTTCAGACAGTCGTTCTTCCCGCGAACCATACGCGACTGGAACAAGAAAAGGAGGTAATGACAGTGGCACGTAAAGTGCCTTCCGCCACACACCGTTGGGTGGCTTGCGGAGTATAAATGTAGATGCAGATGTAGATGTAGATATTTACGGCGCTGCACAGCCTCGGATTGGCAGTCCTCACCGAGCTGTCTACGGACCGCTGACAAGTCGTCTGGGCTTTACGCTGACCACTACTGCGGCTCATCAGTCAGAGACTATCCTGGGACCTCTAGCGGCCTGATCTCAGACGTCACCCTGTCTGCCGACCTCGGATCTTCGTCTACGATGCTACGTTGACCCGGCAGCAGCCTTCACCACTCCACACCGAGGCCTGGCACCTATCACAGCAGACCACCAGGAATTTGGTATTCTAATGTGCCGTAGTGTTCTAGTAACCAGATACAGTTAGAGCTCCTCGTGAGACAGTACCCAGTGGTTGTGATTCAGCCCTACGTGGCTTACAGCACACTGGACTTACCGGGCCTCAGGAATTCCATACAGTGGTTTGATTGAGAGCTATTTTTGTGTTTTTGTAACTAGGCTCCAAACAAGGAGAAGAGAGGCTTTTGTGTTTTCGTCAACGATTCTTTTACTCACAGTCTACCTAGGTACCAATTCTTCCACAGCGAACCCGTATTGAGTCATCCCGACAACGAACATGATTTTAATAGTATCGTTCCAGCCCTAAACGTTCTTCATACATTGCCTAGAAGTAGAGGTAAGTTGAAGAAATTGAAATACATAGACACCTCAAACATCACCGTCACAACCTTATCGACAATCAGACAGATTTAATACGTAACATAAGGTCATGGCGTCAGTTGCTTATTCTTCGAAACTCTTTTCACAGTAATGTTTTACATAACATCAATTTTTGTAACTTTAGCATAAAACTCTCTCTTTTTATGCAAGTTACCCGAATCCTTCAGCAAAGGTAAATCTGTTATGTTCACAACATCTCTCTCTGTCTTCTTCCAACTCACCAAGTCCCCCTCTTTTGTCAACCACTTTGCCCACTTTCCCCTGAGCTTCCCTCCCTCCATGAAATACCAGTTCGAAAACATGGACCAGAGTTGCATATCACAATATTTTGATGTGTGGTTCTGATAGCAGTTGGTAACTAAGCTACATAAGTAAATTCTACATTTATGGACAATAGTTTGTTTTTCTGAAGAATAATAGACTGTATGTATTCAACTGGGACCAGAAACAAACTATACATCAGAACTGTTTTAAATATTAATGCTGATGGTGTCATCTTGATGACGAATTTGTCAGCTGTAATAAACTGTCATATTTTTAGTTTGTTTTTGTGCCAATAACAGTAATAGCCATGAGGATGTATAATTTGTCTATTTGACGTAGAATTACTGACATGCATGAGATACAGCAATTTGTACAGAATAATGAGGAGCTCAGTTTTTTTATGTGAGTGGATCTTATAACGGTTTCAATGTGTTGTATTGTTAAATATGAAAACGAGAGAGAATCATGTACACACACACACACACACACACATTTTTATATTCTCTATATTTAGAATGATTATATTGTAACATCAGTAACATATTTCACTAATTCATTATAGGTGTTATACAACTAATGTTACAAGTGCAAATCAAATTTGCCTTCCTCAATAAACATTGTACAGACCATGGAATTGTATTATTGCGTTTATACATATGCCTTACATATTTACAGTACCTTATATACATTACATGAAGCTACACATAATGATCTGTAATTAATGTGAAGTATTGCATCACAAACTTTTATCTCAATTTTTTGTTTAGTTGTTCTACTGGAAGAGCTCTAATACAAGCATTTTCTGTATCACAACTTCCTATTTGCTATCCTGACAAACTGAGACAGCACCCCTCTGTAATGAGCGAGATGTTGAGCTCAGAAAGAGGAAAAGGTGTTAGCATTGTGCAATGCATACCTTGGGGGTAAGTTTTCTAGAAAAGGAGAAAAGAAGGAAAAAACAAAATGTGAAGGTGTTATGTGGAATGTTGGATGTTTTATAATCACTATTATTATTTATCTGCATAAGATTTTTTTATACCAAACCCCTTCTCTGTTCCATTTAAGTAATCTTTCAATGTATAAAATGTATTACATAACAGGTACTTTTTAGTTACCTTTTTAAATAAGTGTATTTTTGCAATTTCTTTTATCTGTTTTGATAATTTAAAGTACAGTTTTATTCCTGGTAGAAAATGCTGTTTTGAGTTTTATGTTTATTTTTCTTGGCAAATTTAATATGACTCCAGCTCTTGTTCTATGGTCATAGACAGAACTGTTTGTGCAGTTATTACCAATGTTATCTTTGATGTGTACAACTGAATGGTAAATGTATTCACATGGAGCAGTTAAAATCCCCAGTGTTTTGAACAGATCTTTGCAATGAGCTCAACTACCATTTTTGGTTATGATTCTTATGTCTCTTTTCTGGAGTATGAAAATTGTGTTTATATTTTGTGCATTTGTTCCTCATAGAAGAATACCATAGCTAAGAACTGAGTGTACATATGAATAGCATGTAACGAAAAGACACTGCATGTTACATACTGATGATGGGATTCTAAGGGCATAACACACTGATGATGACATTTTGTTTGCAAGTACCTTTGTGTGTTCACACCACTTCAACTGAGAATCAATATTCATTCCTAGAAATTTTGCATTTGTTATGTAGTCTATAGAGGTGCCATCTACATTTAATTTAACATTGTCATTCTCCCTCTTCAAAATTCATGGCATTACTTTTCTATATATTCAATGTCACTTAATTGCTTATTGAGCAATCATAAACTTCCTTGTGAGCTTCATTTGCTTTCTCTTCAAGTTCTCTTGTTTTCTCAGTGACTATAATTTTACTGTCATCAGCGAAGAGAATTTTTTCACCATGAGTAACACTACTGAGAAAGTCATTGATGTATATCAGGAATAGTATTGCTCCTAATATGCTACCTTGTGGAACCCCTATGTTAATGTATTTTGGTTTTGATAAGTGTTTTACTAAATGTTTAGATCTATTTGAAGCATATGTTATCTCTACTCTTTGTACCCTACCTGCTAGGTATGATCGAAACCAGTCATTAGCTACCCCTCTTATTCCTAATGTTTCTAATTTATTTAATAGAATCTTGTGGTCAATTGTATCAAAGGCCTTAGAAAGATCCAAAAATATGCCTGTGATACACTCATCTTTGTCAAGAACATCAACTTTTGTGAATTCTGCTCTCGCTGACTCTGTAATTTTGCCACTTTGGAAACCAAACTGTGATTCGCTTAAAAGATTGTATCTGTTCAAGTACTTCATTAATCTGTCTTTCATAATTGCTTCTATTATTTTTGAGAATGGTGACAGCAGGGATATGGGCCAGTAATTTTCTTTGTCTTCTCTGTTACCTTTCGTAAGCAAAGGTACAACTCTTGCCCGATTTAACTGCTCTGGAAATGTCCCTGATGTGAAGGATTCATTTATTATATTTGTTAAGGGGCCTTTGTATATAATCTCTATGCATTGTTTCAGTACACACATTGGTACTTCATCTAAGCCTACTGACTTTTATTTTTTAATTTTTGAACAGTTTTATTGACTTCATTCTCTGTGGTTGGAAGTAACATCATTGTATTTATTGCAACATTATTTACAGGTGTTATATTTGTTTTGGCGAATTGTTGCTGTAACTTCTCTGCAATACTTGGAAAATGCTCATGTACATGGTTTGCTAAGTGTTGTGGATCATTTATTACCTTATCCCCATCCCTTAGCAGTAAGTTATTATGCATTTATTTGCCTCTCCCCATTTCGTTTTCTATAACATTCCAGACTGCTTTGCTTCTATTCTTTGCGTTATATAGTATTTTGTCATTAAATGTTTTTTTTGCAGCAATGAGCACTGTCCTATAGATCTTTTTGTATCTATGATAGAAATTTAAGAATTCTGAATCGTTGTGACTCTCTTTCATTGAACTGAGGTATTTGGTAGGAGTTCTTAATACCTGCTGTTATCCAGCTGTTTTTGCGAGATGTTGATACAGACATGCATACTTTTGGATATGCCTTTTCAAAGTTTATTTTCATTTCTGATAGATGTCGTTTGTAGGCTTTAAGTTTAGAGAATGATTCGATACCTGATTTTATTGTTGTTATTTGACAGAGATGGTCTGATAGTCCGAGATCTTTTAAAGCTACATCACATTTTTCCCTGTCCTAATTTGTGGCCTCATGGTCAATTACTGATGCAGTCATTGTAGTAACTCTTGTTGCACTATTTACCAATAGGGACATGGCAAAACTTTGAAGGATATTTATGAGGGTGCTACTGGATTCATTTATGATATTAATGTTAATGTTAATGTCCCTACACAAAATTATGTTGACCTTTGTACTTCAGACTTTATCTAGAACTTCTGTTAATTTATTGAATAAAGTGTTCACACTACCACTGATAGATCTATACACACCTAAATTGATTAATTTCTTGATGATGTCAAGCCCTGTTAATTCAATAGCTGTTGTTTGAAAGTGTTTGTCTTCATTTGCTGTACTGACGTCATGTCATGATTTGAACTGTGTTCCTTTTCTGATATAAATGCATGATCCTCCACCCCTTGAAGTAGCTCTGCAATGAGAGATTGCTCTTTCATATGATGATAAGACTACATGCTGGATTTCTGTCTCACCAGTGCCCAGTAACACAAATTACTGTGCAGTTCAAAGATTGGAGCTCAGCTTCTAATAGTTGTATTTTATTTTTTATTGATTGCATGTTTTGATGGAGGATTGTTAAGTCTGTGAAATGCCCCATGTTACTCTTTCCAATTTTTCTTTTGTGACTTCATGTATGTGTGATATTCGGAGTGTTAAAATCTGTCTTGTGAGAGATTTTTTCAGTATTTTTTAAAGTGCTAGAGATATTCTTTAGGCAGGGGAAACTGTTGTCTGGATTTGTCCTAAAAAAGACTTACTTTTCCTACCCATGGCAACAGGCATTTGGCTATATGTGGTCCGAGTTCCACCCCCCCACCCCCCACCCCGCCCCCATACACTTTCATTTTAAGGCATCATCAGGTTGAATCTTTGTAGACAAAACGCGATACTAAGATATTGAGGAATTATGAGCTGCATTTGGAGTTCTCTAAGGTTCCAGATACTGTCATAATGAATTCCACAATAGGCAGTTCATTTGAAGAGGAATAGAATCTCTAAAAAGGGAAATCACAGAAATGGAACAGAAAAATGAAGGTACAAGGAAGGTAACTGTGAATAAACTTTGAGTAACAGAAGATACACTTCAATTCATCGATAAAATATAGAAGTATACAAATGCTCAGGAAAGGATTACGAAATAAATGGGAAGTGCAGGGATTCCAAAGTGAAAAGCGACCTCGAAAAATGTGAAAAATTAAAACAGAAATGGTCACTGGAAGGATAGAAAGCATGTATAGAAAAGCCAAAACAACTACGACGAAATTCAAAGCAAATTTGCAATATTACGAGTGCTAAAGGAGTTCCACCATTGAAACGAAGAATGAGAGCGGATAGGTGTAGAGTACAGTGAAAAGCTCTATGAGAAAGGGAACCATAAGAGACCCAGTATGAAAGTCAACACAGAGCTTTGGACGACTTGCAACCAAATTCGGAATAAGGCATAGGGAACATTCCTTCGAAATTTTGAAAATCATTGGAGGAAGTGAAAACCAAAATACTATTAAACCTGGTTTGCAGAATCTGTGGGTCTAGAGGTACACCATCAGACTTTCGCAGAAACCAGTCATATACACTCCTGGAAATTGAAATAAGAACACCGTGAATTCATTGTCCCAGGAAGGGGAAACTTTATTGACACATTCCTGGGGTCAGATACATCACATGATCACACTGACAGAACCACAGGCACATAGACACAGGCAACAGAGCATGCACAATGGCGGCACTAGTACAGTGTATATCCACCTTTCGCAGCAATGCAGGCTGCTATTCTCCCATGGAGACGATCGTAGAGATGCTGGATGTAGTCCTGTGGAACGGCTTGCCATGCCATTTCCACCTGGCGCCTCAGTTGGACCAGCGTTCGTGCTGGACGTGCAGACCGCGTGAGACGACGCTTCATCCGGTCCCAAACATGCTCAATGGGGGACAGATCCGGAGATCTTGCTGGCCAGGGTAGTTGACTTACACCTTCTAGAGCACGTTGGGTGGCACGGGATACATGCGGACGTGCATTGTCCTGTTGGAACAGCAAGTTCCCTTGCCGGTCTAGGAATGGTAGAACGATGGGTTCGATGACAGTTTGGATGTACCGTGCACTATTCAGTGTCCCCTCGACGATCACCAGTGGTGTACGGCCAGTGTAGGAGATCGCTCCCCACACCATGATGCCGGGTGTTGGCCCTGTGTGCCTCGGTCGTATGCAGTCCTGATTGTGGCGCTCACCTGCACGGCGCCAAACACGCATACGACCATCATTGGCACCAAGGCAGAAGTGACTCTCATCGCTGAAGACGACACGTCTCCATTCGTCCCTCCATTCACGCCTGTCGCGACACCACTGGAGTCGGGCTGCACGATGTTGGGGCGTGAGCGGAAGACGGCCTAACGGTGTGCGGGACCGTATCCCAGCTTCATGGAGACGGTTGCGAATGGTCCTCGCCGATACCCCAGGAGCAACAGTGTCCCTAATTTGCTGGGAAGTGGCGGTGCAGTCCCCTACGGCACTGCGTAGGATCCTACGGTCTTGGCGTGCATCCGTGCGTCGCTGCGGTCCGGTCCCAGGTCGACGGGCACGTGCACCTTCCGCCGACCACTGGCGACAACATCGATGTACTGTGGAGACCTCACGCCCCACGTGTTGAGCAATTCGGCGGTACGTCCACCCGGCCTCCCGCATGCCCACTATACGCCCTCGCTCAAAGTCCGTCAACTGCACATACGGTTCACGTCCACGCTGTCGCGGCATGCTACCAGTGTTAAAGACTGCGATGGAGCTCCGTATGCCACGGCAAACTGGCTGACACTGACGGCGGCGGTGCACAAATGCTGCGCAGCTAGCGCCATTCGACGGCCAACACCGCGGTTCCTGGTGTGTCCGCTGTGCCGTGCGTGTGATCATTGCTTGTACAGCCCTCTCGCAGTGTCCGGAGCAAGTATGGTGGGTCTGACACACCGGTGTCAATGTGTTCTTTTTTCCATTTCCAGGAGTGTAATTCTGAAGACAGCGTGGGCAGGTAAGTGTGAGAATTATCGCACATTCAGCTCAGCAACTCATGCATCTAAGTTGCTAACAAGAATAACATACACAGAAGAAGGAAAAGAAAATGCTAGATGACGATCAGTTTGGTTTTACGAAAGTAAAGGCACCAGGGAGGCAGATCAGAGGTTGAGGTGATAATGAAATCAAGACTTAAGTAAAATCGAGACCCACAAAAGCACACGATAGTGTAAACTGGTGCAAGATGCTCCTAATTCTCACGAAAGTTTGTGTAATCTGTAGGGAAAGACTGGTAATATACAATTTGTACAAGAATCAAGAAGGAAAAATCAGAATGGAAAACCAACAACGAAGTTCTCGGATTAATAGAAGGGTTCAGAAGTGAGATCAAAACTGGTGCTGAAAGGATGACATGGATAAGATTCGGTGATGACGTTAATATAAACAATGAAACGCAGGGTCTGTTGAATTCGGGGGGGGGGGGGGATTAGTGTTTAACGTCCCGTCGACAACGAAGTCATTAGAGACGGAGCGCAAGCTCGGGTGAGGGAAGGATGGGGAAGGAAATCGGCCGTGCCCTTTCAAAGGAACCATCCCGGCATTTGCCTGAAGCGATTTAGGGAAATCACGGAAAACCTAAATCAGGATGGCCGGAGACGGGATTGAACCGTCGTCCTCCCGAATGCAAGTCCAGTGTGCTAACCACTGCGCCACCTCGCTCGGTGGTCTGTTGAATTGAATGGTCTAAGGAAAATACATAATAAATCTGAAGGAAACCAAAGACAGGCGAAAGCTGCGGACATGAAATTAGCGATAAACTTAACATCTAACCTGGGGAGCACAAAAGAGATGAAGTAATCGAACTGTGCAACCTTGTAAGCAAAATATCACATGATGGACAAATTAAGGAAGACATAAAAAGCAACCTAGAAAAGGTAAAGAGGGCATTTCCGGACAAAAGATGTCTACTAGTAACAAACATTGGCCTTATTTGGGTAAGATGTCTCTGAGAATGTACAAATACATTTGGAGCACAGGATTTTATGAAGGTGAATCATAGAATGCGGAATATACCGAAAATATGAGAATCTAAGCGTTTGAAAAATGGTGTTACAGAAGAATGGTGAAAATTTGGTAGACTGATAACACAAAAAATGATGAGGATCTGCGCAGGATTAGGGAAACAAGGGAGCATATGGACAACACCGACAATCAGAAGAGACAATAACTTGTTCTTGATCTTGTATTCTTACTGTCCCCTCTTTCTTCTTGTACATATTGTATATTACTCGTATTTACTTATAGCTTACTCCAATTTTTCTCGGAATTTAGGACAACTAGCACCATTTTACATTGTCGACCCCGTTTTCTCCGTCAACAAATCCACATTATCAACTCAAACGTCACCACTGCCTCTCTGGTGCTTCCATCTTTCCAAAAGCCAAACGGCTCGTCGTATAGCACATTGTCAATTTTGTTTCCATTCTCCATTTCATTATTCTTATCAGCAGCGTGGATGCGTGAGATGTTAAGGTGATTGTGTGATAATTCGAGAACTTACTTGAACTTGCTGCCTTCACGATAGTGCGCATACTGTTTTAACGGAAGTCTGACAGTACATCTATAGTCTCAAAAATTACATACACCAACTTAAGTTGTCGTTCATTATCACTTTCTCCAATGATACCCAAAATACAGAAGGCATCCTATCTGTCCTTCATTGAATGTCTTCCAGAGCCCTGTTCAACTCTTACTCTTATGCTGGAACCCGCATGTCTTCCTTTGCGATTCCCATTTCTTGTTCCATCAAGTCATCAAACAAGTCGTCCCTCTTGTAGAGGCCGTGAATGTACTCTTTCCAGCTATCCGTTCTCTTCTGTATGTCCACACATCAAAAAAAGTTTTGGATCACCCCTGTTCCCAGAATTGCTGAAGATAGACATTGCCTGTGGATATTGTATCACAGACACAGTTCCTCTGACTGATATCACTAAATCTGCCCAAAGATTTGAACAACCATGCATGAGCAGCGCCTATTAGACGGAGGGGGTCCGACAGCCGATCAGTTCCAGTCATTCCACCAGGAAGGAGGTACACGGCTCATGTTGTCTGTAGTTTATCCGTGCCTAGACGGTCAATACCGCGGTTCGATCGCTTCCGCATCGTTACTTTGTGCCAGGAGAGGCTCTCAACAAGCGAAGTGCCCAGGCGTCTCGGAGTGAACCAAAGCGATGTTTTTCGGATGTGGAGGAGATACAGAGAGACAGGAACTGTCGATGACATGCCTCAGTCAGGCCGCCTGAGGGCTACTACTGCAGTGGATGACCGCTACCTACGGGTTATGGTTCGAAGCAACCCCGACAGCAACGCCACCATGTTGAATAATGCTTTTCGTGCAGCCACAGGACGTCGAGTTATGATTCAAACTGTGCTCAATAGGGTGTTAGGCGAAAACTGCTGGTAAAGTTCCGCAAGTTGTCTAGCAAAAACAGTTAGTGAAAGTGTAGTAGCAGAAGGAATAAATAAGCAGAAATAAACAAGTGAGCATGTAAAAGACCTGTTTATGATAATATATGAATTGGATTTGGCTGACGTTAAAACTGGTGTTCTGGTGGTTCGAGTGTCTGAAATACTGCAGTAGCTGGCCATGAGAGCATGACAGCGGGCCGCTGTGGCCGAGTGGTTCCAGGCGCTTCTGTCTGGAACCGCGCTGCTGCTACGGTCGCAGGTTCGAATCCTGCCTCGGGCATGGATGTGTGCGGTGTCCCTAGGTTAGTTAGGTTTGAGTAGTTCTAAGTTTCAGGGACTGATGACTTCAGATGGTAAGTCCCATGGTGCTTAGAGCCATTTGAACCATTTGGAGAGCCTCACAGAAAATGTCTGGGACCTGCGTGAGGAACGTAGTAGTCAACATCCCCGCAGTTCATCGGCTCTGTGGGGTCCAGCGAGTGACCTCTGTTGCATGCGGCGCACCTGAAGACACCTGTGGACTCTGCACCGCGCCAGACTCGAGTCGTTATCAAGACCAGAGGCGGTGTGATGTACTGCGGTGTCAGAATGATCCTTGCGGAGGTGGACCAACTCTTGGTGAAATGAGCTTATCTGACATGCACTGAAGATCGTTTTCAACATTCCTCTTGACTATTCAGTGTAACAGATACCAGAGGTGCAACCTCGTGATCAGTAGATTCGGCGTTTTTCCTCCAGTGCCGTTATTGCTATTAGTGTTTCCTGCGTACTTTCATTAGCACGCAGGCATCGCATCGAATGCAGACTCATCATGTACGTCCTCATTATCGTAGGCGAGATGATCTTCAAAGCATACCCTAATGAACACACTACGGTTTATTTAACAGTAACATATGTTGAAGAAATATACTCACCAGTTTTGTTAGCGTTCCTTAATTTCCATGGAAGTCTCCCAGTTAAGACGTTGCTGATGATCATGACTTTTGTGATGCGCCGAACAGCATGCAGCAACTGGGAGAGGACTGTATGCCTAAGATGATCCGTCGTGAGCGTGTCCACGTTCCATGCCGTGTGGTTCAACCTTTCAAAACAAAATGGAGTCACCTGATGTAACAAATGTTCCTCTAAAACTTGATGTTATTTTCTAGAACAGAATAGTTAAAGCATAACTAGCCCAGTCCCCAGTCCCCAGTTCCCCAATTCCCCACGTTCCATGCCGTGTGGTCCAACCTTTCAAAACAAAATGGAGTCACCTGATGAACAAATGTTACTCTAAAACTTGATGTTATTTTCTAGAACAGAATAGTGAAGCATAACTAGCCCAGTCCCCAGCCCCAGTTCCCCAATTCTCCACATTCCATGCCGTGTGGTTCAACCTTTCAAAACAAAATGGAGTCACCTGATGTAACAAATGTTACTCTAAAACTTGATGTTATTTTCTAGAACAGAATAGTGAAAGCATAACTAGCCCAGTCCCCAGTCCCCAGTTCCCCAATTCTCCACGTTCCATGCCGTGTGGTCCAACCTTTCAAAACAAAATGGAGTCACCTGATGAACAAATGTTACTCTAAAACTTGATGTTATTTTCTAGAACAGAATAGTTAACGCATAACTAGCCCAGTCCCCAGTCCCCAGTTCCCCAATTCTCCACGTTCCATGCCGTGTGGTCCAACCTTTCAAAACAAAATGGAGTCACCTGATGAACAAATGTTACTCTAAAACTTGATGTTATTTTCTAGAACAGAATAGTGAAAGCATAACTAGCCCAGTCCCCAGTCCCCAGTCCCCAGTTCCCCAATTCTCCACATTCCATGCCGTGTGGTTCAACCTTTCAAAACAAAATGGAGTCACCTGATGTAACAAATGTTACTCTAAAACTTGATGTTATTTTCTAGAACAGAATAGTGAAAGCATAACTAGCCCAGTCCCCAGTCCCCAGTTCCCCAATTCTCCACGTTCCATGCCGTGTGGTCCAACCTTTCAAAACAAAATGGAGTCACCTGATGTAACAAATGTTACTCTAAAACTTGATGTTATTTTCTAGAACAGAATAGTGAAAGCATAACTAACCCAGTCCCCAGTCCCCAGTTCCCCAATTCTCCACATTCCATGCCGTGTGGTTCAACCTTTCAAAACAAAATGGAGTCACCTGATGAACAAATGTTACTCTAAAACTTGATGTTATTTTCTAGAACAGAATAGTTAACGCATAACTAGCCCAGTCCCCAGTCCCCAGTTCCCCAATTCTCCACGTTCCATGCCATGTGGTCCAACCTTTCAAAACAAAATGGAGTCACCTGATGAACAAATGTTACTCTAAAACTTGATGTTATTTTCTAGAACAGAATAGTTAAAGCATAACTAGCCCAGTCCCCAGTCCCCAGTTCCCCAATTCTCCACATTCCATGCCGTGTGGTTCAACCTTTCAAAACAAAATGGAGTCACCTGATGTAACAAATGTTACTCTAAAACTTGATGTTATTTTCTAGAACAGAATAGTGAAAGCATAACTAGCCCAGTCCCCAGTCCCCAGTTCCCCAATTCTCCACGTTCCATGCCGTGTGGTCCAACCTTTCAAAACAAAATGGAGTCACCTGATGAACAAATGTTACTCTAAAACTTGATGTTATTTTCTAGAACAGAATAGTTAACGCATAACTAGCCCAGTCCCCAGTCCCCAGTTCCCCAATTCTCCACGTTCCATGCCGTGTGGTCCAACCTTTCAAAACAAAATGGAGTCACCTGATGAACAAATGTTACTCTAAAACTTGATGTTATTTTCTAGAACAGAATAGTGAAAGCATAACTAGCCCAGTCCCCAGTCCCCAGTCCCCAGTTCCCCAATTCTCCACATTCCATGCCGTGTGGTTCAACCTTTCAAAACAAAATGGAGTCACCTGATGTAACAAATGTTACTCTAAAACTTGATGTTATTTTCTAGAACAGAATAGTGAAAGCATAACTAGCCCAGTCCCCAGTCCCCAGTTCCCCAATTCTCCACGTTCCATGCCGTGTGGTCCAACCTTTCAAAACAAAATGGAGTCACCTGATGAACAAATGTTACTCTAAAACTTGATGTTATTTTCTAGAACAGAATAGTTAACGCATAACTAGCCCAGTCCCCAGTCCCCAGTTCCCCAATTCTCCACGTTCCATGCCGTGTGGTCCAACCTTTCAAAACAAAATGGAGTCACCTGATGAACAAATGTTACTCTAAAACTTGATGTTATTTTCTAGAACAGAATAGTGAAAGCATAACTAGCCCAGTCCCCAGTCCCCAGTCCCCAGTTCCCCAATTCTCCACATTCCATGCCGTGTGGTTCAACCTTTCAAAACAAAATGGAGTCACCTGATGTAACAAATGTTACTCTAAAACTTGATGTTATTTTCTAGAACAGAATAGTGAAAGCATAACTAGCCCGGTCCCCAGTCCCCAGTTCCCCAATTCTCCACGTTCCATGCCGTGTGGTCCAACCTTTCAAAACAAAATGGAGTCACCTGATGAACAAATGTTACTCTAAAACTTGATGTTATTTTCTAGAACAGAATAGTTAACGCATAACTAGCCCAGTCCCCAGTCCCCAGTTCCCCAATTCTCCACGTTCCATGCCGTGTGGTCCAACCTTTCAAAACAAAATGGAGTCACCTGATGAACAAATGTTACTCTAAAACTTGATGTTATTTTCTAGAACAGAATAGTGAAAGCATAACTAGCCCAGTCCCCAGTCCCCAGTCCCCAGTTCCCCAATTCTCCACATTCCATGCCGTGTGGTTCAACCTTTCAAAACAAAATGGAGTCACCTGATGTAACAAATGTTACTCTAAAACTTGATGTTATTTTCTAGAACAGAATAGTTAACGCATAACTAGCCCAGTCCCCAGTCCCCAGTTCCCCAATTCTCCACGTTCCATGCCGTGTGGTCCAACCTTTCAAAACAAAATGGAGTCACCTGATGTAACAAATGTTACTCTAAAACTTGATGTTATTTTCTAGAACAGAATAGTGAAAGCATAACTAACCCAGTCCCCAGTCCCCAGTTCCCCAATTCTCCACATTCCATGCCGTGTGGTTCAACCTTTCAAAACAAAATGGAGTCACCTGATGAACAAATGTTACTCTAAAACTTGATGTTATTTTCTAGAACAGAATAGTTAACGCATAACTAGCCCAGTCCCCAGTCCCCAGTTCCCCAATTCTCCACGTTCCATGCCGTGTGGTCCAACCTTTCAAAACAAAATGGAGTCACCTGATGAACAAATGTTACTCTAAAACTTGATGTTATTTTCTAGAACAGAATAGTGAAAGCATAACTAGCCCAGTCCCCAGTCCCCAGTCCCCAGTTCCCCAATTCTCCACATTCCATGCCGTGTGGTTCAACCTTTCAAAACAAAATGGAGTCACCTGATGTAACAAATGTTACTCTAAAACTTGATGTTATTTTCTAGAACAGAATAGTGAAAGCATAACTAGCCCAGTCCCCAGTCCCCAGTTCCCCAATTCTCCACGTTCCATGCCGTGTGGTCCAACCTTTCAAAACAAAATGGAGTCACCTGATGAACAAATGTTACTCTAAAACTTGATGTTATTTTCTAGAACAGAATAGTTAACGCATAACTAGCCCAGTCCCCAGTCCCCAGTTCCCCAATTCTCCACGTTCCATGCCGTGTGGTCCAACCTTTCAAAACAAAATGGAGTCACCTGATGAACAAATGTTACTCTAAAACTTGATGTTATTTTCTAGAACAGAATAGTGAAAGCATAACTAGCCCAGTCCCCAGTCCCCAGTTCCCCAATTCTCCACATTCCATGCCGTGTGGTTCAACCTTTCAAAACAAAATGGAGTCACCTGATGTAACAAATGTTACTCTAAAACTTGATGTTATTTTCTAGAACAGAATAGTGAAAGCATAACTAGCCCAGTCCCCAGTCCCCAGTTCCCCAATTCTCCACGTTCCATGCCGTGTGGTCCAACCTTTCAAAACAAAATGGAGTCACCTGATGAACAAATGTTACTCTAAAACTTGATGTTATTTTCTAGAACAGAATAGTTAACGCATAACTAGCCCAGTCCCCAGTCCCCAGTTCCCCAATTCTCCACGTTCCATGCCGTGTGGTCCAACCTTTCAAAACAAAATGGAGTCACCTGATGAACAAATGTTACTCTAAAACTTGATGTTATTTTCTAGAACAGAATAGTGAAAGCATAACTAGCCCAGTCCCCAGTCCCCAGTCCCCAGTTCCCCAATTCTCCACATTCCATGCCGTGTGGTTCAACCTTTCAAAACAAAATGGAGTCACCTGATGTAACAAATGTTACTCTAAAACTTGATGTTATTTTCTAGAACAGAATAGTGAAAGCATAACTAGCCCGGTCCCCAGTCCCCAGTTCCCCAATTCTCCACATTCCATGCCGTGTGGTTCAACCTTTCAAAACAAAATGGAGTCACCTGATGTAACAAATGTTACTCTAAAACTTGATGTTATTTTCTAGAACAGAATAGTGAAAGCATAACTAGCCCAGTCCCCAGTTTTCACATTTTCCTTTGATAGAGCTGTACAGGTCGTTAGAGATGACTCAGCGTATTTGACTGAGCGATTCCTGTATGCGAGTTTGCTTAGTAATTTTGGTGAACCAAGCAGTGTCTGTTTGAATACACGAGTGCCTATCCACACATTCGCTCGAAACTATGACATAGCAAGGACATGCTCCAGCTCGGGAGGATCATCATTATCGTATGACTCATTCTGGAATATTCTCGAAGGTTCCAGACTATTTCCAAAGATTCCAGAACATCCGACATCATTTTGGAACATTTTGGAATGTTGTGGAACGGACTCGAATACTATATAATGTTCTTGAATGTTCTCTAATACTCTCGAATGTTCTGGAATGTTCTAAAAATTTCAACAGTGTGAAACTCCCTCAGCCTTTATGTCTTCAAAAGCACACTCTTCATAAAAACAGGAACCTTCTTCATGGATGGGGGATAGAGGGCTATGGCACCTTATAACCCATTTCATCGTACTGGGACTCATTTTTGAGTTTTGCCGCCGCGCATGTTGTACACTTAATTTTATAATATATATTATCAGAATTTACTGGTTCCCGTGAGACCACCGAAGTTAAGCGTTGTCGGGTGTGGCCGGCACTTGGATGGGTGACCATCCAGGCCACCATGCACTGTTGCCATTTTTCGGGGTGCACTCAGCCTCGTGATGCCAATTGAGGAGCTACTCTACCGAAGAGTAGCGGCTTCAGTCAAGAATACCAACTTACGACCGGGAGAGCGGTGTGCTGACCCCACGCCCCTCCTATCCGCATCCTCGACTGATGATGACACGGCGGTCGGATGGTCCCGGTAGGCCACTCGTGGCCTGAAGACGGAGTGCTTATATTATCAGAATTTATATCTCGGTGAGTTTTCTTCTCACGTCTCTTTACGTGGCCGTTATCTGAGCTTACAGTCTCTGACGTCATTTCCAGATTATAAGACGAAGCGTTAGGCACCGAATAGCTTCTGTCAACGACCAGACATCCATAAAAGAAAATTCTTCAGTAGATTGTACTTTCAAGTCAGATTCATTGTGAACTATACGGTTCCTAATTAGTTAACAGTACGGGTTCTGATCTTAGCATCTGTAGGGAAAAAAGGGAGGAGCATTTATAGCCACTGCCCAGTTGGAACAGAATCATTCATTCAGCTCCTGAATGTTCAGCAGTGGCATAAACTCGACTCTGGACAGAGATTAGGTCAGAGTGATAATACATTCGGCGATGTTTCACCATCATTACCCCTGTTTTTCTGCCGAACAAAGAGTAAAATGTCACATGAGGATGTGTATATTTTTGAAATTGTGATGTTTGTATCAAAAACGTTGTGACAACCATGCTGTCACTGCCGGCCATCTTCAGTACTGAGATAACAGCTGAACTGCAAATGCCAGACAGCGATGTGAACGATAGAATGTGCTATTAATGAATTATGCTCGTTACAGCGTTTTGAATACAAATACCACAATTCCAAAACTCTTCGTTTTCTCATCCTACATTCTACATGTTCCGCGGAAAAATAAGAGGCTGGCACTGGTGGAGTAAAAGTTATTTCATTACGTAAAGAACTTGTGCTGCACTGTTCGTTGATTGATTTCTTAGCAGCAGTAACTGCTCTACCTACTCACCATAGACTGACATAATGAACATCATGTTCCCTGCAAACCTGAGACAGCATTCCTTCACAATGAGCGAGATGCTCACCCCAGAAAGATGTTAGTATTTCCCTTTGCACAGCTTTGGTATAACGTTTCTCATAAAAACGTAACACAGTGTGAAGGTGGGTTATTATTTACTTATAAATAAAAAGACATACAACACAAAAACAAGCTTCTTCATCAAAATAGAATCATCCACAGCACCAAAACCACTATGCACCAATATCAAAAGTCAGGTCTGTACCAACTCATTTGAAACTCACGGCCACGTTTCTGCATTGCACAAACTGGTAGAATCCTTACAACAAGATTGAATGAGCATCTGGATTCACTCCGTCTGCACACCTGAACAAATCCAGCTTCGCCACATCTTGCCCAACAAACTCACTGTGCCAGCAGTTATATAGTAGAAGCTCCAGGTTTGCTAACAGTGACATGATACATGAAACTGAAATCTTTATCAGACCCATACAGTATCAGACCACCTCTTTAATTACCAGAGTGAGTCAACAAATTAATTTGTCCTTCAGAATTTCGAAGGCAACCTAGGTCGAAACATGTAATCAATCAATCACCCTCCCCATACCCCTCCCCCTTTTAGATGCAAAATACACTCCTGGAAATGGAAAAAAGAACACATTGACACCGGTGTGTCAGACCCACCATACTTGCTCCGGACACTGCGAGAGGGCTGTACAAGCAATGATCACACGCACGGCACAGCGGACACACCAGGAACCGCTGTGTTGGCCGTCGAATGGCTCTAGCTGCGCAGCATTTGTGCACCGCCGCCGTCAGTGTCAGCCAGTTTGCCGTGGCATACGGAGCTCCATCGCAGTCTTTAACACTGGTAGCATGCCGCGACAGCGTGGACGTGAACCGTATGTGCAGTTGACGGACTTTGAGCGAGGGCGTATAGTGGGCATGCGGGAGGCCGGGTGGACGTACCGACGTGGGGCGTGAGGTCTCCACAGTACATCGATGTTGTCGCCAGTGGTCGGCGGAAGGTGCACGTGCCCGTCGACCTGGGACCGGACCGCAGCGACGCACGGATGCACGCCAAGACCGTAGGATCCTACGCAGTGCCGTAGGGGACCGCACCGCCACTTCCCAGCAAATTAGGGACACTGTTGCTCCTGGGGTATCGGCGAGGACCATTCGCAACCGTCTCCATGAAGCTGGGCTACGGTCCCGCACACCGTTAGGCCGTCTTCCGCTCACGCCCCAACATCGTGCAGCCCGCCTCCAGTGGTGTCGCGACAGGCGTGAATGGAGGGACGAATGGAGACGTGTCGTCTTCAGCGATGAGAGCCGCTTCTGCCTTGGTGCCAATGATGGTCGTATGCGTGTTTGGGCGCCGTGCAGGTGAGTGCCACAATCAGGACTGCATACGACCGAGGCACACAGGGCCAACACCCGGCATCATGGTGTGGGGAGCGATCTCCTACACTGGCCGTACACCACTGGTGATCGTCGAGGGGACACTGAATAGTGCACGGTATATCCAAACCGTCATCGAACCCATCGTTCTACCATTCCTAGACCGGCAAGGGAACTTGCTGTTCCAACAGGACAATGCACGTCCGCATGTATCCCGTGCCACCCAACGTGCTCTAGAAGGTGTAAGTCAACTACCCTGGCCAGCAAGATCTCCGGATCTGTCCCCCATTGAGCATGTTTGGGACTGGATGAAGCGTCGTCTCACGCGGTCTGCACGTCCAGCACGAACGCTGGTCCAACTGAGGCGCCAGGTGGAAATGGCATGGCAAGCCGTTCCACAGGACTACATCCAGCATCTCTACGATCGTCTCCATGGGAGAATAGCAGCCTGCATTGCTGCGAAAGGTGGATATACACTGTACTAGTGCCGACATTGTGCATGCTCTGTTGCCTGTGTGTATGTGCCTGTGGTTCTGTCAGTGTGATCATGTGATGTATCTGACCCCAGGAATGTGTCAATAAAGTTTCCCCTTCCTGGGACAATGAATTCACGGTGTTCTTATTTCAATTTCCAGGAGTGTACATTCAATCTATGTCAGTGACGCAGCGGAGAATGAACCTTGAACTACGTAACTAAACATCCAAACGTTCTATCGTTAAAATAATTTTTTACTCATATTAATATTATCATGTTAGCTACAATAAATCGGGAATGGTTTTACAGTAACTCCAGACGATGTTAATTTAGGAGTAGAGCTGAGTCAGCAGTTCACTTTTATTTTTGCGTGTTCAGATTGATGCCAGATCTGATCTCATGTTTGCCCACACATCGACTATATTATATATAAACAAAAACAAGTAATACCTATGAGTGAGTGATATTACATCTTTGCATGAAAATCTTTGTAACTATCACCAGTTGTACAGTGAATGCAGGATGCTGGCGATGTATCACGACAGTCGGTATGTAGAATCGTGTCCAGTGAGAAGTGTGAGATCTGTAGACGATCGGCAACCACAGTGGAAGCTGCTGGACAAATAGTTCAAAAACCTGACTGGTTGCAGTTTTCTGAATATGTACTGAATAAACAGTCATTGGTTCTTAAACGTCTGTCAAAGATAAGCTTAATCTATTATTTAGTTGCTTTGCATAGCTTACTAAACGTCCACCCTGAGATACTTAAGTAATAAAGCATATTGTTTAACACACAGTTACTCACCGCTTTTTAAACAATCTTTAATCTCCTGAGGTAGTTTATTGTCCAGTTTTATTCCTTGGATAGGTATTGTTCCATTTTCACAGACAGGGCTGTTTGTGCAGTAATTATCAAGTTTTTATGGGTATAATTAATTGATAAACGTACTCCCTAATGTTCTTGCTTGACGTTGACGATGTACCATTTTATTTGCATTAGGAGACAGAGTTAGCTCTGTTTGCAGATGATACAAGTACTGTTGCGAAGTCAAGCAACGTAGCATCAACAGAAAAATTATTGATTTAAGTTTTTGTGAAAGTTATTGACTTTTTTTGGACAAATAGGCTAACTTTCAAATTTAAAAGAAAAAAAAACACAGCTCATTCAGCTCTAAACTGTAAAAATATCCAACCACCTGTTTACCTCGTATACCAGCAAGAGGTAATAGTAAATGTAGAAAGTGTTGAGTTCTTGAGTATGCATACTGATAAAAATTTAAACTTAAAAAACCATGTAGAAGAGAAGCTAAAACAATTAGCTGATATTGCCATGAGCATAACTTCGAAATTTTTGGACATGGAGTTAGTAAGTTAACAATTTTGTATCTTTTCATTCACTGGTGACTTACAAGATGATATTCTTGGGTAACCCCTCACTTAGACAAAAATACTCATTGCACAAAACAAAGTACTTAGATTTATGTGAGGGCTTGACACATGTACTTCATGCACTCATCTCATTCAGCAGCTGGGAATGTTAACCAGAGCCCCATAGTAGACTTATTCACTTATGAAATTTGTTATAAACAATCCACCTGAATTTGAGAGTAACAGAGATCTTCACCAGTAGTACACGAGAGGGAAAAATGACCTGTTTTACACTTCAATGAATCAAACCTTGACATATAAGTTTTTCACAACCAACCCCTTCAAGTAAAATGTAAGGCAATCGGAGTGTTTTTAAATGAATACTCAAGGTGTTTCTCCTTAATTCCTTCTTTTCCATACATAAAACCTTGAACAGCAAAAAAATTAAACATTTATACAGAAAAGCCCTGCAAACGAAAACCGTTTACCCATATGAATAGTTTCTTTTAATTAAAAACAAAGCCGTTGTACACATCTTAAAATGAGATGTTATATATCAAAATGTTTATAGTCAATATCATGTATGGAACTTGAGATGTTACAGACTTTTCTTTTTCTGATGATATAAGTTAAGGACATCCTAATAATTGTAGCAGACAGCTTTGTAGTCGTTTCTCATGTTAATGACTATAGTTAGAACTTTCAGTTATGAAATGAATAACGCAGTAAATCATGTTCTGGAGGAAAGTGGCGTTTGCTTAACAGTTTATGAGCTAAGATGTAGAATGAAACAGGATACATAGTGTTTCTTATGAACAAATAACGTGCTTGCTGGCGTACAACTCATACAGTGGTAGTTGATTTACATGTGAGAACAGATTGTACTTTTGTGACCGACTGTGGATTATTACCTGTCACGAAATGGAGCACCTAGAGACTGAATCAAACTACATTTACAATTAAAACATGATCGAAAGCGCCAGAGCTTCACTGAACACGGTTTAACGTGCCATTATGCAACATTTCAAAGCAGGTCATTTCTGTAAAAATATAGTATGCCACGTGTGGTATCAATTCCCAAATATCGTGCATGCTTTCGTTTAATGAGCTGGGCGTTCACGTACCAACGTCACAGAAGCTCAGATCCCTTATGAGATTGTCGATTGCCAATATGAACATCTTTGATAACAAAAGTAGCAGCCGGTCGCAGTAGGCAAGACAAAAGAAGGAGCTGAGGACAGTTTTGCAAACTGAAGCTATTTTTTTCTGTAGTCAGTGTCCCCTATCTTGGGGAAGTGCTTTACGTCCACTTGTATAATACGAACATAGTTCACTCAAGTGAACGGAATGGTGAGCAGTACATGTGATACCTGAGAGCTTCACGTCTATGTCCAAGGAGTTGCTGAGAAGATTTCTATCAAAACGCCGAAGCTGACGTCTTCGCATATCCAGGATCAGGTGCCAGAAGAGAGAGACAATGTCAGAGTAGAAGCTGGAAGTGTAAGCCGGAACTGACGTCAGTCGTGGCAGTCAGGTGGTGATCGTGGTGTGTGTGTGTGTGTGTGTGTGTGTGTGTGTGTGCCAGTCGCTTCTACGTAATCAGCACAGTGAGACGCGTTGAGGTAGAGAGGTTAGGTAATGGCAGAAATCATCTATAGTGTTTGGATGTGACCGTGACCACACTGCAAATGGAGTTAATGGATTTCTTGATGTATCAATGGGAACTGCTGAAGTGCCCGCAGGTAATGACGTAACACTCACCGTGATGTAACACAGCTTAATAACAGGGGCAATAAAAATATTCTTGCTGACAGGGACCGGAAAGAATGTTGCCTTAAGTCAATGACTGTGTATTTCAAAGCTGACACAAACTGGTGCTGTCACTGAATGAAAGCTCGTCTCACATATTACAGAGCATTCTTCACGAGGGGAACTGTGGAGTCTGAGCATTTCGAGTAGGATGACTCGCTGAAGGTAGTTGCTAACAGCGGTACACAATGAGACACGACATCTACATCTACATCTACATCTACATGACTACTCTGCAATTCACATTTAAGTGCTTGGCAGAGGGTTCATCGAACCACAATCGTACCATCTCTCTACCATTCCACTCCGAACAGCGCGCGGGAAAACCGAACACCTACACCTTTCTCTTCGAGCTCTGATTTCTCTTATTTTATTTTGATGATCATTCCTACCTATAGGTTCGGCTCAACAAAATATTTTCGCATTCGGAAGAGAAAGTTGGTGACTGAAATTTCTTAAATAGCTGTCGCCGCGACAAAAAACATCTTTGCTTTAATGACTTCCATCCCAACTCGCGTATCATATCTGCCACACTCTCTCCCTATTACGTGATAATACAAAACGAGCTGCCCTTTTTTGCACCATGTCAATCCCATCTGGTAAGGATCCCACACGGCGCAGCAATATTCTAACAGAGGACGAGCGAGTGTAGTGTAAGCTGTCTCTTTAGTGGTCTTGTTGCGTCTTCTAAGTGTCCTGCCAATGAAACGCAAACTTTGGCTCGCCTTCCCCACAATATTACCTATGTGGTCTTTCCAACTGAAGTTGTTCGAGTTGGGCGAGTGACCATAGACAGGAACAGCACAGCAGCTGAGTGGAGGTATGAAACGTGATTTTTCACCTTCTCAAATGATGTGGGGCGTCGGCTGCACTGATAGCCACGTGAGGCATCCCACCTGGAGTGTCAACCTGAACCAGGATGATTATCTCAATATCTTCAGCGACCAAGTGCTGCACTACCTCCCACGTATTCATGATGAGTATGCCGTCATTGCTCACATCTTACAAGATGACAACACCCTTTTTCTTAGGACATCACCCACATGTTCAGGAATTGACAAACACTCACACACCCCACCGCCTACGAGCAGGCTCTCTACATCACCTGATCTTAATGTTGTAGTCAGTGTGTGGTGCCATTTGGAAAAGCACCTGTAGGATAGCAGTAAACATACCCACAGATTGGTAGCTCACGGGGATCAAATCATCAATGAGTGTCTTCAGCTGTATTCGACATGCCTGGAAAAACTTATAAACTCTCTCCTTTGTCTAATACAGGTCATTAAGAAGGCTAGAAGCCGTCTAACAAGGTATTAGCTGTCATGTCCACTAGAAAGAGACCAATGTTCGGTCAGGTGTTCTCAGTTATGTATATTAGTCTTGTAAATTAGAAAAAAGCAGATGACAGCATACAGAAAAGGTTTAAGAAGAGGAGGAGAAGACTGAGTGTAGTATCAGTGTTTGGGGCCTTCAGTGGCGTACGTACCCCTGAAGAGAGCAGGCGCGAATGCAGTTGGCAGCGATGCGGCTCTCGAGGCACCTGGTGAGTTCGCTGGCCGTGGTGTTCCTGAGGCGGCGAACCGCCGCCAGGGCGCCGTCGCACCCCTCCCCCTGCCCCTCCCTGTCAGCAGGTGGTGGGTCTCCCTCTGCAGGTGGCGGCTGCCCACGGCTCCAGCTGCGCGGTACCAGGCGTGCCACAGCCGGCACCGCAGTGGACGGCGGCTCGAAAGTCTCGCACGTTTCGTACAGAAGATAACTGTCTGTGAAACATAGTTCAGTCATCTTGAAGTTTGGAAGCTGACTACTCAGATAGGATTTAATAACAGCTACTACCAACACTACCTGCCATTGAATTTGGAACACCATAAACGTGGCAAACAACAAATCTCAGTGTCACAAAGTGCACTCCACACTCCCCCAGGCAGATGATCAGCACTTCAGCTGACTGCCAGCACAGCGACCTCTGCAGCGGCTTCCCTTGAGGCGGAAGCAGAGAGAGGCGCGCTGGCAGTGGTGCGGCACTGGACACAGAAATGGCACTGCATCCTCTTTTCAGACAAGTCCTCATTCTGATAACAGCTTCATGAAGAGCATATCCGTGTGTGGAGGCTCCAAGGAGAGCAAAATATGGCCAGATAGCATTGGTAAATCTCACAAATGGTCAGCACATGGTGTCATTGTGTGGAGTGCCATCTTGTATACCATACATTGTCGGTAAGTTGAACAGCAGCCGCTAGATTTCTGACTTTTTAAGCCTATTAGCTGTATTCTGTTTTCAAGATCTCCATGACGTTATATTTCAGAAAAGCAATTCAAGTGATTCAAATGGCTCTGAGCACTATGGGACTTAACATCTGTGGTCATCAGTCGCCTAGAACTTAGAACTACTTAAACCTAACTAACCTAAGGACATCACACACATCCATGCCCGAGGCAGGATTCGAACCTGCAACCGTGGCAGTCGCGCGGTTCCGGACTGCGCGCCTAGAACCGCTAGAACACCGCGGCCGGCAGAAAAGCAATTCAAGGCCACATGCTGCCTGTAATGTCCCAAGCTACCTTGTACACAGGCTTTTGAACTGTTGCCCTAGTCACTAAATTCTTCCCATTTTCACCCACTGAAAATGTCCAGTCGCGGCTTTCTGAGCGACCAGCACGCTGCAACTCAGCAACATCGTATCTCTGGCACACAGCTGAGGCAGCACGGGATGACAGGCCCACATCTCTCATCCCAGTTCTGTTCGATTCGATGCCGAACCGCGTTAGAGCCACACTCGATGAGATGGGTATCAGCAGTGCATACTCAATTTTGTACCTTGTATACTCTAACCCCCACCCTCCTCCCCAATCACATGCAAATCATTTATTGTGCCTACTATACTGTACATCCACAATAAGTAAAATGCCATCATTTGGTATCCATTCTGGCGTCACAGTTTCAATGACAAGAAGCATCCATAATTTACTCTGAAGTGTCTGGCAGAGGGTACTCTCCACTGTGCTACATAGTATGGTTGGTTGCACTTTTTATTCCTTTATTGTGATCTGGAGGAGTGACTTTTCAACTTACCCTGTGCATGCAGTATTTAATGCAATTTTGTCTTCACAGTCCCTAACGGACTGCAGTACAGTTGTAGATTCATCACAAAGTGTTGGTTGTTGCTGCTTTGTTTGCTCACATGGGTAGATTACCCCAGTCTTCGAGCCAAAACCACTTTTAAACTTACTGCATCCACTTGAGGCTCTCGTGAGATTCTAACAAGCCTGCAAATATTCTAGCTGCCCTCTTTCCATACTTTGGAAATTCCCTGTGTCCTGTTTGGTATGGTTCTAACTCTGCTACCGCGCGCCCCGGAATTTGAATCCCCGCCAGACCCCTAGAGGTCTCTGCATCATCGCGCCGTAAGCTGTGGTGGCGCGCACCTCCTGGCCTGCATTTAGTGTGAGGGCGCCACAGTGGAACACGTGGTTCCAGCGGCCAATAGCGGCGCCCCCAATAGAATATTTAAGCGCCTGCCTCTCGCTCAGCCAGCCAGTCTAACCTTGCATATGTCTCTGGACACATCGCCTCACCTTGGACAGCTTATTTACTTTCTTGTTTTGTGTACGAGTGCACGTGGTTGTTAGGTTTTCTTGTGACTCCACTGTTTCGCTCTTGTTTTTGTTCGTTCTGTCCTTCATTGGTCGTGTCCATCCTCTCCCGTTCTGTTGTTGTTCGTGGCTGCTCCATGGGTCCTGCCACACTTTCCGTCACTTCAACCCTGCGACCATTCTGGTTGGCGACGAGGTAAATGGTGGTCGTTGTTGGTATGGAGGCTAAGTTGGTCTGTCTGCTGGAGCAACAGCAGCAGCTCATGCAGCAGCAGCAGCAGCAGCTCCAGTTAGACATTTTACAAAAGTCACTGCAGTTGCTAATGGACAAAGTCGATGCCCGTACACATTACCACAACAGCTTCAGAGTCCTCAGGTGTCCGATGCTTTCCCATGTCCGCCGTCGTTTCCATCCTTTAATGACGCTAAAAAGGACTGGGAAACCTACTTACATCGGCTGAAACAACATTTCACGGCTTTTCAAGTCACGGACGACACCTTGCAGCGGTCGTTTTTGTCTTGGGCCTCCCCAGACATGTTCTTTCTTCTCTGCAAGTTGGCACTGTTGTCCGATCCTGTGGCTCTCTCTTTCCAGAAGATCTGCCTTTTGCTGGCAAACTATTATTCCCAATGCTACCATGTGGTCGCCTCTCGGCTGGAGTTCCACCAGAACCATAAACAGCCTGGTCAATTGTATCATTCCTGGGTCACGGACTTGCAGGGTCTCTGCTGTCGATGCGATTTTACGTGCACCAATCAGCAGTGTAAGGCTTCGTATGCGGACTCCCTGATCCGGGATGTGGTGGTTCAGCTGGCTCCCAATTCTGAGGTCTGTACTGCGGCGCTGAAACTCGACAACCCCTCCTTGGAAGAGATTCTCTGCATTGCCCACTCCTTTGAAATTGCTCAAGTGGTTAACGAGCGTCTTATGGCGCTATCGTAGGTGGCGGCGATCGCGGCGTCACAGTGCGTTCCGCCCTCGCGACGTCGACATGGCCCAGCTGACCGAGGCCAGCGCCATCGGGACTCCTAGTTGTCCAACGTCTCTATGGCATCGGCGCCTTCGGTCGCCCCTCGTCGCCGGTCGCGCGGCCCACTCCCATCTTGCCCACAGTGCTTTACTGCTCATTCGTGGGCTGATTGTCCAAACACCTGGAAAACGCGCACTCTGTGTAACAAGGAGGGCCACATCCAATCGGTTTGTCGTAGTCGCTCGACTCGCTCCAGTCCTGCCCCTCCTGTGCCTAAGATACAGTCCACACTCTGCAATCGGTCATCCCACAGGATGACCCATCAGCACCGAAGCTTTTCCTCACGCACCGGATTTTCACTGAGGATGTCAGTTTTCATGTCGACACTGGGCCACCATCTCCCTGATTAATATGGCGACATGTACCCAGCTGGGCTATCCTGCATTGTCGCCTCCCTCTCGCCGTTTGGTCGCCTACGCTGATGGTTCCATTCCCCTTCATGGGCAGCTCGTCGTCCAGGCGACGTACAAGCGTGTTCCCTGGCTCCTTAACCTCTTTGTCATTGAACATCCGTCGCCTTCGAATATTTTTGGCCTGGATGCGTTTCAGCTGTTTGGCTTTTCAATTTTGGACGAAGTTAAGGTCGTTTCCATGACTGTTCCCTTTCAGGACTTGGACGATCTGTGCTTCGCTTTTGCGTCGTAGTTTGCACCGGATCTCGGCTGTGCTTCCGGGTTTCAGGCGCACATCACCCTAAGGCCAGATGCACAGCCTCGCTTTTTTCGGGCGCGGTCCCTTCCGATGGCCTTATGGCCAGCAGTCAAGCAGGAACTTGATCGGCTCCAGGCCGCTGGCGTGCTGGAGCCTGTAACTTACAGTCCATGGGCGACACCACTGGTGGTCACATGGAAAACCAATGGGTCCCTCAGCTGTGTGGGGACTTTGGCACTACAGTCAATGCCCAGTCCCTCGTTGACACTTACCCCATTCCCCGACAGGAAGACCTTCTTGCCAAGCTTGCTGGGGGAGAGTATTTTTGCAAGATCGACCTGGCTGAGGCATACCACCAGTTGCCCTTGGATGCCAAACCTCAGAACATCATGGTTATCAACATGCCTTTCGGACTGTATAAGTGCAAGCGCCTTCCCTTTGGTGTCTCTTCAGCACTGGCCATTTTCCAGCGATTCCTGGAGCAACTTACACAGCCTATCCCTGCCTGTGTGAATTATATGGATGACATCTCGGTCGCTGGGCGTTCCCGCCAGGAATATTTGCAAAACGCTCTGCAGTCTGCTGGTTTACACTGTCGGCTGGACAAGTATAGTTTTTTTCGACTCGAAATGGAATACTTGGGCCACTGGCTTAGCAAAGATGGCATTCACCTTTCAGGTTGTAATGTCGTGGCCATTGAGGCCCTTCCTCGTCCCAAGGACTTATCTGAACTCCAGATGTTGGGCAAGGTTACTTATTACTTACAGTTCTTGCCCCAGGCTGCCTCCGTTGCTCAATCCCTCAATCACCTGCGTTGCAAAGGGGTACTTTTGATTGGACTCCAGCCCGTGACCAGGCTTTTCTCCGTTTAAAGGCGATGCTGAAGTCCACCCCTTGCCTTACTTCCTTTTCTCTGGACCATCCCTTGGTTGTGGCGGCTGATGCGTCGGCATACAGCATTGGGGCCATCCTTGCGCTCTGGGATGCTGATGGCTCTGAACAGCCCATCACTTATGCCTCTAAGACGTTGACTCCAGCCCAACGGAACTACTCCCAGATAGAAAAGGAGGCACTGGCGATCGTATTCGCTGATCAAAAATTTCACACCTATCTCTTTGGGGCAAAGTTCACCCTCCTGACGGACCATAAACCCTTGGTTACACTTTACGGACACCACTCTCACCTGCCAGAGCGGACGGCTCAATGTCTCCAGCTCCGGGCATTGTTTTTACATAATTACACTCACACCATCCGATATAAGCCCACCGCTTTATCACATCTCCCAGCAGGCCCCGATCCTGCCTTTGACCAACAGGAGGTTCTCTGCTTTCACATTGATTCGCTCGACGGTCTGCCTCTTATGGCTGCTCACATTGCTGCAGCTACCTGCTGCGACCCTGTCTTGCGGCAGGTTCTCAACTACGCGGTCCACAGGTGGCCGTCCTATGTTACTCGTCGGATGCAGTCCGATTTCAGCTCCTCGCGCCACCTGTCCCACAGGATCTCCTTCTGTTGGCCGCGGAGTCGGAAGCCCATGGGGTGGTCATCCCTCCAGAATTGCGGCTTTGGGTGCTTGGTTTGTTACACAGTGGGCACTGGGGTAAGTCCCGTATGAAAGTTTTGGTTCGCCGGCATGTGTATTGGCCCATTGGAAGTTTCTTCGGCAGTTTTTCAGGGTTTTTTTTCTCCCGTTAATCTACGGGGACTGACGTTATATCGCAGCTCTACGGCGTCGACTACGTCAGACCGCGGTTTGAATCCGGGGGCACGCGCCAGACACGCCATTTCGGCGCCTACAACGCGGGGGTCGAAGACACCAGCTGGCGTCTCATTTGGGAGACAACGCAGCGCCTAACGCCGCCAGTCGACGCCTCAACGAGAAGACGAAGCTAGACGAATCGTTGCAAGGACGAAGTGCTAGTTGTGAGCGACAACTACACATTGTTTGTTTACAGAACCTAACTGGACTTGACGACGCCGGACATCACACCGTCCGACGTTTCTTCTCAACGACAGCTGTAGAGACGATGTGGGGCGCTGACTCCTCCACAACGCAGACAACGCTACAAGCAAAACGACGCAGCGCGTCGGACAACAGTCAACAGTAACCACACCCCACGCCACGACAATCCATCACGACAGTAAAAGTAAGCAGTCCACAAAATAAGTGACCATTTGAGTATGTTAGAATAGATTTTGTACTGTAGTGCTAATTGAGGTTTCGTTGTGGTTGTGTTCAGTAGTTATCATGATGCCTAAAAGAAGTTTAAAACCGCGTAGTGATGTAGAAAAGAGAATTCCTGAATTAGAAGAGGAGATTAGTGATTTGCCAGAACAGGAAGAAAGCAAAAGGAATATTGTCAGTGTAGGAGGTGACACGTTTACTGAACAAGAGAGGGAAGTGATACCAAGTGTATCGGGGATTAGAACAAGGGATAAAGTCGTAGAAATACCAGACAATAATTCTGATGTTAGCGAAGTTACCGATCGAGAATGTAGAATGAATGTCGCACCGAACATCTCTGGAGGTGTAGACATACTTAGTACTATGTTATCAAAATTAAATATGATGAGTGAGCAAATTTCAGAAAAGCAGGCATTTTTCAATAATAAATTTTCTGAAGTACTCAAACAAAAGCTATTAAATTCTCAGAACAGCAAGCATCGTTTAATAGTAGATTTTCCGAATTAGCCGAACAACAGGCAATATTACAGGCAACCGTAAATAGTAAAATTTCTGAAGTAGAGAGTCGGGTAGAGGATGTTGAAGCTAGATTTGAGGATCAAAAGTTAAAGTAGATAACAAATTTGAAGATGTTGAATCCAGGTTAACCAAACAAGAAAAACAGGATGTCAAAATTATCGATTGTATCGATAAATTGCGAGAAAATCTGAGTAATTTATCGGAACAATGCGATGTGGTATCCATAAGGGTTAATTCATTAACAGATAATTATAGTAATATCACAGACCATCTGAATGAAATTGAACAACAGACGGTTAAAAGGATCGATAATTATTTAATCGGTCAAGGTAAACTATTTGAAGAATTAACGTATAAGTTTACTGATGAATTCAATCAAATTAAAACTCAAGTTGTTCGTGATTGTTACATACAGCTCGCTTAAGTATCAGAGCGACAACTTATCCAATGACGCAAATCCAGAAAATGAAGATATAGGTAGTCCAAGGAAATCCAACTGCGAGACAAAGCGTCCGTATATGCAGTCTAACACCTTTACTAGTGATCCGTGGGAATTGGCTCACATTGGGAAGTAGAGGATGACCCGCATGTCCAACGTAGTTGTGTTTCTTCTTTAAAGGTGGAACACAGCATATTTAAGAGTAGGCAATTTCCTACATTCTCAAGTGAGAAAAACAACATTAATCCCAAAGTGTTCATAAATTCATTTAAGAGAATATTTCCGCGCAGTTGGTCAGAATTTGATAAGATCCAATTTATCATGTCTAAGATAACAGGAGAAGCTGCATTATGGGCCGCGGAAATTAGCGAGACGTGTAATACGTGTTCAGAATTTGAAAGGGTTTTCTTGGCGAAGTATTGGTCTTGAGTCTTCAAGAACGTTTACGGAAAGAAGTTTACGAACCCGAATTTTATAACCCTAGAAAAGAAACATTAAGGCAATATTTTGAACGCTACATAAATAAAACTAGGTACTGGACTGAACCTATTTCAGGTAGAGAGGTAATCCGTATATAGAAGGGCAGGCTGCCTTTCAATATAAGGGAAAAACTTATTCATGCACCGGATTATAACGTAGAACAGTTCTCAGCAGTAATTGACTCGATAGATATGTTAATGGAAGACGCCAGACAATCGCACAACAACCATAGTAATTATAATAGTGGGAATAATGGTAATAACAACCACTGGAACCAGAATAGGTCTAATACTAATAAGAGTTTTAATAACTGTGGCCACAACTTCAAAAACGGTAATGCACAAAACGATCGTAGGCAAAAAGAAAATCAAAATTGGAATGGAAATTATAATCGTACTAAAGGTGCTTTTACACCAAACAATAACCAAGGGCAGGGACAAAATAGTTTTCAACGAGTAAATGTAGTAACCATGAATAGGAAAAGAAAGTATGGAGGACGGCAATCGCCAAACCACCAATGTTGTGGAGATGGTCGACAAAACAACTGTGCTCCGATGGCGCCTTCGAGTAAATCTAGATGGGGAACGTGTCAAATGACTAATGTAGATTGGAATAATCCCAATACTGTTACTTAAAATCCGTCTTGATTGCAAATTTTTTTATTATTATTCATATGACCGGTTTCGGTTCATTCAGAACCATCTTCAGATCTGATATTTCAGTTACAGCAGTAACACGTTCAAATCCATTAACTTTCACATGCTACGTCACATGAGACATTAAGGAAGGTGTCACATGTGACGTAGCATGTGAAAGTTGCTGGATTTGAACGTGTTACTGCTGTAACTGAAATATCAGATCTGAAGATGGTTCTGAATGAACCGAAACCGGTCATATGAATAATAAGAAAAAAATTGCAATCAAGACGGATTTTAAGTAACATTATAAAATCACTGATTGCTGTTATCCCATAAGACATTATGTCTGTTTTTGCAAAATCCCAATACTGCCATTAGTCCATGTAATGCTAATCGACCTATACCATTACGTGATAATAGAAATGTAAGAGGAGATAACGTGTACCAACAAAATGGGAATGAAGTGCATTTAGTTGAGATACACGAACCACCGAGGAACGAAGCTGACGGGCGGTCAAACGAAAGTCAGTCATTTTAGGCCTTCGTCGGATGGCTGGTTATGAGGAGGGAGGCAAACTTAACGGGTTAATCGATGTCATTAATTAGAATAACGGTTCTGACATCAGAGACGGATTAATGAAGGAACCAAGGGCTGAAGTCACCAAAGAGGATTTTACGTTACAGGCGATAGTAGATGCTAAGATTAATAGTATTCCTATAAGTATTCTGACTGACACAGGTGCAACGGTCAGCGTAATGACGAGTAATTGTTTAAGTAGGGTTGGTAGGCAACAGAAGCTACTCACTTTACCAGTGTCGGAACGTACCGTTTCCGGGACTTTTAGCGCAAAAGCGCAAAAGATAATTAAACAAGTGCGGGTAGCAGTAGAACTACAAGAAGCAACTTTGGAATGTAATTTCTTGATAGTGTCTAAAATGACTACACCGTGCATATGTGGAATGGATTTTTTATGTGAATATGGTGCAATCTTAGACATTAAGGAAGGTGTTTGTACCTTAACTGTTAACGACAAGCCATTAAGAATAATGTTAAGAAAGAAGAGAATAATTTTAGGAAAATATTGTCAACATTTGGTTGTAAATTATGTTCCAAGGAATATTGTGCATTACGTAGGTGACGACCGTGTCAAATTAACCGATGTTGACCCTGAGATGTTAAGCACTGACGAAAAGGTTAGGGAATCGCAATACTTGTCAATTCAACAGCAGATAGAGTTAAGTGAAGTGTTAAGATCATATTTGCCTGTATTTAATAAGAAGCCAGGCATAATTAAGAACTTCGAATATCACATTGAGATCTATCCTCATGATACGTTTTGTAAGACGACATACTCGGTCCCTTGATCAAAAAGAGAAGCAGTGACGAAGGAAATCAAGATGATGTTAGACTGGGGTATTATAGAAACTTTAAATTCCGAGTACTCCAGCCCTCTTTTAGCTGTAACTAAACCAAATGGAGAAATACGTTTAGTTTTAGATGCGAGAGATATTAATAAAATAATTAAACCAGTAAGGACTCGTCCCGAAAACCTTGAAGAACTCATACAAAAATTCCATGGAGTGAAGTTTTTGACCTCTCTTGACCTCAAAAGTTCATATTGGCAAACAAAGATCTCTAAAGAATCAAGAAAATATACCGCTTTTATCTATTTAGGTAGAAGCTATCAATTTAAAGTAATGCCGTTTGGGTTAAACATCAGCGGTGGTGTATTTATATCAGCTCTAGACAAGGTGCTCGGTCCAGATCAGTTGGAACGAGCTACGGTGTATGTAGATGACTTACACTCCTGGAAATGGAAAAAAGAACACATTGACACCGGTGTGTCAGACCCACCATACTTGCTCCGGACACTGTGAGAGGGCTGTACAAGCAATGATCACACGCACGGCACAGCGGACACACCAGGAACCGCGGTGTTGGCCGTCGAATGGCGCTAGCTGCGCACCATTTGTGCACCGCCGCCGTCAGTGTCAGCCAGTTTGCCGTGGCATACGGAGCTCCATCGCAGTCTTTAACACTGGTAGCATGCCGCGACAGCGTGGACGTGAACCGTATGTGCAGTTGACGGACTTTGAGCGAGGGCGTATAGTGGGCATGCGGGAGGCCGGGTGGACGTACCGCCGAATTGCTCAACACGTGGGGCGTGAGGTCTCCACAGTACATCGATGTTGTCGCCAGTGGTCGGCGGAAGGTGCACGTGCCCGTCGACCTGGGACCGGACCGCAGCGACGCACGGATGCACGCCAAGACCGTAGGATCCTACGCAGTGCCGTAGGGGACCGCACCGCCACTTCCCAGCAAATTAGGGACACTGTTGCTCCTGGGGTATCGGCGAGGACCATTCGCAACCGTCTCCATGAAGCTGGGCTACGGTCCCGCACACCGTTAGGCCGTCTTCCGCTCACGCCCCAACATCGTGCAGCCCGCCTCCAGTGGTGTCGCGACAGGCGTGAATGGAGGGACGAATGGAGACGTGTCGTCTTCAGCGATGAGAGTCGCTTCTGCCTTGGTGCCAATGATGGTCGTATGCGTGTTTGGCGCCGTGCAGGTGAGCGCCACAATCAGGACTGCATACGACCGAGGCACACAGGGCCAACACCCGGCATCATGGTGTGGGGAGCGATCTCCTACACTGGCCGTACACCACTGGTGATCGTCGAGGGGACACTGAATAGTGCACGGTACATCCAAACCGTCATCGAACCCATCGTTCTACCATTCCTAGACCGGCAAGGGAACTTGCTGTTCCAACAGGACAATGCACGTCCGCATGTATCCCGTGCCACCCAACGTGCTCTAGAAGGTGTAAGTCAACTACCCTGGCCAGCAAGATCTCCGGATCTGTCCCCCATTGAGCATGTTTGGGACTGGATGAAGCGTCGTCTCACGCGGTCTGCACGTCCAGCACGAACGCTGGTCCAACTGAGGCGCCAGGTGGAAATGGCATGGCAAGCCGTTCCACAGGACTACATCCAGCATATCTACGATCGTCTCCATGGGAGAATAGCAGCCTGCATTGCTGCGAAAGATGGATATACACTGTACTAGTGCCGACATAGTGCATGCTCTGTTGCCTGTGTCTATGTGCCTGTGGTTCTGTCAGTGTGATCATGTGATGTATCTGACCCCAGGAATGTGTCAATAAAGTTTCCCCTTCCTGGGACAATGAATTCACGGTGTTCTTATTTCAATTTCCAGGAGTGTATTAATTGCCACAGAAACCTGGGCAGAACACCTTGAATTATTAAATCGTGTATTTGCAAAATTCTTCGAGTATGGAGTGACAATTAATTTGGCTAAATCAAAATTCGGTAGAAATAAAATTAAATTTCTTGGTCATGTAGTTACACCAGAGGGAATAGTACCAAACCCTAAGAAGTTAGACGCAATTAAAAATTGCCCGTATCCTAACAATAGGAAGCAACTAAAATTATTCTTAGAATTAGCGTCCTTTTTCAGGAAGTTTATCTCGCATCAGTTGTTAAATAAAGAGTGCTTGTTACAATTGTTAAGGAAAAATGTACCACGGCATTGGACTGATGCTTGTAGTCAAGCTTTTGAAGAAATACGTAGCGCTCTAGTTAATGCTCCGCTGCTGCATCATCCGCGAATGGAAGAGGATTTTTTCATTGCGACTGATGCATCAGAGACGGGATTGGGGGCTACGTTATTTCAGATGGATGACGAAACTAATGTAGTAACTATTATAATAATTGCCTTTGTTTGAAACTTACTGCGCCCCATTCGTGAATGGAAAGAAGATTTACAATGGAACGTACCCTCTTCCATGTACTGCGCAGTGATTTGCAGAATGTGCATGTAGATGTAGAAGATGTCCAGACTTGGCCACTGTTTCTATGTTTCGATACAGTGTATCGATACATGGAACTGTTTCAGTGTTTCGGAACGGCTGTGGTTCACTGTTTCGAAACAACGGTGTTTCATTCCGCCCTTGTCTCGATCTCGAGCCAGACACAGAAACTGTATCGTTGTTTCAAAATAAGGCTGGTTCAGTCCACCTGTGCTTGGAACGGACTAATTGTATCGAAACAATGATGTTTCATTCCGCTCTGTGTCGGACGAGATTTGGGCTCGGCACAGGTACAGAAACACAACATACCACTTCGTGAAACACTTTCAAGAGTGTCGAAATCTTTTTGACAAGCAATAGCATGAAGCTTAAGATGTCCGAAAATAAAGCTTCGTTTCTAGCTGACTGTCCTGTTCCGAAATGGCGTAACATCTGCTTTATAAACACTAACCAAACAATAAAACAACGCATACTATTCACATTCAAAATAATAAATATGTGAAAATCATTCAGTTAAATTACACATTTTTATAACATAGTCTTCTCTGTTCATGTACTGTAATAATATTAAGAAACGCAAGTAAGCCTACAACATTTTGAATAAAAAAGGCGTAGAATGACAGTTATTAGACATATACATGATGTAGGTATAATTGCAAGCATCTGTTTGACATATCACTGATAGTGTAATGGTGAACGGGAAGGACTAGGAAGCATGGTGAATGTATAGTAACGGTTCGAAACACCTTGAAAGACAAAAATTTTTTATTATATTTTGTTATTTATTCGAATTATTTGGCGTTATTTGTGAGTCTATAGTGACTGTGCCTATTATCCACAATGATTCCCTTTGTGTGCATGGAAATTAGCAGGATGGGTATATTACCCGTACTAACGGAATGTGGGAATCCCAGTAGCACATCCGTTGTTTCTGCAGTTTGCTCCCACCTCCAGTTCCGTTCGTGGTGGTTCTTCTGTCTTCAGCTATGGCTGTCCTCAGCCAATTGAAAAGTATGAAAATCATACGACACGAAAGCAGTGCATTTGCTGCAGGAAATACGAAACTGCCAAGACGCCTAAGTGATAGTTTCATACTTTCTGCGATATGATTAGCGCTCTCGCGCCTCATTTGTGTTTATGTGGACATACTTATACAGTAGACAGTCAAGATGATAAAATGTGTAGGTTTATTAGATTACAAAACACAAATTGTTTCACTGTGTCGAAACAGCGTATCGAAACATTACATTGAACTGTTTGATTTGTTTCGAAACAGTTACGTGTTTCAGTTTGCCCATCGCTAATACACATTAATGCTGCAGGTAATAAGAATAAAATTATATGGGGTATTGTGTAATGGGAGAAAGGGCAACCGGTCAGTGTACGAGACATTACCACAGTAAAACTAAATGCCAAGTTGTGACAGATAATTCACGAATTTCCAGTGTAATATGTCATCTCCTTAGAGACATATGCAGTGTGCCACAGGTCAAAATATGCAACTGATAAACCTCTTCATAAAAAAGGCGACAAGACAGACTATTATAGTTCAATTTCCTTACTGATATCCTTCTCCAAAATACTCAAGAATGTAATGTCCTCAACAGTAGCCTCAGACTCCAGTGGAAACAATTTGCTTAGCAAATCACAGCTAGGATTCTGGAAGGGCTGCTCGACTGAGCATGCTATTTATACATTCACTCATGAAGTACTACAAGCCTTGAGTAATAAGATATCGCCAGCTGGTTTTTATTTGTGATCTTTCCAGGGCATTAAATTGCGTAGATCATGTTACTCTCTGCGAAGAAGTTACATTTTACGGATTTGAGGGATTTACTCACAATTAGTTAGAATCTTACTTACCAAATAGAACAAAAAAGTTGCGCTCAATAATTCAAATGATGTTGGGAGTAGAGAAAATTTTGTGACTGCAGGCAATCACAACAGGAGTGACTACACGTTCACTTTTGTGTAGACTCTTATTTCCTATATATGTCCCGTTAACATTCATCAAGCAGTATTAGTACTTTTTGAAGACGATAGTGGAGGTACAATAAATACTATAGAGACAAAGGAACATAAGAGATTGTTAATAACGTTTTCCAAATAAATATTAGGTGGCTCTATGAAAATAAACACTTTCCAAATTTTAAGAAAATACCTATTCAGTTGTTTGGCACAAATACACTCCTCGAAATTGAAATAAGAACACCGTGAATTCATTATCCCAGGAAGGAGAAACTTTATTGACACATTCCTGGGGTCAGATACATCACATGATCACACTGACAGAACCACAGGCACATAGACACAGGCAACAGAGCATGCACAATGTCGGCACTAGTACAGTGTATATCCACCTTTCGCAGCAATGCAGGCTGCTATTCTCCCATGGAGACGATCGTAGAGATGCTGGATGTAGTCCTGTGGAACGGCTTGCCATGCCATTTCCACCTGGCGCCTCAGTTGGACCAGCGTTCGTGCTGGACGTGCAGACCGCGTGAGACGACGCTTCATCCAGTCACAAACATGCTCAATGGGGGACAGATCCGGAGATCTTGCTGGCCAGGGTAGTTGACTTACACCTTCTAGAGCACGTTGGGTGGCACGGGATACATGCGGACGTGCATTGTCCTGTTGGAACAGCAAGTTCCCTTGCCGGTCTAGGAATGGTAGAACGATGGGTTCAATGACGGTTTGGATGTACCGTGCACTATTCAGTGTCCCCTCGACGATCACCAGTGGTGTACGGCCAGTGTAGGAGATCGCTCCCCACACCATGATGCCGGGTGTTGGCCCTGTGTGCCTCGGTCGTATGCAGTCCTGATTGTGGCGCTCACCTGCACGGCGCCAAACACGCATACGACCATCATTGGCACCAAGGCAGAAGCGACTCTCATCGCTGAAGACGACACGTCTCCATTCGTCCCTCCATTCACGCCTGTCGCGACACCACTGGAGGCGGGCTGCACGATGTTGGGGCGTGAGCGGAAGACGGCCTAACGGTGTGCGGGACCGTAGCCCAGCCTCATGGAGACGGTTGCGAATGGTCCTCGCCGATACCCCAGGAGCAACAGTGTCCCTAATTTGCTGGGAAGTTGCGGTGCGGTCCCCTACGGCTCTGCGTAGGATCCTACGGTCTTGGCGTGCATCCGTGCGTCGCTGCGGTCCGGTCCCAGGTCGACGGGCACGTGCACGTTCCGCCGACCACTGGCGACAACATCGATGTACTGTGGAGACCTCACGCCCCACGTGTTGAGCAATTCGGCGGTACGTCCACCCGGCCTCCCGCATGCCCACTATACGCCCTCGCTCAAAGTCCGTCAACTGCACATACGGTTCACGTCCACGCTGTCGCGGCACGCTACCAGTGTTAAAGACTGCGATGGAGCTCCGTATGCCACGGCAAACTGGCTGACACTGACGGCGGCGGTGCACAAATGGTGCGCAGCTAGCGCCATTCGACGGCCAACACCGCGGTTCCTGGTGTGTCCGCTGTGCCGTGCGTGTGATCATTGCTTGTACAGCCCTCTCGCAGTGTCCGGAGCAAGTATGGTGGGTCTGACACACCGGTGTCAATGTGTTCTTTTTTCCACTTCCAGGAGTGTAGATCGACATGAGCAACCGATGTAGCACAAGACAGGGAGTCAGTAAACAGGGTTGAATATTACAAATATTTTGGTGCACATGCTGATCGAAAGCTGCACTGGAAGATGCGTGTCAGTGAACTGTTCAGACAGTCCAGTTCAGCTACTTTTGTTCTACGTTAAAATTGCTAGTCTTGGGAACAAAGGACTCAGTCTCCTGAGATATTTTGCAGTTTTGCGGTGTACAATGTCTTATAGAATAATTCTCTGGGGTATCACATCACTTGGTTGCAGAAAGGCGAGCAGTGATAGTACTGTTCAGTGTTCCTGTCGGGTCGTCCTGTGGGTACCTCTTCAGGCAGATAAGCATTTTAACTGCACCATCACAACACACAAATTCACTAATGAAATACGTGATAAAGAATTCATCACAATTTTAGAAAAATAGTGATGCCCATAGCAAACAACATTACAGGAAAGAGATGACCTTTACTGCCTGTTATAAACCTATTCAGCAGAAATCGCCGGAAGCTCTTTACGACTGTTCGCAGATGGAGCGGTTGTGTATAAGAAAGTAATAACGCCAGAATGGAAAAACTAGTAGAAGCCGACCTCGGGGAGGATCAGTTTGGATTCCGTAGAAATTCTGGAACACGTGAGGCAATACTGACCTTACGACTTATCTTAGAAGAAAGATTAAGGAAAGGCAAACCTACGTTTCTAGCATTTGTAGACTTAGAGAATGCTTTTGACAATGTTGACTGGAATACTCTCTTTCAAATTCTAAGGGAGCGAAAGGCTATTTACAATTTGTACAGAAACCAGATGGCAGTTATAAGAGTCGAGGGACATGAAAGAGAAGCAGTGGTTGGGAAGGGAGTAAGACAGGGTTGTAGCCTGTCCCCGATGTTATTCAATCTGTATATTGAGCAAGCAGTAAAGGAAACAAAAGAAAAATTTGGAGTAGGTATTAAAATCCATGGAGAAGAAATAAAAACTTTGAGGTTCGCCGATGACATTGTAATTGTGTCAGAGACAGCAAAGACTTGGAAGAGCAGTTGAACGGAATGGATGGTGTCTTGAAGGGAGGATATAATATGAACATCAACAAAAGCAAAACAAGGATAATGGAATGTAGTCGAATTAAGTCGGGTGATGCTGAGGGAATTAGATTAGGAAATGAGACACTTAAAGTAGTAAAGGAGTTTTGCTATTTGGGGAGCAAAATAACTGACGATGGTCGAAGTAGAGAGGATATAAAATGTAGACTGGCAATGGCAAGGAAAGCGTTTCTGAAGAAGAGAAATTTGTTAACATCGAGTATAGATTTAAGTGTCAGGAAGTCGTTTCTGAAAGTATTTGTATGGAGTGTAGCCATGTATGGAAGTGAAACATGGACGGTAAATAGTTTGGACAAGAAGAGAATAGAAGCTTTTGAAATGTGGTGCTACAGAAGAATGCTGAAGATTAGATGGGTAGATCACATAACTAATGAGGAAGTATTGAATAGGATTGGGGACAAGAGAAGTTTGTAGCACAACGTGACCAGAAGAAGGGATCGGTTGGTAGGACATGTTCTGAGGCATCAAGGGATCACCAATTTAGTATTGGAGGGCAGTGTGGAGGGTAAAAATCGTAGGGGGAGACCAAGAGATGAATACACTAAGCAGATTCAGAAGGATGTAGGTTGCAGTAGGTACTGTGAGATGAAGAAGCTTGCACAGGATAGAGTAGCGTGGGGAGCTGCATCAAACCAGTCTCAGGACTGAAGACCACAACAACAACAACGCCAGAAGACATATCGGTTTGCAGAATGTCCCTGCAGGAGACTGATGAATGTTGTAGGCTCTGCCAGTCCGCCCTGAACGTAAATAAATGTAGCATATGGCGCATACATAGCAAAAGAAATCCACTGCTCTACACCCACGTTCTTTATAACAAACTCCTGGAATCATTGTCTACAGTAAAATATCTGGGAGTAACTACCCAGAGAGACTGTAAGTGTAATGACCACATAAATTGTACAGCGTGTTACAAAAATGTACAGCACAAATTGGTTCTAAATGGCTCTTAGCACTATGGGACTTAAGATCTGAGGTCATCAGTCCCCTAGAACTTAGAACTACTTAAACCTAAATAACCTAAGGGCATCACACACATCCACGCCCGAGGCAGGATTCGAACCTGCATCTGTAGCAGCAGCGCGGTTCCGGACTGATGCGCCTAGAACCGCTCGACCACAACGGACGGCTGAGAAAATTGCAGGGCAAATTCCTCTCAAGTAGACAAATAAATAATGCTCTATGAACATGGTTCTGGAAACCCTTTGTTTGCATGTTACAGTTAGGTTTCTCCAACTCATTAATCGTGAGAAACACATAAGAATCGACAGTCAGAATCTTGGTGGTGTCTGGTTACACTGTGCACTGCCAGTGTTTTGTTTTACATGACCCTACTGCCATGCGACATGCGTCATTACTCGTTTACAGGTAACATCAACTGTTCCAGCGATCAGTCCCTCCGTTGAGAGCACACGGGTTACTGCATAGACTTATCCACAGACTTGGCTCGTGGCAGTGTACACAAATTCAGAGATGGCTAATGCCTACTTCATGTATGGGCTGTCTGACGTCAATGGAGTTCGCCCTGAATGTTTTACCAGGAGAGGTTTCCGGGACGAAGGAGCCCCTACAGGAAAATGTTTGAAGCCATTTGCCGTCGTCTTAGGGAACACGGGGCCTTAAAGCCTGATACTCTCGACTGGCAGAGGCCTAGGAGGACGAGGGCACCGCAAGTGGAGAATGGTTTATTCAACAAAGTGCCAGTCCTAATTTTAGTGCATCAGTGTTGTTCACAGTCGAGGCGTCTTTTCAACGAGATCAGATTGTAAATTTTCACAATCGGCATGTGTGGGCAGACGTCAGTCCTCACGCAACTGTTGAAGCAAGTCATCGACAGTGATTTTCTGTCAATGTTTGGGGCGGCATTGTTGGTGACTGGTTCGGCTTCACTTTTATCCACCCAGGCGCAGCGGACAAAGTTATTATAATATCACAGAGAATGTTCTACCTGATCGGTTAGCAGCTGGCCGATGAAACATGTACTTCATGCACGACAGAACACCTCCTCATTTCAGTGACCGTCGGCTTCTAAATAACAGGTTCGGGTACAGGTGGATAGGTAATGACGGTCCAATTCCCTGGCCTGCACGCTCTCTGGACGTAAACCCACTGGCCACTTGTGGGGGGAATCTTAAAGCTCTTCTGTTTGGAACCCCAGTACAAGATTTTCAGAGTCTCCTTCCCGATATTGTGGAAAGCTGCGGAACCGCACACAACACTCCAGGGATGCATCAAAACATCCGACATTCAGGCCTGTGAGAAAAAGTTGCAAGTGGTATGCTGGTGCGATCTGTTTGTGCGTGTCTCCCGTGATTAAGTAAATGGTCAATCTGAGTTGTTACACGGAAACAAAGCGTCCGCAGACCCATGTGCACGTAACGTTATTCCTTGGTCTATGTGTGAGGAATGTGTCTTGCAATTTGTGCCGTAAATTTACTCCCTTTATTGTGGGAAACGCATATGCCTGTCTGAGATTCATGGGAAGAACCTTAAAGAAATGCAGCTCATGTATGGAGGACGTGACTTACAAGGCGCTTGTTCCACCGGTTCTTGAGTACTGTTCATCAGTCTGGGATCCTTGCCGGATAGAACTGAAGGAAGAGACAGAGAAGGTGCAAAGAAAAGCGGCGCGTTTCGTCACGGGATCGTTTAGTCAGCGCGAGAGCGCTGCAGAGATGCTTAACAAACTAGAGTGGCATACGCTACAAGAGAGACGTTGTGTATCAGAGAGAGGATTACTATCGAAATTTGGACAGAGGACTTTCCGGGAAGACTCGGACTATATACTACACCCTCCCACACGCATCTCAAGAAATAGCCACGAGCAGTGGCGCCGACTTGAAAATTTATTTTTTTGGGGGGGGGGGGGGGGGGGGGTTGGGCAAGAATCATTTTATTATTTGACAGATAACTTTGCGTTTCCATCTACATGTTCGACAGTCCAAACCAGTCCTACTTGCAGATGACACCGGCGTATTGATTAAAGGTGGAAATAGAAAGGCTCTTAGGCTCTATGCTGAAGTCACAAATGAGATGATTTCAGAGTGGTTTGTGAGGAATAAGCTACTGATTAACCTTTTAAAAAAAAGAAAAAAGAACCGCCACTATACAATTCCACACACAGAAAAATTAACAATCCATTATAACCAAATATTTCCTTGGAAAACCAAAAAATTAAGTGTCACTGAAACAAAATTGCTTTGTTTACTTACAAGACAATCTGAAATGGAATTCCCACATCACATTCTTAAATTCTAAGCTATCTAAAATGACCTACGCAATTAGAATTATATAGAACAACTCGAGTGCTGAAGGAGGGAGGTGTATTACGCACGCATACTTTCCCTTTTGAGTTATGACATCATGTTCTTGGGAAATTCCCCTCACAGCGTAACAACTTTCAAGAAACAAAAAAAAAAGATTGTGAGGATAATGAAAAATGCAAACAGCTGAAAGTCATGCAAACTACGACTGGCTGGCGGCTAGCCCCTACCCCTCGACTCGCTGAAACGTCAATCGCAATGTGATTTCAGTCGGAGTATAGGCCAGTAGTGGTACGACACAAATACATAAATAAAGTTGAAGAAACATACCTTAATTTTTGATGGCAAATGTACTCCTCCTCAGATCATTCCCGCATATGAACTCGTCACATATGGCATCAAAGTCGACTTTCATCGATTCACCTCTATGGGCGTTGAGAATGGCGATGGCACTAGGACGACCCTGCCTCGTTATGGAACGAAGATACGTTTTCACCCTCCGCAGACAAGACAACGATCGCTCAGCGGTGCAGGACGTTACCGGAATCGTCAGCACTACACGTATGAATTTCACTAGATCAGGCAGTAGGTCAAACAGGTGGTTTTCCTGTTTTAGGTATTTCACTATGTCATCCAACGAACTAATATTCGCAGAATCACTGCTTTGGATAATCTCACGAATCATGCTTCGGTGGAGAAGCAAGCGTTCTTCGTCTACACTCCTGGAAATTGAAATAAGAACACCGTGAATTCATTGTCCCAGGAAGGGGAAACTTTATTGACACATTCCTGGGGTCAGATACATCACATGATCACACTGACAGAACCACAGGCACATAGACACAGGCAACAGAGCATGCACAATGTCGGCACTAGTACAGTGTATATCCACCTTTCGCAGCAATGCAGGCTGCTATTCGCCCATGGAGACGATCGTAGAGATGCTGGATGTAGTCCTGTGGAACGGCTTGCCATGCCATTTCCACCTGGCGCCTCAGTTGGACCAGCGTTCGTGCTGGACGTGCATACCGCGTGAGACGACGCTTCATCCAGTCCCAAACATGCTCAATGGGGGACAGATCCGGAGATCTTGCTGGCCAGGGTAGTTGACTTACACCTTCTAGAGCACGTTGGGTGGCACGGGATACATGCGGACGTGCATTGTCCTGTTGGAACAGCAAGTTCCCTTGCCGGTCTAGGAATGGTAGAACGATGGGTTCGATGACGGTTTGGATGTACCGTGCACTATTCAGTGTCCCCTCGACGATCACCAGTGGTGTACGGCCAGTGTAGGAGATCGCTCCCCACACCATGATGCCGGGTGTTGGCCCTGTGTGCCTCGGTCGTATGCAGTCCTGATTGTGGCGCTCACCTGCACGGCGCCAAACACGCATACGACCATCATTGGCACCGAGGCAGAAGTGACTCTCATCGCTGAAGACGACACGCCTCCATTCGTCCCTCCATTCACGCCTGTCGCGACACCACTGGAGGCGGGCTGCACGATGTTGGGGCGTGAGCGGAAGACGGCCTAACGGTGTGCGGCACCGTAGCCCAGCTTCATGGAGACGGTTGCGAATGGTCCTCGCCGATACCCCAGGAGCAACAGTGTCCCTAATTTGCTGGGAAATGGCGGTGCGGTCCCCTACGGCACTGCGTAGGATCCTACGGTCTTGGCGTGCATCCGTGCGTCGCTGCGGTCCGGTCCCAGGTCGACGGGCACGTGCACCTTCCGCCGACCACTGGCGACAACATCGATGTACTGTGGAGACCTCACGCCCCACGTGTTGAGCAATTCGGCGGTACGTCCACCCGGCCTCCCGCATGCCCACTATACTCCCTCGCTCACAGTCCGTCAACTGCACATACGGTTCACGTCCACGCTGTCGCGGCATGTTACCAGTGTTAAAGACTGCGATGGAGCTCCGTATGCCACGGCAAACTGGCTGACACTGACGGCGGCGGAGCACAAATGCTGCGCAGCTAGCGCCATTCGACGGCCAACACTGCGGTTCCTGGTGTGTCCACTGTGCCGTGCGTGTGATCATTGCTTGTACACCCCTCTCGCAGTGTCCGGAGCAAGTATGGTGGGTCTGACACACCGGTGTCAATGTGTTCTTTTTTCCATTTCCAGGAGTGTATATCTGATTCTTAGAAAGACAAAATATCGAATGAATGTTTGTTATCACTAAGAATAAATTGTTCAATTTGATTTACAAACATGAATGATTGAGTTTTCAACCGTGATTCCAAGAAGCTGCTGGATGTAGCCATTGTTTCATAATATGATCTTCTATATTTGTCACATACTTCAGTGAATGTTTCTACAGATGAACTGATGGAGTCATCGTATTTCTTAGTGTCTTTTCTTCTACGGGGTAATTTTGGGGAATCAACATCCATATCTTGACATTTTGAACTTACTTCACCACAGCATGATTCAAAATTGTTTCCCATAAATTTAATGGAAGTTTCAAGAGTGGAAATCATCTTATTGGCCTCCTCTAAGTGTAGGGATTTCCTCTGTCGTGGTATGTTTACGGTATCAATGTGACCACTTTTACCAAAAGTGATAACATGAAAAAGAAATCATATGTCTGCATATTAATCAAAAAGCCGTTTGCTTTGGCCCCAGTGTCTGAATTGTCATTTTTTGAAACATTTAGAAAAAATCCCTGAAGTTCTGTATAGTTGGACAGAACTGAATACATTGCCAATTATCTTACGGCCCACCTTGTAGGACAGAGTAGTTTTAAATTTCTAGAGGCATCTGCCTTCAGGTGAGCAAAAAGATCTAATCTTTTAGGTGAATGTCTCACAAAATGTATTAAGTCCTTCAGAACATTCAATGCGTTTCGACATTCTGGAACTGCTTTCACAGTGTCTTGTAGTGTTACATTTAAATAGTGTACAAGGCAGTGCACAAACATAGCTCTCTTCTCCATTTTCGTAAACTTTGCCTGGACACCATTATACAATCCGGCCACGTTAGCTGAACCTTCAAAGCATTGGCCCCTACAATTAGATGTAGGCAAATCAAATCGTCTTAAAATGTCGGAAATAATATCAAACAGAGCCTTAGCGGTGGTGCTTTGTATTGAGAATAGCCCTAAAAAATATTGTTCTATCTCTAGCGAAGCATCGACAAATCTTATACACATACTAAATTTCTCTTTGGTGGCTATGTCTGTTGTTTCGTCAGCTATTATTGCAAAATACTCTGCACTCTTGATATCCTCCCATAATTTTCTAAGAAGTGTATGATTTAAAATGGCCAAAATTTCGTTTTGCACATCATGGGATGTCCATTTGTAAGTTTCGCGCTGTAGGCATATTAAAAGTAGTCGGTTATGTTCACGTCGAAGGCGTAATAAATTGTCAAAGTTACTTGTTTCATCAGTACGCCCACGTATTACAAGCCCCTGCACTGCTAAATAACGGGGGGAAGACACGATTTTTAGTAAACAAGCTCGGTTTTCTTTCATTTCTGTCAGTTTTTCTTTGGCTAAATACATTGACATTCGATTTTAAGGATTTGAATTTCAGTACAGCTTCTCTGTGGCAGCCCGATGCTTCATGCGCTTTCAACTTTTCTACCCCTTTCTTCCATTTCGAAAAACCAGTTTCCATGAAAGTTTTTTCCATTTTTTGGGAAAACTGAAAACGATTTTCTTCAAACATTTGTCTGCAAATTTTGCAAAAAATAACATCTTTCACTTTATTGTAATCGATCCATGCAAATTACTGTTTCCAAGAGGGCTGATAACAGCGTTGTTTTTTTTCGGAAACAGTGTTTCTTGTCACTGCCACAGTTCCGTCACTGTCTGTGTCTTTGTCGTCACACACAGCAGCACTAACACTGGGTCTAGGTTCACCATCACTAACACTTGTCACATTGTCACATTTCTTCCTAATTGTAAACTTATGCATTTTGAGCTGGACAGTAAGGGACGAAAGATTAACAACTGAACCGGAATATTTACGTTCGCTGCCAACATTAGCTGCGGCCTGCATAACAGTACTGTGCGCGTAACAAGAAGTAGCCATGTAACAATAGTGTTGATTATTGTCAAGGCCGGCTCTAGGGGGGGGGGGGAGGGGAGGGGGAGGGGAGAACCGTGCTATCACCCAGGGCGGCAGAATTTTGGGGGCGGCAAATCCATCTTGCGTAAATGAAGGAATGTGAGAATAAATTGGAAGTACAAATTATTCGTAAAATCAAGGGTCGTATTGAAAATTATCTATGTTACAGTAACAGTGTGGTCCGATTTACGAAAGAAACGTTTCCTCCAACAAAAACGGCTTAAAATGTATTGCGCTGTACACGTATCACTGACTGCTGCTTTGATCTTATGGACATACAACAAAGAGACGATGTGTGAAAATAAGGAGTCATGTATGAAACATATTGTGGGAAAAGTTGACTATGTCGAAAAAGGGGAGCGGGTGGGGGCGCTTGACATGTTCGCGCGGAGCGGCAAAATCCCTGCCGCCGGTGCTGATTTGTGTGGTGTTGTACCTGGTGATTGTCAATAGAATTTACGAGGGCAGTTCAATAAGTAATGCAACACATTTTTTTTCTGAAACAGGGGTTGTTTCATTCAGCATTGAAATACACCAGGTTATTTCCCAATCTTTTAGCTACACAACACTATTTTTTAACGTAATCTCCATTCAATGCTACGGCCTTACGCCACCTTGAAATGAGGGCCTGTATGCCTGCACGGTACCATTCCACTGGTCGATGTCGGAGCCAACGTCGTACTGCATCAATAACTTCTTCATCATCCGCGTAGTGCCTCCCACGGATTGCGTCCTTCATTGGGCCAAACATATGGAAATCCGACGGTGCGAGATTGGGGCTGTAGGGTGCATGAGGAAGAACAGTCCACTGATGTTTTGTGAGCTCCTCTCGGGTGCGAAGACTTGTGTGATGTCTTGCGTTGTCACGAAGAAGGAGAAGTTCGTTCAGATTTTTGTGCCTACGAACACGCTGAAGTCGTTTCTTCAATTTCTGAAGAGTAGCACAATACACTTCAGAGTTGATCGTTTGACCGTGGGGAAGGACATCGAACAGAATAACCCCTTCAGCGTCCCAGAAGACTGTAACCATGACTTTACCGGCTGAGGGTATGGCTTTAAATTTTTTCTTGGTAGGGGAGTGGGTGTGGCGCCACTCCATTGATTGCCGTTTTGTTTCAGGTTCGAATGATGAACCCATGTTTCATCGCCTGTAACAATCTTTGACAAGAAATTGTCACCCTCAGCCACATGACGAGCAAGCAATTCCACACAGATGGTTCTCCTTTGCTCTTTATGGTGTTCGGTTAGACAACGAGGGACCCAGCGGGAACAAACCCTTGAATATCCCAACTGGTGAACAATTGTGACAGCACTACCAACAGAGATGTCAAGTTGAGCACTGAGTTGTTTGATGGTGATCCGTCGATCATCTCGAACGAGTGTGTTCGCACGCTCCGCCATTGCAGGAGTCACAGCTGTGCACGGCCGGCCCGCACACGGGAGATCAGACAGTCTCGCTTGACCTTGCGGCGATGATGACACACGCTTTGCCCAACGACTCACCGTGCTTTTGTGCACTGCCAGATCACCGTAGACATTCTGCAAGCGCCTATGAATATCTGAGATGCCCTCGTTTTCCGCCAAAAGAAACTCGATCACTGCCCGTTGTTTGCAACGCACATCCGTTACAGACGCCATTTTAACAGCTCCATACAGCGCTGCCACCTGTCGGAAGTCAATGAAACTATACGAGACGAAGCGGGAATGTTTGAAAATATTCCACAAGAAATTTCCGGTTTTTTCAACCAAAATTGGCCGAAAAAAGAAAGTGTTGCATTACTTATTGAACTGCCCTCGTACAATAATGAATGAAGAGTATTTAACGTTAGCTAGTCCTTCTAGCGATCGCCATCAAATTCGGTGTCACTATTGCTCATTAGTTTCTTTTACAAGCTGCCAGCAGACTGCTGTGGGAGGAAGTGGAGCTCGTCCTAGCAGCCAAAGCGCTGCGAGCTCGTGGCGAGCTTTCGTTCCCCGCATACCTCCGTACAGTAAGAGTGTGCCAATAGTACAGATGCAGGGGACAAACCCTGTCACGACAGTTCGTCATATGCAGAGGTTGGAGGAGTAGCAGAAAGGAATACGCAATAGCTCGTAAAAACGGTACTTTTTCCTACATAATCATTACATACTATTATGCAAAAATGTATGTGCAAGTTTTAACAAATTTACCAGTAAAGGATGAGGAAGGGGGAGAGAGCGGCGAGAAACGTATGTTTGAATATTGGGGGGGGGGGGATGTTCCTATTTTTAAAACTATTGGGGGGGGGGGGCACAAAGTACCTTGCCTCCCCTAAGTCGGGGCCACTGGCCACGAGCGAAAGATTTTAGTAATTAGAGGTAATACAGAGGCTTAGCGACTAGCATTCTTCCCACGTGCCATAAGCGAGTGGAACAAATAAGTGGAGATGAGTTACTGGCACCAGAAGTACTCTCCGACACACACCGTCAGATGGCTTGCTGAGTATGATGTCGATGTAGATACCAGTGCCTCAGAAAGGAGTTAAATATGCAACAGCAGAAAGTACCGACCATTTGCCTAATAACGCAAAATGTCCAATGACAGCGAAACCTGTTTCAGATGTAACCTAAAATTATATCTCCTGGATAAATCCTTCTATTCCATGGACGAATTTTTATTTAAAAACTGATAGCCTGTGGAAACAAGGTAAGAGACGCACACAGTTTGTAAGTGAAGTTGCATGAGTAAGACTAAAAAAATGTATGCTCGTTAATATCGATAGTAATCATTTGTACATAGCCCGTAAACTGACTCGCTGCATATCATTTCAATAAAAGAATCATTGAAATTATGTACGGAACATCTAACCAACTATGCGAATCACACGCATCTGGAGATGGTTTTGAGCTCAATGAGGAGATATGGGTGACTAATTTACAGCCTTTCCAAATTGCAGTTCCTTATACAGGGTGTTTCAAAAATGACCGGTATATTTGAAACGGCAATAAAAACTAAACAAGCAGCTATAGAAATACACCGTTTGTTGCAATATGCTTGGGACAACAGTACATTTTCAGGCGGACAAACTTTCGAAATTACACTAGTTACAATTTTCAACAACAGATGGCGCTGCAAGTGATGTGAAAGATATAGAAGACAACGCAGTCTGTGGGTACGCCATTCTGTACGTCGTCTTTCTGCTGTAAGCGTGTGCTGTTCACAACGTGCAAGTGTGCTGTAGACAACATGGTTTATTCCTTAGAACAGAGGATTTTTCTGGTGTTGGAATTCCACCGCCTAGAACACAGTGTTGTTGCAACAAGACGAAGTTTTCAACGGAGGTTTAATGTAACCAAAGGACCGAAAAGCGATGCAATAAAGGATCTGTTTGAAAAATTTCAACGGACTGGGAACGTGACGGATGAACGTGCTGGAAAGGTAGCAACCACAGAGGGCAACGCGCAGCTAGTGCAGCAGGTGATCCAACAGCGGCCTCGGGTTTCCGTTCGCCGTGTTGCAGCTGCGGTCCAAATGACGCCAACGTCCACGTATCGTCTCATGCGCCAGAGTTTACACCTCTATCCATACAAAATTCAAGTGCGGCAACCCCTCAGCGCCGCTACCATTGGTGCACGAGAGACATTCGCTAACGATATAGTGCACAGGATTGATGACGGCGATATGCATGTGGCCAGCATTTGGTTTACTGACGAAGCTTATTTTTACCTGGACGGCTTCGTCAATAAACAGAACTGGCGCATATGGGGAACCGAAAAGCCCCATGTTACAGTCCCATCGTCCCTGCATCCTCAAAAAGTACTGGTCTGGGCCGCCATTTCTTCCAAAGGAATCATTGGCCAATTTTTCAGATCCGAAACGATTACTGCATCACGCTATCTGGACATTCTTCGTGAATTTGTGGCGGTACAAACTGCCTTAGACGACACTGCGAACACCTCGTGGTTTATGCAAGATGGTGCCCGGCCACATCGCACGGCCGACGTCTTTAATTTCCTGAATAAATATTTCGATGATGTGATTGCTTTGGGCTATCCGAAACATACAGGAGGCGGCGTGGATTGGCCTCCCTATTCGCCAGACATGAACCCCTGTGACTTCTTTCTGTGGGGACACTTGAAAGACCAGGTGTACCGCCAGAACCCAGAAACAATTGAACAGCTGAAGCAGTACATCTCATCTGCATGTGAAGCCATTCCGCCAGACACGTTGTCAAAGGTTTCGGGTAATTTCATTCAGAGACTACGCCATATTATTGCTACGCATGGTGGATATGTGGAAAATATCGTTCTATAGAGTTTCCCAGACCGCAGCGCCATCTGTTGTTGAAAATTGTAACTCCTGTAATTTCGAAAGTTTGTCTGCCTGAAAATGTACTGTTGTCCCAAGCATATTGCAACAAACGGTGTATTTCTATCGCTGCTCGTTTAGTTTTTATTGCCGTTTCAAATATACCGGTCATTTTTGAAACACCCTGTACCTTCTCAGTGGCAGAGGGCTGGACAAAGGCAATGGACCTAAAATCTTGAAAATTTAAGTGCTGTTTCTTGATAAGCAAAGCTGTCCTTCAGTGCCAGACTGACGAAGACTTATACTCTTGCATGTGCAATAAAAACCGCATCTCAGTAGTTCGAAACCGCAAGGAGGATAGCGTGGTGAGGATCCAGACTGTACGAAGCAGTACTCACCGATATACCGACAGTACGTCCTCTGCAGCACTTTTTCGCCGTAACTGATCCGCTTCGGGCCGCGGCCGATGCGGCTGCACACGCAGTCGAGCTGCGAAGAGCCATTCGCGGCCAGGAGGAGCAGCAGCGGCGCAGCGGGCAACATGGTTGTATAAAGACTCCTATTATTACTAGGCTAATTACTATTTAGCTCTACAGGGCCTTTATACTGAAATGGTTCTCCACACCACCTAGTATTGACTTCTATGTGTGTGAGTAACTGTTTGTTCACTGTTGTGGGTAAATACATACAGCGTACACAGGGCGGTGTGTGAAACTGATAGCGATTACACTCTTCCGCTGTTGTAGAAATCTGCTCCAGATGCTGCAGATACCGTGTTGAGCTGAAAGTGGTAACCAAAGTACGGAGAAATATTCTTCGGGGCTCTGTTGCATAGCAATCAGATTGCTTTCAGTTCTGAGAAATGTCCAGTTACTATTGTGGATTTGAATGATCCATGAAGTGACTTCTTTTCCGAAGAAAACATCGAACTATTTCACTAGAACTGAACGCTCCCGTCGGAACTGTTCTCAGCTGTGGGATATTAGTAGATCACAATAGCAGTATATCGCTGGGTGTATAATAAGACGTACCTTCTTGAAATGAACAATATTTTTATTGTTCTATTAACTGATTTCCTTCCATATGCACTTATATTTTACAATATGAATCACAAACTCGCAATGGCGTCGATTTTTACATCACAAGAATGGCTCTCCTCTCCTCAAAATTACTCTTAACAAGAACAAAACAAAAAAAACTATATCCTAAGAATAATTATGTGAGCGCTGACCGCCACAGAGTAATAAACAATATCTTTGTCTCTCTCTCGCACTGTCACAGCAAGTTACGCTGCATGATACATCATATATGCCCCTCTTGTGGACGAACGTTTTTGGGCAAAAACAAACACGAGCGTTCACACAACACTATATCGATGATTGTTTATGACGCTGTATTAAAGTCCACTAGAGTATTAATGTCCAGATGATTGTTTATGACGCTGTATTAAAGTCCACTAGAGTATTAATGTCCACTGTATTTCTTATGATATTTGGTATTAGTGAATGACTATCTAAATGTAAATTATAGATTTGGTGCATATACTGCTGACAAAGGCTGTTCTGAATTCCTGATGCAGCATATATGCATAGCTTACATGCTGCTTTTATTCATTTGTCGAGGATGGCATGAGATGTGATCAGAAACCTTTTTCATCATCACTCAAAGCTTCTGTCACTCGCCTTGGGATGTCTCAAACGGATAATCTAGCCATTCGGCCAAGCCCCACAAAGGAAAACCAAGGAAAACCTCGGGGTAGATTTACCATCCTCGTATTTCTCATTTGCAAAGATAATTAATTGAATTACAATGGAAAATAAAAAAAATATTTACAATATGGATTTTTTTTTTGGTTGAATGAATTTAAACACTGTTCACAAAAGAAACACAACACTGTTAATCTTCTGTGTCTTGAGGTGAACCGTCGACGCGTTGGTTTACGTCCATCTACGATTCCCTTCTATCAGTCATCTCCGGGTAACTGATTGAATTCTATTCCCATTTCACTGTCTCCTCGTGGGTATTATGGTTTTCCGCATATGGTTAACATGAAAATAAGAATCAGTGTAAGTTCCGTGGAAAAGGTGTTTGATCTATGCTGAGCTGAAATAGAATCTAAGATTAAAGTTCTTTCTAATTCTCTGTCCTGAATTCGAAATATTCGGAAGTCGTAAGGTGTTCTTCATTTCTATCAACAACCCTAGAATGCACTATACACAAATCCAACTGGAGCTGCCGTGTCAACTTATGCTCGTCATCTTTCAGATGGACTTTAACACTTGTTGATGTGCTTGTAACTGAAAGGCATTCGCTCAGTTGGTAACTTCGCGAGCAACAATTGATACAACATAATTTACATACACAGGTATGTTACAACAATAGTACAATTTTAAAGACAATGTTCATCACAAAAGATTGAAACAAAGTGATATGCGTCCTTTTAAAACTGAGAACGGGTTACCCCTTCCGAACAGCATGACTTCAGCTCAGCGAGTAAAAAAAACAAATACAAACATACATTGAGATTGTTAAATTGACATAAGAAAAAAAATATCTTGCCATAGACCAGATTCATTTGAGTTACTAACCCATGGTCATTATGCATTGTGAAACCTGATTGAAGTTACTATCAACTAAATAAAAAATTTAAAAAATTTTAAAAGAAATCATTCATACTATAGCTAAATTCTCTGTATACTGAAAAGAAAACTTATCTTTACAGTGGAAAACAAATACATAATGCCTGCATATCTCTCGTACATTATGCCTGAAAAGAAAAACTAACTAATAAATTGCAAAAAAGAAACTATCCTAAGTATGATTCATAGGTTTAATGAAAATTTTGTAATCAATATTATTTGATAAGAATAGTATTTTCAATCTTCAGAATCTTCAGTCATCATGAAATTGCTTTAACAAGTGATGAGGATACATTCCTTTCACCCTTCCATTCTTCACATCCTTCAAAACATAAGTTCCTGGATGGGGTATTTTGGTAATCACAAATGGTCCTTGATACAGTAATTGCCATTTTGTGTTCTTCCTCTGTATAAGTGAAGCCTTAGGATGAGTTTTTACTAAAACTTGGTCTTTCACTTTATATGTTTTTATTTTTCCAAGTCGATTGTCAAAATATATTTTCCTTTTTCTTGCCTTGTCCATTATATTAAGTAAGGATTGTCGTACTTTATTTTGTAGGTCTATTTTGTTAATAGCTACTTTAGGAATTGGTCGAATCCAGTCATTCTGTTCCTGTTTTCCAAACATCAGTTCGTATGGGGTGTATTCCGTCGTAGTATGTGGCATATTGTTTACAATTTCCTGAAAATCGTGAAGATAATCGATCCATTTGGGTTGCTGGTTGTGGCAATATGTTCTCATGAACCGGTTTAATTCACGAAAAATTCGTTCCACGGGATTCGCCGAAGGGTGGTACACTGATGTTAGAATTTGTTTTATATCACAACTGGCTAATGTTTGCCTCCAACGAAATCCAGTGAACATTGACCCATTGTCAGAAAGAATAGCCTCTGGTTTGCCAACCTTGACTATATAATCCTTGACCAGCTTCTTGGCTATGGATGCAGCAGTAGCTGATTTTAATGGATAAAGTTTGACATACTTAGTAAATATATCAAGAAAAGCTACAATATATTTGCATCCTCCCTTTGATGATGGTAGAGGACCACAGACGTCGACCGAAATGATTGACAGCGGTTTAGTGGGTATAATAGGATGTAGGAAATCTTTCACACAAAAATTTCCTGGTTTGGCTAGCTGACAAATTTTACATTTCCTTAACTGTCTGTGCACTTTCCTGCGAATGTTTGGGAAGTAGCAATATGCTTGAATCTTCCGAGCACACTTTAATACTCCAAAATGTCCCCAAGTGATGTGCGTGTGCAAAATTAAGTCATTCTCATTCTTCTCGGGAATACACACCTTCCAATTATCTGAATCAAGATGCCCTTTGAAGAATAAGACGTCGTTCTCAACTTTGTACAGTCTCTTCAGATCATCGTTTCCAGGCTTTGCTAAAGTTTCCTTTATTGAATGCCAACGAGGATCTTCATTCTGCAGTTTTTCCATGTTCTTACACATGTCAAGAAAATGTTTCCTATATATTCTATCAGTCATTATAAGAACATTAAATTCGGACGGATTGTCCGTGATGTTGATAGTTGACAAATCTCCATCTGGCATTCTAGACAGTGCATCAGCGATGAAATTATCCTGTCCGCTTACGTATTTAATTTCAAATTGAAACTCTTGGAGTGAGAGCGTCCATCTTGCTAATCTTGGATGTAATAATTTACATGTTTGCAAAAAACTTAACGCTTTGTGGTCACAGTATACTGTTGTCTTCGCTCCATATAAGTAATAGTAAAATTTCTTAAATGACCAGACAACGGCCAATGCTTCCCTTTCGGTAGTCGTATATGTTCTTTCACAAGCAGTTAAGAGTCGGCTAGCAAAGGCTATTGGACAGAAAGTTGATTTTCTGTCTATCATCCTTACTTGGAAGAGGCATGAACCTATTCCAATTTCCGAAGCATCTGCCATTAAACCGAATTCTTGGCTCATATCTGGATGATATAATATTTGTGAATTGACTAAGGCATGTTTTATTGCTTCAAATGCATTCTGACATTGTTGCGTCCACACCCACGGACTATTTTTGCGCAACAAGCTGTACAACGGTTCTGCGTTAAAAGAGTGGTCGTGAATGAAACGCCTGAAGAAAGAGACAACTCCGAGGAAGCCCTTTAACTGCTTTTTTGTTGTTGGAAGTGGAAAGTTTTTGATTGCCTTTAGTTTCTCGGAGTCCGGTAAGATGCCTTTTCCATTTATAAGATGACCCAAAAATTTGATTTTATCTCGAGCAAAGTGGGACTTCTGCAGATTTGCGGTTATGCCTGCTTCCTTGAAACGTTCTAACACTCTTCTCAATAAATCAACGTGCTCCTCCCATGTGGTCGTAGCTATGAGCATGTCGTCCACAAACAAAGTTAAATTGCTTCGAAGTGCAGGTCCCAATGCATAATCTAGAGCATTTATAAAAACTCCTGAGCTCACGTTTAACCCGAAAGGTAAAACCTTAAATTGATAGCTTCTACCTGCATGTACAAATGCGGTGTACTTTTTTGATGGTTCGTCTAGAGCCACCTGCCAAAATGAACTTCTCAAATCAATATTTGTTAAGTATTTCATCCCCTCGAACTTTTGAATTAGCTCATCGATATTTTCCGGATGAGTTCGCACGGGCACGATAATCTTATTTATCTGCCGTGCGTCTAGCACGAGACGAACTTTTCCTCCCTTTTTCGAGACAACATGAAGCGGACTACAGTATGGACTCGTCGAAGGTTCGATCAGATCCCATTCAAGCATCTGGTGGATTTCCGCATCAACTGCCTTTCGTTGGTGCCACGGTACTGGATAAGAAATACGGCAGAAAACTTGGTGTGGTATCACATCTAAATGACATGTGTATCCCTTGATTACACCAGGTCTTTCTTGAAAGACTTCATGATATTCCTGTAGAAGATCATATAATTGCTTTCTTTGGTGTTGTTGCAAATATTCAGGTTCTTGTACCTTTTCATATACCGTATCTTCAGGGTTTAAAACTGGTTGCAAGTAATTAATTTGGTAATACCGTACAGGTTTGCTATGTATCCACTTTATTTGCAGCTTTCGTCCCTGACAATACTTTCCATGGGTACTATATTCCCTGAGAAGATTCACTTGATGTTTCTGATCCATTATTGTAAAACTGGCACGGCCTAGAGAAAAATCGATATGCCAATTTCTCTCTCTAAATTCATCTATACCCAGGATACAGTCCTCAACCAATTTTTCTATTACAAGGAACGTGCAATTTATAGCTACATTTCCTATATCTAACTGGAGTTGAGTCTGCACTTTAACCTGAGAAGACTTATGACCAGTAGGACCTACAATTCTACAACATTGAACAGGAAAAACCGGTGGATTTGCTTTCTGGAGTATTCTTTGAAATAACTTCTCAGAAACGACATTTACTGCTGCTCCTGTATCTAAAGTAACTTGCACAGTAATGCCTTCAATTGCCGCCTGAATTTTCGCAACAGGTTCAGTGATATGTTCCTCTTGACAAGGCATCATATCTTTCTGAAGTTCTTCTATTAATAATTTGCCATCATTGTACCGAAAGAAATTGACGCTTGAATTTTCGCCCCTGAAAACTTCCTCGACTGCACCGTCGGGGCTTCTGACAGTCGAGTTTAGTTTGACGATCGTCCATTATTAGTAGATCTCTGCTCCGTTACGTCGGTTATTATTGGTGGTTGATTTCTCCATTCATTTGCATTATCATTTGGTATCCAACCTGAAGTTTGTGGTTGGTTGTGATATTCTTGGGTTGGTTGCTGATATCGGCGTTTTTGCTGATAATTCCCTTCTTGATAGTATCCTTTCCTCTTCTTATTATTCTTCCTCCATTTCCGTTTATATGTTTGTTCACATTGTTGGTCATGATTACACTGGTCGGGATTTTCGTTACCAAATTTCACGTTTTTCTGGAAATAATTCACCTGTGGGTTTGGTGAATTGTGTACAAAAGGTTTGTTTCCATACTGTTTGTTGTTACTATTATATTTGTTAGGTTGGTAACTTGGCTGGTTATAGCGCACACGTGATTCTTCGAACAGAATGTCTATTGAATCCAATGTGACTAGAAAATCTTCCACATGTTGTTCAGGCACATGTAGAAGTTTTTCCTTAACTTCAAGTGGAAGTTTGCCCTTTAATATTCGAACGACATCCTGCGTCGGGATTGGTTCATTCCAGTATTTACTTTTATTTATATACTTCTCGAAATACTTTCTTAAAGATCCATTTTTGAAAGAAAAAGGTTGTGGGTCAAAAACTTCCTTACGTAGTCTTTCTTGTACTCCCTTATTCCAGTATTTGTGCAAGAAAGCGCGTTCAAATTTGTCATAATCTTGACACCAATCGGATGCTTCTGACGCCCACATCGATCCATCTCCATGTATGAATCCTGCAACGTACATAATTTTTTGTTGCTCAGTCCACATTTGCGGCAATATCCCTTTAAATTGCTTGATAAATACCACGGGATTGATCGACTTCCTTTCGGGAATAAATATCTGGAATTGACGATATTTAAGCATTTTTTCTTCATTCATGGTCACAGGTGTATTCTGGTGGCTACTTCGCGGCGAATGATAATCTCGATAATTTGTTTCTGGTTGATTACGTAAATATGCACCAATACATGGATATTGTTGCATGGATTCGGTTTCACTGGTTTCATCAGGAATAATGTCTGCCTTTGATAAACTGCAAGTAGTATGTGCCCCTCTAGTATTAACTAGACCTTGCTGGCATGCTTTTAACGTATTTTCTATCTTTGCTTTCCAAGCAGGAAATTCATCTCCTATATTCTCCTTAATCTCTTTAACTTCTGCCTTAAGTTGTTCTTGTGCAGCTTCGTTGTTAACTTGCACGTTAGAAACCGTTTCTTTCAAGGTTTTGTCAACATAATTTCGCACTGTCTCGGTTTGCTCTTTCGCCCAATCTTCAATGTCCTTAGAGAATGCGATCTTATGTTCATTGAAAAGTTTCTCTATGTGTTTCTCGCCTTCGAGACTGAGAGTGTCTATCCTCCGAGTAAGCTCAATGACAGCTTGCTCGTTATCGTGCTTAATTGTATTCACGTCTTGCGCAATAGTGTTCTGTACATGAATAACTTCCTGCACTTGATGATTTAGTGTATCTTGACGACATAAGATGTCTTTGTATTTGTTTGTTAATTCCTGATACTGTTGTTCTTGTGTAACTATGAGTTGTGCCTGACTGGTAATCAAGTGACTCTGCTTTGTTTCCAAACTCTGGAATTTTTCAGTAATCTTATCATTTATTTCTTTTAGTTTATTAGATTGCTCCTGAGCCAAATTAAATTGCGCACTCTCCAATACTTGGAATCTACGATTCACGTCGTTTGCAAAATTAGATTGCGATGTTTCCAATGCCTTAATCCCTTGTGTTATGACAGTCAAACTTGACATCAGCTGGGATAACAAATCGGTATTCTCAGCAATTGGCGATTGCACTGGGCTTAATGAGGATTGTACCGACACAATTTTCGGTACAGTCATTTCGTTTTCGCACGCGTCTGTGTCAGAGATAAAATTCATGTTGTTTGTTGGTTGCTGCATATTTCTCTGGACTTCTTTCGACATATGAATGTCGGAACTAGCAACCGTTTGTGTCGACGGCGTGAGCGCATTAATTATTGCTGGTTGCTCAGCCGTAATCGACATATCTCTAACTACGGCGGTATTAAATTCTGTGGCACTAGTTGACGATGCATTCACACTATTTAATTCATTTTGTGGCATTGTGATGCGTGCTTGCTTATTGCCTTTGAACATAGATCTAGTTACCACCATGTAAATGAGCAATTGACAGTTTCTCCTCTAAATAAGTCCTACAAAAGTGACTATTGAACTTTTACACACGCAAAAAAACGTTAACGTCCTAATGCTGTCAATGTACACTTTACAATGTGACACAAACACAGTACATAGATAACACATAAAATATTGTCTTACTATATCTACTGAAATACAGGAATTCTAGTAAAAGTAATATAGCAACACTATTTATACTTAGAAAATTAATAGCTGAAAGGTAACTAAATGCATAAATGCTCAAGAAAGCTAGTAATTCAAATGTTCTGGCCTTTTTGAAGTTTCTGCTCGGCTGCTGGGACGGCGTACTCGTTCTCTTCACAAGATACTCCCGCACGTTCAGTTAGCATGAAACATACAAAGGACCATAATGTAGTTACTCTATAAAACTAGACATATATACACACAATGAAACATTAATTACTAAATTACTAACATGGTTATATTTCATGTTCACTATGAGTGTTGTATCAGGATCGTGTCCTGTCTAACGGTAGACATTTATAAAGACTCCTATTATTACTAGGCTAATTACTATTTAGCTCTACAGGGCCTTTATACTGAAATGGTTCTCCACACCACCTAGTATTGACTTCTATGTGTGTGAGTAACTGTTTGTTCACTGTTGTGGGTAAATACATACAGCGTACACAGGGCGGTGTGTGAAACTGATAGCGATTACACTCTTCCGCTGTTGTAGAAATCTGCTCCAGATGCTGCAGATACCGTGTTGAGCTGAAAGTGGTAACCAAAGTACGGAGAAATATTCTTCGGGGCTCTGTTGCATAGCAATCAGATTGCTTTCAGTTCTGAGAAATGTCCAGTTACTATTGTGGATTTGAATGATCCATGAAGTGACTTCTTTTCCGAAGAAAACATCGAACTATTTCACTAGAACTGAACGCTCCCGTCGGAACTGTTCTCAGCTGTGGGATATTAGTAGATCACAATAGCAGTATATCGCTGGGTGTATAATAAGACGTACCTTCTTGAAATGAACAATATTTTTATTGTTCTATTAACTGATTTCCTTCCATATGCACTTATATTTTACAATATGAATCACAAACTCGCAATGGCGTCGATTTTTACATCACAAGAATGGCTCTCCTCTCCTCAAAATTACTCTTAACAAGAACAAAACAAAAAAAACTATATCCTAAGAATAATTATGTGAGCGCTGACCGCCACAGAGTAATAAACAATATCTTTGTCTCTCTCTCGCACTGTCACAGCAAGTTACGCTGCATGATACATCATAGTTGCCGGCTCAGACAGTGCGCGCCTCGAGGGAACGGCGGCCGCAGTATAGCGGCAGGCGTCGAGGAAGTCCTTCGCCCGGATGATTAAAACCACAGGAAGTGTGGCGTCCCGCGTCTGCTTCGTAAATGTGCTCTACATGGACGTGACCCACTGTGGCGCTGTGCGATATGTTAATTACCTTGGTGACGGTGATTCTAAAAGTTTCAAACATGTTCAAGGACTGAAGTCCTATGGTGGTGATGTTGTAGTGCAGAAATTTGAGTGTATTGCACACGTACAGAAGCGAATGGGAACAAGACTTCGGCGACTGAAAGCTTCGTACAAAAAACAAAAACTCAGTGATGGAAAAGGGTTGGATGGGAAGGGAAGGTTATCTGACAGTGTAATTGACAAAATACAGAACTATTATGGAATGGCTATTAGGCAAAATACACAAAGTGTCGACGAAATGAAGAAGGCTGTTTGGGCTCTTTTTTTTTCATACTTCTTCAACCGATGAAAATCCCCAACATAGCTTGTGTCCCAAAGAAGAAGACAGTTGGTGTAAATACGAGTATAACAAAGGATTGCTAACGGGTGAAGTGTACACTCATAAGCATAGTCTGCCTCATGCAATAATGGAGGTGATAAAACCTATTTTCAGAGACGTAGCAGCACCTGAACTGTTGAAAAAGTGTATTCACGGAAAAACTCAAAACCCCAATGAAAGTGTAAATAGTGTTATATGGTCGAGAATCCCCAAGACTGTATTTGTTGGAATAGAAACTCTTCACTTTGGTGTGTATGATGCTGTTGCGACTTTCAATGATGGCAACACTGTAAGGTGCAAGGTATTTAGAAATATGGGAATGAAGATAGGTTCTAAGATGGTACGAGCGATGCTTGCTTTAGACAAGGAACGCCTTCGGGCTGCAGACAGGGCTGTAAAGAGTCTAGAAATACAAGCAAGAGTAAACAGGAGGAGGAACAAGAGGAAGCTGGAGCAGGAGTTTGCAGAGGATGAAGATAATCCATCCTATGGACCTGGAATGCACTAAGAAGTTAATCCAATCTTTGTCGCTCGATTCCCAAAACTTTTATTTTCTCATACAAATTACATGTTTTCTAAGGATCTTCCAAATATATTTGTTTCAAACTTTCAGTAAATGTTACACAGTACGTTCTGCATAATTTAACACAGCCTTTTTCCAAAAAACTGTATATTTTTGAATATATAAATAAAAAATTGAAAAAAATGTTGTGAATTTTCATTACAATTGAAAAAAAATCATCTTTAATAACTGAACTAAAATTTTGTAAAATCCCTGTGTTAAGTTGTAGCCCATATTCTAATAAATAATCTGTAAAAAGTTGAACTTCCTACCTCAAATACTTTGTGAGGAAAGATGTAATTTATAAGAGTTATTTTAACATTGCAAGTATAGGGCGTTCCGGAGCCCCTTAACTGAGTGGCTGCCATGCAGTGGGCCCAGGTTCGACTCCCGGCCGGGTCGGGGAGTTTCTCCGCTCCGGGACTGGGTATTGTCCTCGTCATCGTCATTCTTTCCCTGTAATATTAGATTTGCCGCTCTGATTTGTGTCCGAGGCTCAGTATATGTTTCGAGTAGCTGTTCGCCTGGATGACGTCGAGTCCGGAATCGACGGTCGATCTGTCGATAGGTTTCCATCGGTCGACCGTCAGATCCAGACGACCCCGTGGCCACTCACACGCAAGTCGTTTGACAAAGAGCAGATTGTAATGGTCCAGTGTGTGGGAACGAGCATCTCGTAAGCGACGAATCTGGTCGGCTGTTCACGTGCTACTGTCGTGATCTGCGAACACTTGTCGAAGGACGGCCTCACCACGAGTAGGGAGCAAAGTGCTGGAGGTCCGCGCCTCATCGCAGGTGGGCTGGCCGCTCTCCAATGCCGGACTGTGGCAGGCCTGAAGACAGAGCACACTTGTGTTGCTGTCACAAGTGTTCCGCCGCACACCGTTCAGTAAATATTTATGAACATGGAGCGCCGCAGCAGACGACTCTTTCGTGTTTCCATATTGAGCCAGTCACGTCACGAATTATGATTTTAGTGGCCACGAGACCGTCGAGATTTGACCGTGGATCGATGGAAACCTGTCGACAGATCGACGGTCGATTGTGGATGCGACGTCATCCAGGTGAAGGGCTGGTCGGAATCTGCACTGCACCCCGGACACAAGTCAGTGGGGCAAATACAATGCTGCAGGCGATATTCACCTAGGTCCGCATAGAACGGGTGGTACTCTTCGAATGCGCTGTGACAGCTGTTGACTTCAGAAACATTAGAGCTAGCCACCAGCAGCCGTTCATGAATGACGTCTTCCCCATAATAGTTGGCACCTTCCACGAGAGTAACTCTCCGTGTCACATGTCAAAAATGGTTCAAACGGCTCTGAGCACTATGGGACTTAACATCTTAGGTCATCAGTCCCCTAGATATTAGAACTACTTCAACCTAAGTAACCTAAGGACATCACACACATCCATGCCCGAGGCAGGATTCCAACCTGCGACCCTAGCAGACCCGCGGTTCCGTACTGAAGCGCCTAGAACCGCACGGCCACACATGTCCGTAATCGCGCTACGCGGGTTTGAGGACCATCACACTGGACTCCTGATCATTTCTCGGCGTACAATACGGGAAAAATACGATCTATATAGGTTTCAGGGAGCCTTTTAATTGCCAACTTCTATTATTTACACAGTCTCCCGTAGAGCTGTTTTATTTGCAATAACAGCAATAACTTTCAATTAATATCATCGATTACATTTTTTACTGAATGACTGTACCTCTATCCCTCCTGAAACGGTGCTTGAGAAGAATTTAGTATTTGGTTTGTTCGTACATTATGACTTATACCAAGATTACGCGTAATTAATTGTATACAATCTGCATATTTGCCTGCCAAGCGTTGTACTTTAGCTAACACGTATTTTTCTGCTGTTATAAGGTTGGGCCGGCCGGGATGGCCGAGCGGTTCTAGGCGCTTCAGTCCATTTTTTATAAGCTTGGTTGAAATGGTTCAAATGGCTCTGAGCACTATGGGACTTAACATCGGAGGTCATCAGTCCCCTAGAACTTAGAACTACTTCAACTTGACTAACCTAAGGACATCACACACATCCATGACCGAGGCAGGATTCGAACCTGCAACCGTAGCAGCAGCGCGGTTCCGGACTGAAGCGCCTAGAACCGCTCGGTCACCGTGGCCGGCTATAAGCTTGGTCAGGTTGGTTTTACGAGATAGAATATCAGGCCTGAGATCTAAAATTGCAGCTGTTATTGTACATGGAACTCTAGCAGGGTGGTGGGGGGCACATAGTTCCCAATTTTGGGCACTAATCTGGCGTACGTGTGTCGATTCAGAAATCAACTTATTTACACCACAGAGGAAATTTCCAATATTGTGACATGACGTCTTGATTCGAGTTGTAGAGCGGTTTTTTTTTATTATTTATTAATCTGAACCAGGTCCTGGAGACTCGGTGTAAACATCACACTTCTTGCGGTGCCTACGTATTTTGCGGACGTTTTACAATTTTGCACATCTTGCCTGTGGAAAATTATTCCTTTCTCGGTGTGTTTTGCTTTTTCACTGAACAGCGGTCTACTGGTGATGGTGAGAAGTTGCAGTACCCAGATCAAACATTAATCGATTTTCTAGTGCAGACATGTACTGGTGACAGTAAGCACTGATTTTCCACAGTGCAGCCATCTGTTACCGACAGGAGCAGTTGGGATGGGAAACAAGGCTTCCTTTTCTTTCACGTTTCGAGCGTTTGAGTGGGAGTATTTAAGGTAAAACTCGTTTTCGAGAAATAGAAATTCCTAGTTCATCATTTATATTTTGTAAGCAAATGTTGGTTCTTATTTATTTGTAGAGAAATATGCTGTCTACTCGTTCCAGTATTTCGTGGCGAATCATCTATACCTTCAAATGAAATTCGTCAGCCTCATCGATCCGGATCCACTTGTTTACAGAGGATAACTGTACGTGTGTGATCTCACAGACTGTCGTCGCCTCATCGCTGCCGTCGTCGCCTTCTGGAGCTGCTGCCATCCGCCTGCCCACCCCGAGGAGCCGCCGCTGCCGCTTTTCGCTCCAGGAGGACCGCAGCTGCCACTACCTGCTGGGTGGCGCCATCTTCAGTGCCGTCGCCGCCCCAGCCGCCGCCCCGGTGGGGCTCTGCCCCGCCCCAGTTGCTGCCGTCGCCGCCGTCCCCATCCGTTGGTCGTCGTCCTGAAACCCTTGTAACGCATTACATCTTTACGGCGTTGCTCATCGAGCCACATACGTTATCTCACATCTCTAGCTGCTTCTCTCACACAATTAATGATAAAACATTTCAGAAATTCGGTGTCGCCACGAGCCCAAGCCCTTCCTAACTATTTAGGATAAAAAAACGGAGCTGGAAAATTATTAGTTTAATTACTTTAATAATTTAATTACAAGCACGTAAATCTCTTTAAGCAGCCAGATACACAGCACTCCATGTCGTGCATGAAGCAACTTGATTTTCAGGATTGGAAATCGGAGTAAGGGGGTAAGATCGACACCAAAGAATTTATGTTTCAAGTCGATTATTTACTGTATCTAAGTATTTGGTTGCACATCCTAACTACACATAACTGGTGCCTGACTCGAAATATTTAAGTAGGAATTACGCGAGAATGAAACAGAGCACAATTTAACTACAGCAAGAAGAAACACAGAAGACGGGGGTGGGAGACAGTTATACTATCATCTCCTTTGCATTAATACCAGAGTGAGATTTGCATTACGATTCTACGCATGCACTATTCTGGACAGAGGTTTAACCAATGCACGAGGTTGTGCGATAATTATCTAACATACTAACTGTGTCTGCTGCTTGCAAACGGCCGAACTAGAGCACGTGGTGCATTCTGATTCTAACTGTTGTACTGCTCTGTACAAAGCGCGCGAAAGAACAGATATTCCTGCAGCTCAGTAAACAAGCAAACTGTTAAAATAAAGACTATTGCGGTGCCATGGTGGATGAGAAGGGTCATTGATTACCAAACAAGTGGCACAAAATCGACACACAAAGACAAAAGCAATTTGCACGAAATATAAGATTAAAAATAATTTTAAAAAATAACTCGCTTCACACGCTGCAGCTAAGCTGAAGTTCTTAAGTATTTCACCAGTTAAACACAACGAAGTGCTAACTCAACCTGATTCCTGTCACCTGAAACCCCCCTTAAGAGCTACGATCCGTACTCACCAAGCGTTCACCGAAGAGGGCCCCTTTCTGTTTAGAGATTACCTAGCTCCCCGTGCAGCGGAAGCTACCATCCTCAGTCACCAACCTCACACACAAAAACAGCCTTCGACTAAGATGGCTAAACCTCTCTGTTCGGTATTGGAAACCTAAGTTGGTCATCCTGTCCTCTCCTTCGAACGAGAAGCAAAATCGTCTGCTCCCAGCAGATGACGACCAACTCAGCGTTTCCCACAAAACAAAACCGAATATTAAATAGGCCTTATTTGAGTGCTCAGTCTTTCTGGAAGAGTTCATGAATTGAGCTAAAATCAGGTAGTAAAGTGAATAAGTTGTACCGAATTCGACAAGCGTCTTGTAAAACGACTTCACAGAGACGTTTCACCCTTCTAGTGACATGGCCCATGTGGCGGGTGTCAGCAGGGGTGTGTTGCGCAGTCTGAACATTGAAGTAATGGAATGGCCAGCGATGAGTCTCGACCTAAACCCCATCGAGCATTTGTCGGGCATGCCTTGCAGACGTGTTCACGGACGCCCTGTTCCACCACAGGCTCTTTCCCATAACTCTCAGTGATGAATGAGAACAGATGGAGCAGCGTGAACTCCGTAGACTTATATGGAGCATGCGACATAGGTGTCAGGCGACGATAAACGTTCACTTAGGGCACGGGGACAGCTACTAAACAGACTGCCTACACTAAGCTTGTCCATACTCTCTTAGAATACTGCTGCACAGTATGAAATCCTTCCCTGATAGCATTGACTGGGTACATCGGAAAAGTTCAAAGAAGAGCAGCACGTTTTGTATCACCGCGAAATAGGGGACAGAGTATCACTCAAATGATACAGGATTCGGGGTTGATATCATTAAAACCAAGGCGTTCTTAATTGCGGCGGAATGTTCTCCGAATGCGCAACCAACACCATACTAAAATAAGGGAAATCAGAGGTCGCGGAGATTAGAGTAATAGAGAATTGTGATGGTCGTTCGACGAACCCTCTGCCAGGCACTTGAATGTAGATGTAGGTACACGTTGTTGAAGATCTCGATGTTCTATGAAAAGCACCAAAGATCACGCGATGAACGATTGTTTCCACTTGTTTTTGACGCCTGTCGGACACTTCAGTTCCTTTTAGGTCAGCGACTGACGATGTGACGCCCCGTACTGTGGCCGCGGTATTTTAGGGTGCCGGTACGAGCACGGTAGGAGCCGGAGCCGGTTGGAGGAACAAAGTTAGAACAGGTGGACGGTTTCAAGTACTGAGGATGCATATTCTCACAGGATGGCAACACAGTGAAAGAACTGGAAGCGAGGTGTAGCAAAGCTAATGCAGTGAGCGCTCAGCTACGATCTACTCTCTTCTGCAAGAAGGAAGTCAGTACCGAGACTAAGTTATCTGTGCACCGTTCAATCTTTCGACCAACTTTGTTGTATGGGAGCGAAAGCTGGGTGGGTTCAGGTTACCTTATCAATAAGGTTGACGTTACGGATATGAAAGTAGCTAGGATGATCGCAGGTACTAGTAGATGGGAACAATGGCAGGAGGGTGTCCACAATGAGGAAATCAAAGAAAAACTGGGAATGAACTCTATAGATGTAGCAGTCAGGGCGAACAGGCTTAGATGGTGGGGTCATGTTACACGCATGGGAGAAGCAAGGTTACCCAAGAGACTCGGATTCAGCAGTAGAGGGTAGGAGGAGTCGGGGCAGACCGAGGAGAAGGTACCTGGATTCGGTTGAGAATGATTTTGAAGTAATAGGTTTAACATCAGAAGAGGCACCAATGTTAGCACTAAATAGGGGATCATGGAGGAACTGTATAAGGGGGGCTATGCTCCAAACTGAACGCTGAAAGGCATAATCAGTCTTAAATGATGATGATGATGATGATGATGATGATGTTGATGATGAGCCGCTGCTGGACTTGCTCACCCACAGCCGTCTATTGGCTAGCGTTGCTACCTGGGCATGACGGGGTCCCGGGTTCGATTCCCGGCCAGGTTGGGGATTTTCTCTGCCCAGGGAGTGGGCATTTCATCGTTCATCGTCATGCGTGACAGTGGCTAGAACGGGCTGTGTAAAAAAAATTGGACTGTGTAGAAATGGTGACTTTGTGCGGGCGCTGATGGCCGTGCAGTTATGCGCCCCACAAACCAAACATCATCATCGCCCACGACCGGGCTGTCGCAAGCGGGAAGCGGCGGACAGCGCAGGCGAGCCCTCAGCTGCGGTCGCAGACGGAACGGCTGTGACGCCAGCACTGGTGGCCGCGCTTCCTCCAGACACATTCACACTCCTAGGCTATTCATGGCGCGCTTCGCAAAACGTCCGGTTTCACAATACAACTTGGAAGGCGAGAAATCGCAATCCTGCGACACTAGCTTTCTATTAAATGCTAAACGTACACTGGTAAGGTTCATATGGCTCTGAGCGCTATGGGGCTTAACATCTGAGGTCATCAGTCCTCTAGAACTTAGAACTACTTAAAACTAACTAATCTAACGACATCACACATATCCATGCCTGAGGTAGGATTCGAACCTGCGAGAGTAGCCGTCGCGTGGTTCCAGACTGAAGCATCTAGAACCACTCGGCCACACCAGCCGGCACACTGGTAAGCCAAAACATTATGACCCCCGCCCATTGTGAGGTTGGTTGCCACCTTATGGCGTTGCTCGAACCCCATGTGGTGAGGAAAGTATGTAAGCAGGGCGAAGACAGATGGGGAATGACTCTAACGATGATAGGGGCCGGAAATGGGGGAGTCCATTAACATGAAACAGTACCTGGTAAACGGTGTAGCTGGTCGAATGTTCACTTGCTACTATCATTAGCATCTACAGAAAGAGGTTGAAGGATGGTGAAAGTATCACTAGGCGATAAGCGGTTGGACATCCACGACTCCTCTGCTGGTGCCAGCATCAATGTTTCAGAGCACACCATTCATCATACATTGCCAAACATGGGGCTCCACAGCAGACGACCCTTACGTTTTCACGTGTTGGCCCAACGACATCGTCATTTACGATTGCGATGGATCATCGAGATTGGATCAATGGAAACGTGTCGGCTCCATGGATGATTTACGTTTCTGCTACAGCAGCCTGATGGTCGTCTCCACAAACGTCGTCATCCAGGCAAACATCGGCTCGAAGCAAGTACTGTGCCACAAACGCAGGCCGCTGGGAGCAATATTATGCTGTGGGAGACATCAGCTTGCACTTGCACGGGACCTGTGCTAGTAATCAAAGACACGCTGACAGCTGCGGACCATCCGCACCCCTTCGTGGCTGATACCTTCCCTGATGGTGATGTCGCCTTTCAGCAGAATAATTGTCCATGTCTCGAACCTAGAACCGACCTACGCTGTTCTGCAGAGCATTATAGTGAAACCACTTAGATTTCTTGGCCACCAAATTCCTATGACGTGAATCTCATAGAACGAATCTGGTTCGCTATCAGGCACCATGTCAGCGTACGTAAGTCAGCGGCCAGTTATTTATGGGGATTACATGACTTGTGCGTATCCATCTGGTGCCACATTCCTTCACAAAACCACCACCAACCTGTATAATCGATGACACGCAGAAATGGTGATGTATTGCGTTACAAAGATGGCCCAATAAGCTATAAAGCAGACGGTCATAATGTTTTGGCTCATCAATGTACCTTCAGGTCGACAGTTCGCTGATACTGGGGGCGGTCTGTCCTTGAAAGACTATATTTGTGACACTGTTGTCGCCTGTGTGATCTACACAAACCCAACTCGGTCATATCCCACTAAATAGATTTACCAGTTCAGTACGGCAGCTCGTAACGGGTAAGGAATGGACCCAGAACCACTTGTCATAAACTGTCAAAATTACTCTGCCCTTCACCAAAAAACAGCCCCCTCACTAGGATGATAAAGTGACTGAAAAATACTAAGAAAGCTTGGTTCTCGTTTGAAATACACTCCTGGAAATTGAAATAAGAACACCGTGAATTCATTGTCCCAGGAAGGGGAAACTTTATTGACACATTCCTGGGGTCAGATACATCACACTGACAGAACCACAGGCACATAGACACAGGCAACAGAGCATGCACAATGTCGGCACTAGTACAGTGTATATCCACCTTTCGCAGCAATGCAGGCTGCTATTCTCCCATGGAGACGATCGTAGAGATGCTGGATGTAGTCCTGTGGAACGGCTTGCCATGCCATTTCCACCTGGCGCCTCTGTTGGACCAGCGTTCGTGCTGGACGTGCAGACCGCGTGAGACGACGCTTCATCCAGTCCCAAACATGCTCAATGGGGGACAGATCCGGAGAACTTGCTGGCCAGGGTAGTTGACTTACACCTTCTAGAGCATGTTGGGTGGCACGGGATACATGCGGACGTGCATTGTCCTGTTGGAACAGCAAGTACCCTTGCCGGTCTAGGAATGGTAGAACGATGGGTTCGATGACGGTTTGGATGTACCGTGCACTATTCAGTGTCCCCTCGACGATCACCAGTGGTGTACGGCCAGTGTAGGAGATCGCTCCCCACACCATGATGCCGGGTGTTGGCCCTGTGTGCCTCGGTCGTATGCAGTCCTGATTGTGGCGCTCACCTGCACGGCGCCAAACACGCATACGACCATCATTGGCACCAAGGCAGAAGCGACTCTCATCGCTGAAGACGACACGTCTCCATTCGTCCCTCCATTCACGCCTGTCGCGACACCACTGGAGGCGGGCTGCACGATGTTGGGGCGTGAGCGGAAGACGGCCTAACGGTGTGCGGGACCGTAGCCCAGCTTCACGGAGACGGTTGCGAATGGTCCTTGCCGATACCCCAGGAGCAACAGTGTCCCTAATTTGCTGGGAAGTGGCGGTGCGGTCCCCTACGGCACTGCGTAGGATCCTACGGTCTTGGCGTGCATCCGTGCGTCCCTGCGGTCCGGTCCCAGGTCGACGGGCACGCGCACCTTCCGCCGACCACTGGCGACAACATCGATGTACTGTGGAGACCTCACGCCCCACGTGTTGAGCAATTCGGCGGTACGTCCACCCGGCCTCCCGCATGCCCACTATACGCCCTCGCTCAAAGTCCGTCAACTGCACATACGGTTCACGTCCACGCTGTCGCGGCATGCTACCAGTGTTAAAGACTGCGATGGAGCTCCGTATGCCACGGCAAACTGGCTGACACTGACGGCGGCGGTGCACAAATGGTGCGCAGCTAGCGCCATTCGACGGCCAACACCGCGGTTCCTGGTGTGTCCGCTGTGCCGTGCGTGTGATCATTGCTTGTACAGCCCTCTCGCAGTGTCCGGAGCAAGTATGGTGGGTTTGACACACCGGTGTCAATGTGTTCTTTTTTCCATTTCCAGGAGCTTATATCTATTAAAAGGTAATAGTCTGCAGATTCAGAAAACGCAAAAAAGCAAAAATTGAACTTTTCATGATTTTGAGCCTTTCCGGAGCCCCTTAAGTGGGCGGACAGCGGTGTATTCTCAGCACGACAGGTCCAGCATCAGTCACTGTGGATTTGCTTAAATTTGTTTCTACGTTAAGAGCAGCTACCTACACTCTCCATAATGGTAGCGCTGGCGATATTCGCGTCGAGACTGTGAACCAGTACTGCTCCTGGATCTCACTGTCGTCCTACAAAGGCGTGGCAGACGTGTAGGCGTGTGCGTGAGTGTGTTGGCGGCTGGTCACCCACACAGGAAAAGGGAGTGCAGCTGCGAAGCAGACGCGGGACGCCACACTTCCTGTGGTTTTAATCATCCGGGCGAAGGACTTCCTCGACGCCTGCCGCTATACTGCGGCCGCCGTTCCCGCGAGGCGCGCACTGTCTGAGCCAGCGACCATGTTGCCCGCTGCGCCGCTGCTGCTCCTCCTGGCCGCGAACGGCTCTTCGCAGCTCGACTGCGTGTGCAGCCGCATCGGCCGCGGCCCGAAGCGGATCAGTTACGGCGAAAAAGTGCTGCAGAGGACTTACTGTCAGTATATCGGTGAGTACTCCTTTGTACAATCTGGATCCTCACGACGCTATCCGCCTTGCGGTTCCGAACTACTGACAAGGGAACCTCCCCATCGCACCCCCCTCGGATTTAGTAATAAGTTGGCACAGTGGATAGGCCTTGGAAAACTGAACACAGATCAAACGAGGAAACAGGAAGAAGTTGTGTGGAACTATGAAAAAAATTAGCAAAATATAGAAATTGAGTAGTCCATGCGCAAGATATGCAACATAAAGGATACTATGACCTCAGGAGCGCCGTGGTCCCGTGGTTAACATGAGCAGCTGCGGATCGAGAGGTCCTTGGTTCAAGACTTCCCTCGAGTGAATAGTTTAATTTTTTATTTTCAGACAATTATTATCTGTTCGTCTTTTGGGAGTGATTATCACATCCACAAGAAAACCTAAATCGGGCAAGGTAGAAGAATCTTTTTACCCATTCGCCAAGAGTACAAGTTAGGTGGGTCGACAACATATCCCTGTCATGTGACACACATGCCGTCACCAGTGTCGTATAGAATATATCAGACGTGTTTTCCTGTGGAGGAATCGGTTGACCTATGACCTTGCGATCAAATGTTTTCGGTTCCCATTGGAGAGGCACGTCCTTTCGTCTAATAATCGCAAAGTTTTGCGGTGCGGTGGCAAAACACAGACACTAAACTTATTACAGTGAACAGAGACGTCAGTGAACGAACGGACAGATCATAACTTTCCGAAAATAAAAAAAGTAAACTTTTCACTCGAAGGAAGACGCTAACCACGGGACCACGGCGCTCCTGAGCTCACGCTATCCTAGATGTTGCCTATCGTGCACATGGACTGCTCAGTTTGTATATTTTGCTTATTTTTTTCATAGTTCCATACAACTTCTTCCTGTTTTCTCGATTGATCTGTGTTCAGTTTCTCAAGGCCTATCCACTGTGCCAACTTATAACTAAATCTGAGGGGGGTGCGATGGGGAGGTTCCCTTGTGAGAGGTGGTTTTTACTGCACGTACTGTCATGTAAGAGTATAAATTTTCCTCAGCCTGACACTGAAGGACGGCTTTGCTTATCAAGAAACAGCACTTAATTTTCGACATTTTAGGTCCATCGTCTTCAGCCTTTTGCGATTGAGAAGATGTAACAAAGTGCAGTTTGGAAAGGCTGTATGTCAGTCACACATATCTCCTCATTGAGCTCAAAACCATCTCCAGATGTGTGTGATTCGCATAGTTGGTTAGGTGTTCCATATATAATTCCATTGATTCTTTTATCGAAATGATATGGAACGAGTCGGTTTGCGGGATATGTGTACATGATTATTATTGATATTAAGCAACGTATAATTTCTGAGTCTTACTCATGCAACTTCACTTAGAAACTTTGTGCCTCTCTTACCTTGTTTTGCCGGCCAGTGTGGCCGAGCGGTTCTAGGCGCTTCAGTCTGGAACCGCGCGACCGCTACGGTCGCAGGTTCGAATCCTGCCTCGGGCATGGATGTGTGTGATGTCCTTAGGTTAGTTAGGTTTACGTAGTTCTAAGTTCTAGGGGACTGACGACATCAGACGTCAAGTCCCATAGTGATCAGAGCCATTTGAACCATTTACCTTGTTTTCACAGGCTATCAGTTTTTAAATAAAAATTCCTCTATGAAATAGAAGGATTTATCCAGGAGAAATAATTTTTGGTTAAATCTAAAACATGCCTGTTGGACACTTTGTCGTATTAGGCAAGTGCTCGATACTTTCTACTGTTGTACACTGAACTCCTTTCTGAGGCACATACTCCGCAAGCCATCTGACGGTGTGTGTCGGAGCGTACTTCTGGTCCCACTAACTGACCTCCACTTCCTTGTTCCAGTCGCTAATGGCACGTGCGAAGAATGCTAGTCGCTAAGCCTCTGTATTCCGCTAGTGGCTATTATGTCAGGTGTGCGTGGGAGGAAGCAGTATGTTGTGCGAGTCTTCCGGCAAAGTCCTCTCTCTAACTTTCAATAACAATCCTCTCTGTGATTCACAACGCCTGTCTTGTAGCGTATGCCACCCCAGTTAGTTGAGCGTCTCTGTAACGCTCTCGCGCTGACTCAACGATCCCGTGACGAAACGCGCCGCTCTTCTTTGCAGCTTCCCTGTCTCTTCGTTCAGTCCTACCTGTTAAGGATGCCAGATTGATGAACAGTATTCAGGAATCGGTGGACCAAGCGCCTTGTCACTTCCTCCGTACATGAGCTACATTTCTTTAAGATCCTTCCCATGAGTCTCAGTCTGGCATTTGTGTACAGGGAGTAAATGTACGGCAGTAATTGCAAAGACACATTCCTCACACGTCGACGAAGAAATTTCTTACATGAACATGGGTCTGCGGACGCTTTGTTTCCGTGTAACAACTCAGTTTCACCATTTACTTAATCACGGGAAACACGCACAAACAGATCGCACCAGCATACCACTTGCAACTTTTTCTCACAGGCCTGAATGTCGGATGTTTTGATGCATCCCTGGAGTGTTGTGTGCGGTTCCGCAGCTTTCCACAATATCGGGAAGGAGACTCTGAAAATCTTGTACAGGGGTTCCATACAGAAGAGCTTTAAGATTCCCCCCACAAGTGGCCAGTGGGTTTACGTCCAGAGAGCGTGCAGGCCAGGGAATTGGACCATCATTACCTATCCACCTGTACCCGAACCTGTTATTTAGAAGCCGACGGTCACTGAAATGAGGAGGTGTTCTGTCGTGCACGAAGTACATGTTTCATCGCCCAGCTGCTAACCGATCAGGTAGAACATTCTCTGTGATATTATGATAACTTTGTCCGCTGCGCCTGGGTGGATAAAAGTGAGGCAGCACCAGGCACCAACAATGCCAGCCCAAACAATGAGCCGGCCGCGGTGGTCTAGCGGTTCTAGGCGCTCAGTCCGGAACCGCGCGACTGCTACGGTCGCAGGTTCGAATCCTGCCTCGGGCATGGATGTGTGTGATGTCTTTAGGTTAGTTAGGTTTACGTAGTTCTCAGTTCTAGGGGACTGATGACCTCAGCAGTTAAGTCGCATAGTGCTCAGACCCATTTGAACCATTTTCAACCAAACATTGACAGAAAATCATTGTCGATGACTTACTTCAACAGTTGCGTGAGGACTGACGTCTGCCCACACATGCCGATTGTGAAAATTTACAATCTGATCTCGTTGAAAAGACGCCTCGACTGTGAACAACACTGATGCACTAAAATTAGGACTGGCACTTTGTTGAATAAACCATTCTCCATTTGCGGTGCCCTCGTGCTCCTAGGCCTCTGCCGGTCGACAATACCAGGCTTCAAAGCCCCGTGTTCCCAAAGACGATGACAAATGGCTTCAAACATTTTCCTGTAGGGGCGCCTTCGTCCCGGAAACCTCAAACATCTACATCTACATTTATACTCCGCAAGCCACCCAACGGTGTGTGGCGGAGGGCACTTTGCGTGCCACTGTCATTACCTCCCTTTCCTGTTCCAGTCGCGTATGGTTCGCGAGAAGAACGACTGTCTGAAAGCCTCCGTGCGCGCCCTAATCTCTCTAATTTTACATTCGTGATCTCCTCGGGAGGTATAAGTAGGGGGAAGCAATATATTCGATACCTCATCCAGAAACGCACCCTCTCGAAACCTGGCGAGCAAGCTACACCGCTATGCAGAGCGCCTCTCTTGCAGAGTCTGCCACTTGAGTTTGCTAAACATCTCCGTAATCCGTAACGCTATCACGGTTACCAAATAACCCTGTGACGAAACGCGCCGCTCTTCTTTGGATCTTCTCTATCTCCTCCGTCAGACCGATCTGGTACGGATCCCACACTGATGAGCAATACTCAAGTATAGGTCGAACGAGTGTTTTGTAAGCCACCTCCTTTGTTGATGGACTACATTTTCTAAGCACTCTCCCAATGAATCTCAACCTGGTACCCGCCTTACCAACAATTAATTTTATATGATCATTCCACTTCAAATCGTTCCGCACGCATACTCCCAGATATTTTACAGAAGTAACTGCTACCAGTGTTTTTTCCGCTATCATATAATCATACAATAAAGGATCCTTCTTTCTATGTATTCGCAATACATTACATTTGTCTATGTTAAGGGTCAGTTGCCACTCCCTGCACCAAGTGCCTATCCGCTGCAGATCTTCCTGCATTTCGCTACAATTTTCTAATGCTGCAACTTCTCTGTATACTACAGCATCATCCGCGAAAAGCCGCATGGAACTTCCGACACTATCTACTAGGTCATTTATATATATATTGTGAAAAGCAATGGTCCCATAACACTCCCCTGTGGCACGCCAGAGGTTACTTTAACGTCTGTAGACGTCTCTCCATTGATAACAACATGCTGTGTTCTGTTTGCTAAAAACTCTTCAATCCAGCCACACAGCTGGTCTGATATTCCGTAGGCTCTTACTTTGTTTATCAGGCGACAGTGCGGAACTGTATCGAACGCCTTCCGGAAGTCAAGGGAAACAGCATCTATCTGGGAGCCTGTATCTAATATTTTCTGGGTCTCGTGGACAAATAAAGCGAGTTGGGTCTCACCTCTCCTGGTACAAACATTGAGGGCGAGCTCCATTTCCGTCAGACAGCCCATACATGAAGTAGGCATCAGCCATCTCTGAATTTGTGTGCAGTGCCACGAGCCAAGTCTGTGGATAACTCTATGCAGTAACCCGTGTGCTCTCAACGGTCGCACTCATCGCTGAAACAGCTGATGTTACCTGTAAACGACCAGAGACGGACGTCGCATAGCAATAGGGTCATGAAAAACAGATCACTGGCAGTGCACAATATAAACAGACACCACCAAGATTCTAACTGTCGATTCTTATGTGTTTCTCACGATTAATGAGTTGGAGAAACTGAACTGTAACATGCAAACAAAGGGTTTCCAGAACCACGTTCATAGAGCATAATTTATTTGTCTACTTGGGAGGAATGTGCCCTGCAATTTGTGCAGCCGTCCGTTGTGGTCGAGCGGTTCTAGGCGCGTCAGTCCGGAACCACGCTGCTGCTACGGACGCAGGTTCGAATCCTGCCCCGGGCGTGGATGTGCGATGTCCTTAGGTTATTTAGGTTTAAGTAGTTCTAAGTTCTAGGGGACTGATGACCTCAGATCTTAAGTCCCATAGTGCTAAGAGCCATTTAGAACCAATTTGTGCTGTACATTTTTGTAACACGCTGTACAATTTATGTGGTCATTACACTTACAGTCTCTCTGGGTAGTTACTCCCAGATATTTTACTGTAGACAATGATTCCAGGAGTTTGTTATAAAGAACGTGGGTGTAGAGCAGTGTATTTCTTTTGCTATGTATGCGCCATATGCTACATTTATTTACGTTCAGGGCGGACTGGCAGAGCCTACAACATTCATCAGTCTCCTGCAGGGGACATTCTGCAAACCGATATGTCTTCTGGCGTTGTTGTTGTTGTGGTCTTCAGTCCTGAGACTGGTTTGATACAGCTCCCCATGCTACTATATCCTGTGCAAGCTTCTTCATCTCCCAGTACCTACTGCAACCTACATCCTTCTGAATCTGCTTAGTGTATTCATCTCTCGGTCTCCCCCTACGATTTTTACCCTCCACACTGCCCTCCAATACTAAATTGGTGATCCCTTGATGCCTCAGAACATGTCCTACCAACCGATCCCTTCTTCTGGTCAAGTTGTGCTACAAACTCCTCTTCTCCCCAATCCTATTCAATACTTCCTCATTAGTTATGTGATCTACCCATCTAATCTTCAGCATTCTTCTGTAGCACCACATTTCAAAAGCTTCTATTCTCTTCTTGTCCAAACTATTTACCGTCCATGTTTCACTTCCATACATGGCTACACTCCATACAAATACTTTCAGAAATGACTTCCTAACACTTGAATCTATACTCGATGTTAACAAATTTCTCTTCTTCAGAAACGCTTTCCTTGCCATTGCCAGTCTACATTTAATATCCTCTCTACTTCGACCATCATCAGTTATTTTGCTCCCCAAACAGCAAAACTCCTTTACTACTTTAAGTGTCTCATTTCCTAATCTAATTCCCTCAGCATCACCCGACTTAATTCGACTACATTCCATTATCCTTGTTTTGCTTTTGTTGATGTTCATCTTATATCCTCCCTTCAAGACACCATCCATTCCGTTCAACTGCTCTTACAAGTCCTTTGCTGTCTCTGACAGAATTACAATGTCATCGGCGAACCTCAAAGTTTTTATTTCTTCTCCATGGATTTTAACACCTACTCCGAATTTTTCTTTTGTTTCCTTTACTGCTTGCTCAATATACAGATTGAATAACATCGGGGACAGGCTACAACCCTGTCTTACTCCCTTCCCAACCACTGCTTCCCTTTCATGTCCCTCGACTCTTATAACTGCCATCTGGTTTCTGTACAAATTGTATATAGCCTTTCGCTCCCTGTATTTTACCCCTGCCACCTTTAGAATTTGAAAGAGAGTATTCCAGTCAACGTTGTCAAAAGCTTTCTCTAAGTCTACAAATGCTAGAAACGTAGGTTTGCCTTTCCTTAATCTTTCTTCTAAGATAAGTCGTAAGGTCAGTATTGCCTCACGTGTTCCAGTATTTCTACGGAATCCAAACTGATCTTCCCCGAGGTCGGCTTCTACTAGTTTTTCCATTCTGGCGTTATTACTTTCTTATACACAACCGCTCCATCTGCGAACAGTCGTAAAGAGCTTCCGGCGCTTTCTGCTGCATAGGTTTATAACAGGCAGTAAAGGTCATTTCTTTCCTGTAATGTTGTTTGCTATGGGCATCACAATTTTTCTAAAATTGTGATGGATTCTTTAACACGTATTTCATTAGTGAATTTGTGTGTTGTGATGGTGCATTTAAAATGCTTATCTGCTTGAAGAGGTACCTACAGGACGACCCGACAGGAACACTGAACACTACTCTCACTGCTCGCCTTTCTACAACCAAGTGATGTGATACCCCAGAAAATTATTCTATGAGACATTGTACACCGTAAAACTGCAAAATATCTCAGGAGACTGAGTCCTTTGTTCCCAAGACAAGTAATTTTAACGTAGAACAAAAGTAGCTGAACTGGACTGTCTGAACAGTTCACTGACACGCATCTTCCAGTGCAACCTTCCATCAGCATGTGCACCAAAATATTTGTAATGTTCAACCCTGTTTACTGACTCCCTGTCCTGTGCCACATCGGTTGCTGATATCGATCTACACTCCTGGAAATGGAAAAAAGAACACATTGACACCGGTGTGTCAGACCCACCATACTTGCTCCGGACACTGCGAGAGGGCTGTACAAGCAATGATCACACGCACGGCACAGCGGACACACCAGGAACCGCGGTGTTGGCCGTCGAATGGCGCTAGCTGCGCAGCATTTGTGCACCGCCGCCGTCAGTGTCAGCCAGTTTGCCGTGGCATACGGAGCTCCATCACAGTCTTGAACACCGGTAGCATGCCGCGACAGCGTGGACGTGAACCGTATGTGCAGTTGACGGACTTTGAGCGAGGGCGTATAGTGGGCATGCGGGAGGCCGGGTGGACGTACCGCCGAATTGCTCAACACGTGGGGCGTGAGGTCTCCACAGTACATCGATGTTGTCGCCAGTGGTCGGCGGAAGGTGCACGTGCCCGTCGACCTGGGACCGGACCGCAGCGACGCACGGATGCACGCCAAGACCGTAGGATCCTACGCAGTGCCGTAGGGGACCGCACCGCCACTTCCCAGCAAATTAGGGACACTGTTGCTCCTGGGGTATCGGCGAGGACCATTCGCAACCGTCTCCATGAAGCTGGGCTACGGTCCCGCACACCGTTAGGCCGTCTTCCGCTCACGCCCCAACATCGTGCAGCCCGCCTCCAGTGGTGTCGCGACAGGCGTGAATGGAGGGACGAATGGAGACGTGTCGTCTTCAGCGGTGAGAGTCGCTTCTGCCTTGGTGCCAATGATGGTCGTATGCGTGTTTGGCGCCGTGCAGGTGAGCGCCACAATCAGGACTGCATACGACCGAGGCACACAGGGCCAACACCCGGCATCATGGTGTGGGGAGCGATCTCCTACACTGGCCGTACACCACTGGTGATCGTCGAGGGGACACTGAATAGTGCACGGTACATCCAAACCGTCATCGAACCCATCGTTATACCATTCCTAGACCGGCAAGGGAACTTGCTGTTCCAACAGGACAATGCACGTCCGCATGTATCCCGTGCCACCCAACGTGCTCTAGAAGGTGTAAGTCAACTACCCTGGCCAGCAAGATCTCCGGATCTGTCCCCCATTGAGCATGTTTGGGACTGGATGAAGCGTCGTCTCACGCGGTCTGCACGTCCAGCACGAACGCTGGTCCAACTGAGACGCCAGGTGGAAATGGCATGGCAAGTCGTTCCACAGGACTACATCCAGCATCTCTACGATCGTCTCCATGGGAGAATAGCAGCCTGCATTGCTGCGAAAGGTGGATATACACTGTACTAGTGCCGACATTGTGCATGCTCTGTTGCCTGTGTCTATGTGCCTGTGGTTCTGTCAGTGTGATCATGTGATGTATCTGACCCCAGGAATGTGTCAATAAAGTTTCTCCTTCCTGGGACAATGAATTCACGGTGTTCTTATTTCAGTTTCCAGGAGTGTATTTGTGCCAAACAACTGAATAGGTATTTTCTTAAAATTTGGGAAGTGTTTATTTTCAGAGAGCCACCTAATATTTATTTGGAAAACTTTATTAACAATCTCTTATGTTCCTTTGTCTCTATAGTATTTATTGTACCTCCACTATCGTCTTCAAAAAGTACCAATACTGCTTGATGAATGTTAACGGGACATATATAGGAAATAAAGAGTGTAGACAAAACTGAACGTGTAGTCACTCCTGTTGTGATTGCCTGCAGTCACAAAATTTTCTCTACTCCCAACATCATTTGAATTATTGAGCGCAACTTTTTTGTTCTATTTGGTAAGTAAGATTCTAACTAATTGTGAGTAAATCCCTCAAATCCGTAAAATGTAACTTCTTCGCAGAGAGTAACATGATCTACGCAATTTAATGCCCTGGAAAGATCACAAGTAAAAACCAACTGGCGATATTTTATTACTCAAGGCTTGTAATACTTCATGGGTGAATGTATAAATAGCATGCTCAGTCGAGCAGCCCTTCCAGAATCCTAAGTGTGATTTGCTAAGCAAATTGTTTCCACTGGAGTCTGAGGCTACTCTTGAGGACATTACATTCTTGATTATTTTGGAGAAGGATATCAGTAAGCAAATTGAACTATAATAGCCTGTCTTGTCGCCTTTTTTATGAAGAGGTTTATCAGTTGCATATTTTGACCTGTCTGGTGAATATGACTGTGCCAGTGGCATACTGCATATGTCTCTAAGGAGATGACATATTACACTGGAAATTCGTGAATTATCTGTCACAACTTGGCATTTAGTTTTACTGTGGTAATGTCTCGTACACTGACCGGTTGCCCTTTCTCCCATTACACAATACACCATATAATTTTATTCTTATTACCTGCAGCATTAATGTGTATTAGAATGTGCATATTTCTGGACATCTTCTACATCCACATGCACATTCTGCAAATCACTGTGCAGTACATGGAAGAGGATACGTTCCATTGTAAAAGTTATTAAGTCTTCTTTCTGTTCCATTCACAAATGTGGCGCAGGAAATTTCAAACAAATGCAATTATTTTAATAGTATCTACATTAGTTTCGTCATCCATTTGAAATAACGTAGCCCCCAATCCCGTCTCTGATGCATCAGTCGCAATGAAAAAATCCTCTTTCATTCGCGGATGATGCAGCAGCGGAGCATTAACTAGAGCGCTACGTATTTCATCAAAAGCTTGACTACAAGCATCAGTCCAATGCCGTGGTACATTTTTCCTTAACAATTGTAACAAGCACTCTTTATTTAACAACTGATGCGAGGTAAACTTCCTGAAAAAGGACGCTAATTCTAAGAATAATTTTAGTTGCTTCCTATTGTTAGGATACGGGCAATTTTTAATTGCGTCTAACTTCTTAGGGTTTGGTACTATTCTCAAGAATTTAATTTTATTTCTACCGAATTTTGATTTAGCCAAATTGATTGTCACTCCATACTCCAAGAATTTTGCAAATACACGATTTAATAATTCGAGGTGTTCTGCCCAGGTTTCTGTGGCAATTAATAAATCGTCTACATACACCGTAACTCGTTCCAACAGATCTGGACCGAGCACCTTGTCCAGAGCTGATATAAATACACCACCGCTGATGTTTAACCCAAACGGCATTACCTTAAATTGATAGCTTCTACCTAAATAGATAAAAGCGGTATATTTTCTTGATTCTTTAGAGATCTTTGTTTGCCAATATGAACTTTTTAGGTCAAGAGAGGTCAAAAACTTCACTCCATGGAATTTTTGTATGAGTTCTTCAAGGTTTTCGGGACGAGTCCTTACTGGTTTAATTATTTTATTGATATCTCTCGCATCTGAAACTAAACGTATTTCTGCATTTGGTTTAGTTACAGCTAAAAGAGGGCTGGAGTACTCGGAATTTGAAGTTTCTATAATACCCCAGTCTAACATCATCTTGATTTCCTTCGTCACTGCTTCTCTTTTTGACCAAGGGACCGAGTATGTCGTCTTACAAAACGTATTATGAGGATAGATCTCAATGTGATATTCGAAGTTCTTAATTATGCCTGGCTTCTTATTAAATACAGGCAAATATGATCTTAACACTTCACTTAACTCTATCTGCTGTTGAATTGACAAGTATTCCGATTCCCTAACCTTTTCGTCAGTGCTTAACATCTCAGTGTCAACATCGGTTAATTTGTCCCGGTCGTCACCTACGTAATGCACAGTATTCCTTGGAACATAATTTACAACCAAATGTTGACAATATTTTCCTAAAATTATTCTCTTCTTTCTTAACATTATTCTTAATGGCTTGTCGTTAACAGTTAAGGTACAAACACCTTCCTTAATGTCTAGGACTGCATCATATTCACATAAAAAATCCATTCCCCAGATGCACGGTGTAGTCATTTTAGACACTATCAAGAAATTACATTCCAAAGTTGCTTCTTGTAGTTCTACTGCTACCCGCACTTGTTTAATTATCTTTTGCGCTTTAGCGCTAAAAGCCCCCGAAACCGTACATCCCGACACAGGTAAAGTGAGTAGCTTCTGTTGCCTACCAACCCTACTTAAACAATTACTCGTCATTACGCTGACTGTTGCACCTGTGTCACTCAGAATACTTATAGGAATACTACACTCCTGGAAATTGAAATAAGAACACCGTGAATTCATTGTCCCAGGAAGGGGAAACTTTATTGACACATTCCTGGGGTCAGATACATCACATGATCACACTGACAGAACCACAGGCACATAGACACAGGCAACAGAGCATGCACAATGTCGGCACTAGTACAGTGTATATCCACCTTTCGCAGCAATGCAGGCTGCTATTCTCCCATGGAGACGATCGTAGAGACGCTGGATGTAGTCCTGTGGAACGGCTTGCCATGCCATTTCCACCTGGCGCCTCACTTGGATCAGCGTTCGTGCTGGACGTGCAGACCGCGTGAGACGACGCTTCATCCAGTCCCAAACATGCTCAATGGGGGACAGATCCGGAGATCTTGCTGGCCAGGGTAGTTGACTTACACCTTCTAGAGCACGTTGGGTGGCACGGGATACATGCGGACGTGCATTGTCCTGTCGGAACAGCAAGTTCCCTTGCCGGTCTAGGAATGGTAGAACGATGGGTTCGATGACGGTTTGGATGTACCGTGCACTATTCAGTGTCCCCTCGACGATCACCAGTGGTGTACGGCCAGTGTAGGAGATCGCTCCCCACACCATGATGCCGGGTGTTGGCCCTGTGTGCTTCGGTCGTATGCAGTCCTGATTGTGGCGCTCACCTGCACGGCGCTAAACACGCATACGACCATCATTGGCACCAAGGCAGAAGCGACTCTCATCGCTGAAGACGACACGTCTCCATTCGTCCCTCCATTCACGCCTGTCGCGACACCACTGAAGGCGGGCTGCACGATGTTGGGGCGTGAGCGGAAGACGGCCTAACGGTGTGCGGGACCGTAGCCCAGCTTCATGGAGACGGTTGCGAATGGTCCTCGCCGATACCCCAGGAGCAACAGTGTCCCTAATTTGCTGGGAAATGGCGGTGCGGTCCCCTACGGCACTGCGTAGGATCCTACGGTCTTGGCGTGCATCCGTGCGTCGCTGCGGTCCGGTCCCAGGTCGACGGGCACGTGCACCTTCCGCCGACCACTGGCGACAACATCGATATACTGTGGAGACCTCACGCCCCACGTGTTGAGCAATTCGGCGGTACGTCCACCCGGCCTCCCGCATTCCCACTATACGCCCTCGCTCAAAGTCCGTCAACTGCACATACGGTTCACGTCCACGCTGTCGCGGCATGCTACCAGTGTTAAAGACTGCGATGGAGCTCCGTATGCCACGGCAAACTGGCTGACACTGACGGCGGCGGTGCACAAATGCTGCGCAGCTAGCGCCATTCGACGGCCAACACCGCGGTTCCTGGCGTGTCCGCTGTGCCGTGCGTGTGATCATTGCTTGTACAGCCCTCTCGCAGTGTCCGGAGCAAGTATGGTGGGTCTGACACACCGGTGTCAATGTGTTCTTTTTTCCATTTCCAGGAGTGTAATTAAGGACATTGGTTAACCCGTGAAGTTTGCCTCCCTCCTCATAACCAGCCATCCGACGAAGGCCTAAAATGACTGACTTTCGTTTGACCGCCCGTCAGCTAGGTTCCTCGGTGGTTCGTGTATCTCAACCAAATGCACTTCATTCCCATTTTGTTGGTACACGTTATCTCCTCTTACATTCCTATTATCACGTAATGGTATAGGTCGATTAGCATTACGTGGACTACTGGCAGTATTGGGATTATTCCAATCTACATTAGTCATTTGACACGTTTCCCATCTAGATTTACTCGAAGGCGCCATCGGAGCACAGTTGTTTTCTTGACCATCGCCACAACATTGGTGGTTTGGCGATTGCCGTCCTCCATACTTTGTTTTCCTATTCATGGTTACTAAATTTACTCGTTGAAAACTATTTTGTCCCTGCCCTTGGTTATTGTTTGGTGTAAAAGCACCTTTAGTACGATTATAATTTCCATTCCAATCTTGATTTTCTTTTTGCCTACGATCGTTTTGTGCATTACCGTTTTTGAAGTTGTGGTCACTGTTATTAAAACTCTTATTATTATTAGACCTATTTTGGTTCCAGTGGTTGTTTTACCATTATTCCCACTATTATAATTACTATGGGTGTTGTGCGATTGTCTGGCGTCTTCCATTAACATACCTGTCGAGTCAATTACTGCTGAGAACTGTTCTACGTCATAATCCGGTGCATGAATAAGTTCTTCCCTTATATTGAAAGGCACCCTGCCCTTCTATATACGGATTACCTCTCTACCTGAAATAGGTTCTGTCCAGTACCGAGTTTTATTTATGTAGCGTTCAAAATATTGCCTTAATGTTTCTTTTCTAGGGTTATGAAAACCGGGTTGGTAAACTTGTTTCCGTAAACGTTCTTGACGACTCAAGGACCAATACTTTGTAGAATGTAGGCTTTCACGACCGGTTGACATGGCTGTTTATATACTTTCCGGGATGCGAGTCGGCAAGACTCAGTGGAGCAGCGCCTCTGAGGAAGTCCAGCGCAGTCCTGGACGAAACGTAAGGAGCAGAAAAGTTCTTGGACCACGACCTCGCATCCCGGAAAGTATATAAACAGCCATGTCAAGCGGTCGTGAAAGCCTTCATTCTACAATCAGAAGACTCGACGGGGAGAATTTCTCAAAATCAGTTAGACGCCTGGAATTTTTACGTAAGAAGAGAGCACATTTAATTTGTACTTTAACTTTTTTGTTACGTTGTAGAGACTCGTCTTCTATACCGAACTTCTTAAAGCTGAAGAGGATGTTCCGGACAGCTCGTGTACACCGGATTTATGATTACACAGAAAGAGCATTACTTCGAGAAAGGATACATTACACAAGACGAGAAATGGATTCTGTTGACTGTGAGTTACTGAAGCTTCATTTATTCTTAGCTTGTAAGATACAGATAGACCTGCGGAATAAAATTGATTATCTTACGTTTACAACTATGGAAGCTACGATAGAAATGACTACTAGTAGACATAAGAAAAAGTTTGGAAAGTTACAAGCTAATGTAACAACTACAAGTAATACGATGATGACTGATACTGTTATAAACAAGTCAAAGAAAGTGTTATCTCAAGACGAGATTTCTGTCCTTGCAAAAGGAGGAAATTACGCTATAACACCTGTAAAAGTACCACTTGAAGATATTATCGCGAATATAGAAGCAGATATACGAAATCTCCCTAAGGCAACTGCGAATGCAATTCGAATTGAAACCACTAGAGTTTTAAGCCACAGCAGACCTTTAGAAAGTAATTTAACAAAAGGCGAGAGGAAGGCTCTTAAGGATTTGAATACAGATGAAGAAATAGTCGTTCTTCCCGCAGATAAAGGGAACGCTACTGTTGTTATGAATACAGAAGATTACCGAAGAAAAATTTTGAACCTTTTAACGTCAGGACAGTATAAAAAACTTGCGAGGGATCCTACAGCCAGTGTACTTAGGAAAACAAATAATTTGATTAAGTCATCTACCTCTATCCGAAAGGAAGATAAAAGAATGTTATTGAAAAGTGAAGCTATGTGTCCTCGATTGTATGGTGTACCTAAAATTCATAAAATAGATTTTCCTTTAAGACCCATAGTCAGTGCCATTAATTCTCCCACTTATGAAATAGCAAGATATTTAACAACTTGTTTACAACCATTGATTGGAAAAACTGACTCATATATAAAAGACTCGCGCCATTTTATTACAAAACTAGAGGGACTAACTCTGGCCCCTGAAGATATTCTTGTAAGTTTTGACATTGTGTCCTTATTCACAATGATTCCTGTTAACGAAGTTATGATTTTCATAGCGGATATTTTTCCAGAAGATTTGACCGTTCTTTTCAAACATTGTCTTACATCAAGTCAGTTCCAGTGGGATAATGAATTTTATGAACAAATTGATGGAGTAGCAATGGGTAATCCATTAGGCCCTGCGATTGCCAATCTTTATATGGAGAAATTTGAACAATCAGCCCTAGACAAAGCTAATAACAAACCATCTCGTTGGTATCGATATGTAGATGACACATTTGTGGTTTGGTCCCATGGCAGAAAGGCCTTGGACGATTTCTTTGATTATCTAAATAAAATTCACCCAAAAATACAGTTTACCATGGAAATAGAAAAGGAAAACAGAATATCTTTCTTGAATGTCTTAGTTATGAGACGGCCCGATAGAAGCTTGGAATATAAAGTTTTTCGGAAGGCAACACATACGGACAGATATTTACATAAAAATTCTAATCATCATCCTCAACAAAAAAGAGGTGTCATAAAAAGTCTCGTCGATCGAGCGGAACGGATATATACACCTGAACATTTGGATGCTGAAGTGAAACATCTGAAGCAGGCTTTTGAAAAAAACGGCTACTCAAGAAAAGAGATAGATAGAATTTTGCGTCCAAGGAACAGAAACCCAAAAGATAAGAATGAACCACAACAACAGAAAAATACAGTAGTTCTCCCCTTTTATTAAAAAAGTAACAGATCGGATCGGTAAGATTTTACGAAAACATGACATAAAACCGATCTTTAAACCAACTAAGAAAATAAGTCAAGTACTACGATCTGTGAAGGATAAGCGCCCTCCTCTGTCGACATGTGGTGTGTATAAAATTCCATGTACCTGTGGTAAAGTTTACATTGGTACTACCAAAAGAAGCGTAAACACGCGACTGAAAGAGCATAAAAGTCTTTGTCGATTTGGAAAAATAGAAAAGTCAGCTGTAGCGGAACATGCTCTTCAACCAGGCAACCACCAAGTGAAGTTTTCGGATACCGAAGTTTTATCTACAACGTTAAATTACTACCCATGGCTTTATAGAGAAGCTATCGAAATTTATAAACACAACGATAATTTTAATAGGAAAGAGGAGGCTATGAAACTTAGCGATATATGGACAGTGGCTCTACAAAACTGCTAACAATTTTTATCTTTGACAAGGTGGTAATCGATAGTCAACCTTATCTTTGCTATGGATTATCACTGCTCATCACGTGTCACCTGAACCACGCCCCTCTTTCTCACAATATATAAGTCGCTCTCAGACACCCGACCAGTCAGTCGGCAAGACTCAGCGGAGCAGCGCCTCTGAGGAAGTCCAGCGCAGTCCTGGACGAAACGTAAGGAGCAGAAAAGTTCTTGGACCACGACCTCGCATCCCGGAAAGTATATAAACGACCAATACTTTGCCAAGAAAACCCTTTCAAACTCTGAACACGTATTACACGTCTCGCTAATTTCCGCGGCCCATAATGCAGCTTCTTCTGTTATCTTAGACATGATAAATTGGATCTTATCAAATTCTGACCAACTGCGCGGAAATATTATCTTAAATGAATTTATGAACACTTTGGGATTAATGTTGTTTTTCTCACTAGAGAATGTAGGAAATTGCCTACTCTTAAATATGCTGTGTTCCACCTTTAACGAAGAAACACAACTACGTTGGACATGCGGGTCATCCTCTACTTCCCAATGTGAGCCAATTCCCACGGATCACTAGTAAAGGTGTTAGACTGCATATACGGACGCTTTGTCTCGCAGTTGGATTTCCTTGGACTACCTATATCTTCATTTTCTGGATTTGCGTTATTGTTAAATTGTTGCTCTGATACTTGAGCGAGCTGTATATAACAATCACGAACAATTTGAGTTTTAATTTGATTGAATTCATCAGTAAACTTATATGTTAATTCTTCAAATAGTTTACCTTGACCGATTAAATAATTATCGATCCTTTTAACCGTCTGTTGTTCAATTTCATTCAGATGGTCTGTGATATTACTATAATTATCTGTTAATGAATTAACCCTTATGGATACCACATCGCATTGTTCCGATAAATTACTCAGATTTTCTTGCAATTTAGCGATACAATCGATAATTCTGACATCCTGTTTTTCTTGTTTGGTTAACCTGGATTCAACATCTTCAAATTTGTTATCTACTTTAACTTTTGATCCTCAAATCTAGCTTCAACATCCTCTACCCGACTCTCTACTTCAGAAATTTTACTATTTACGGTTGCCTGTAATATTGCCTGTTGTTCGGCTAATTCGGAAAATTTACTATTAAACGATGCTTGCTGTTCTGAGAATTTAATAGCTTGCTGTTCGAGTACATCAGAAAATTTATTATTGCCTGCTGTTGTGACATTTGCTCACTCATCATATTTCATTTTGACAACATAGTACTAAATATGTCTACACCTCCTGAGATGTTCGGTGCGGCATTAATTCTACATTCTCGATCGGTAACTTCGCTAACATCAGAATTATTGTCTGGTATTTCTACGACTTTATCCCTTGTTCTAATCCCCAATACACTTGTTATCGCTTCCTTCTCTTGTTCAGAAAACGTGTCACCTCCTACACTGACAATATTCCTATTACTTTCTTCCTGTTCTGGCAAACCACTAATCTCCTCTTCTAATCCAGGAATTCTCTTTTCTACATCACTACGCGGTTTTAAACTTCTTTTAGGCATCATGATAACTACTGAACACAACCACAATGAAACCTAAATTAGCACTACAGCACAAAATCTATTCTAACATTCTCAAATGATCACTTATTTTGTGGACTGCCTGCTTTTACTGTCGTGATGGATTGTCGTGGCGTGGGGTGTGGTCACTGTTGACTGTTGTCCGACGCGCGGCGTCGTTCTGCTTGTAGCTCACTCGACGTCGTGGGGCGTTGTCTGCGTTGTAGAGGAGTCAGCTCCCCATATCGTCTCTGCAGCTGTCGTCGAGAAGAAACGTCGGACGGTGTGATGTCCGGCGTCGTCAAGTCCAGTTAAGTCCTGTAAACAAACAATGTGTAGTTGTTGCTCATAACTAGCACTTCGTCCTTGCAATGTTCCGTCTAGCTTCGTCTTCTCGTCGAGGCGTCGACTGGTGACGTTAGGCGCTGCGTTGTCTCCCAGATGAGACGACAGCTGGCGTCTTCGAGCCCCGCGATGTAGGCGCCAAAATGGTGTGTGTGGAGCGTGCCCCCGGACTCAAACCGTGGTTTGATGTAGTCGACGCCGTAGAGCTGCTACTGCCACAGCTCGCGCGGCAGACTAGAGACACGATGCGATATAACGTCAGTCCCCGTAGATTAACTGGAGGAAGAAAAAAAAAAAAAAAAAAAAACCTGAAAAATTTCCGAAAAGGCGTTCCCCGTGTAGTCGTCGTATCTCAATTACAAGTCCGCAGCGTTTCCACTTATGCGAACTCGTATAATTGATGCTTTTTATTATTAATATTGTATTGTTAATTGCCCGGATTTGCAGTAGTTATTAATTCTTCTCTCGTTCGCATAGCACACACCACTGATTGCGAGGAAATATTTTAGTTAACAGTTCTTTCTTACGCTGTTAGCTGTTGTCCCGGGTTCGATTCCCGGGGGGGGGGGGGGGTCAGGGATTTTCTCTGCCTCGTGATGACTGGGTGTTATGTGATGTCCTTAGGTTAGTTAGATTTAAGTAGTTCTAAGTTCTAGGGGACTGATGACCATAGATGTTGAGTCCCATAGTGCTCAGAGCCATTTTTTTTACGCTGTTGTCTCGTTGCTATGGAATTGTTGTGCTGGTATGCAGCGAGATCCAGAGATACCCTTTGATTCAGTCTTTGTAAGATTGCGTCGTAATACGAAAATATTTTAAAGTTCACTCCTCAACTATTGACGTGAATATTTGCACTTCAATCAAATAGTCTTTCATGAGTAGTCGTTGATTTAGTCATTTATCAAACTATTTAATGATGTAGTCCACACCGGGTATTTAACTGGTAACGAACAGTTTATTGCTATTTTGTCACTAAATACGTATAACTCCGGCACCACATGCACACGGAATAGTTTAGTTAAGTCAGTCCGATTGAGTTATAGTTTCTTGGCAATTACCACATTCCAACACTTTAGCGTAAATGTTTTATCTTCATGCTGTCGTGTACTTGGATCTTACTCAAGACTAATTGCGTGTTTT